>NC_088800.1:5058571-5371071 GCF_011386835.1 Chrysemys picta bellii | reverse complement strand
CTTTGCAAGGTTATTTAAATGAAGTTGTAAATTTGACATTTCAAAAAATGGATGCAATGAATAATAGTCAGCAGCAACTTAAAATAGCCGCTGGCCCTGGTGGAAAGTCAGGGGGAGGGAATGGCTTTGAAGGCAAGGAGAAGCCATATCAAAGGCTCTGCCTTTATGCTATGTTTTCAGGGCCATTTGGGGCAGCTATTATTATCTTACCTTTAAGATTCTGGCAGCTCATAATTGCTGTAAGGATAGATATGGGACCAAGCCTCAAAGTTTGGGTGATTTTAGTTCAGGTCTCTCTGGTTACGGGAAAGATACTTAACCTACCTCTGGGTGGAATGTGACATTGATGCCCCATATTCAGAAGGCACCATTTCCCCCCCGAGACTGACTCTGGCTCTAGTCCACAGCAAGTATGAGCGGGGAGGAGGAGAAACATACATGGGTATAGTGCATGTTGTATTCTGGAACCTAGCACAGACCTTGCCTGACACTTGCTGCTAAATTTACAGAGAAGAAAGGCACTACATGCCAAAATTACATACATTCCATTGGTTTCCTATAGACTAAACCTCATATTCACTAGGTATGGCTACTTCATCCTCCCCTCCGCACCCGGGGAGTGCACAGGCCAACAAGCTGAGCCAAAAAGGGGTTTCTTGGTTCCTAAAACTGCTTATGCTTATTCAGTGAAATAGTATGCGAGTGCATAAGTTCAGGTGGGTGGGGGGCATGGTTGGCAGCTCTCAATTCTGTGCTTGCTTATTAGGCAGCTAACCTCTTAATCCTTTGATTAAGGCCTACTGAGGGGGGATGTAGTCAGTGAAAGGGAATTATGCACCCAATGTGGGCTATGTGGTATGTTAGTGAGTGAAATGGCAAATCGCAACACTCTTTACATGCACTGTCACTTCTTAAGGATGAATGGAAGCATCAGAAACCTCCTGTTAAGTTACTGTGGTTACATTATATGTTGCTTTCGTTCTTTAGCAGGTGCCCGGGATTGCTGTCGACGTCTCACTGGGACAGCGTCGTATGTTCCACTCTGGTGAGGGTTTTTGTTACACTTGTGTGGAGATCCTTGTCCATGTAAGGACAAGGAAAAAGAAGCCACCTTTGGTGAAGATCTGCCCAGGTCATCAGGAAATAGAGCATTTTCTGTTACTAAGTGACAAACTAGAGCTTTCCAACTGAACCACAAATGTTCACTTCTCTTTTTTTGGATTATTTCAAAATATTTTGGCTTTTTGGTGAAAAACCAAGATCTGAAAACATCTCAATTCTTGAGTTCCCCACCTTTTGCTCCCATTTCCCCCCTTTTTCCAATGGGGGAATAAAAGGTAGAGAGATAGAGGGAGGAAAAATTCCCCAAAACAAAAGCTGAAATTCATCTTTTAGTTTGCCAAAGAACTGAAAAAAATCCATGAAAAATTTGTGAATTAAGTAGGAAAAAAAATTCATTTACATTTTTTCATGAAAAAATAATATTTAGACAATTTACCTGTAGTTGTCAAATACATATTTTCAATGTCCTCAGCTGTCCTAAGGGATCAAAGACAAAGCAACGATTATCCTTTTTGTTGTCTTTCAATGAGCCAGTTCCAATCTTTTAACCCCTGCCTGCTCCTGCTCTGCAAGCTCTATAAAAACTTAGGTCAAGCTCAGAGAATGAGTTGTTTTTTCTGCGGGTGGTGATGTCTGTGATATCTCTATGAAAAATAAGGAATCTCCAACATGCTGGTACCCAGTGATCCATGAATAAGAAGGGTGAACACTGTGTATTTTGTAAAGCCTCATCTTTAGCTACCTACCACCCATGGTTCTGAAGAGACTGCTCCACTCCTTTCATCATACCAGACTTGATGTATCTTACATTTTTTTCCTCACCCTGTGCCTTCCTGCAGACTGCTCATACACCTATTTGTCAAGCCATCCCTCTCTCTCCTCTCTCAAATCCTTCCTGTGAAGTCACTGCCAGTGGGAAGTGAATATATATACATCTAGTATGAATATAATAGTTTAGTGGACCCATCAAGATATGCTTAAGCCTTAATGAGTGATCTTACTACTGTGACCCTTGTCCGACCTTTTCTTCTCCCCTTACCTCTTATCTTTGTTGTGTCATGTCTGCATTGGATTGGAAGCTCTTCAAGGCAAAGGCTGTCTTCGTTTTCTGTGAAGAACCCAGGACACCTTTGGGTGCTCAAGTAATAATAACTATTAATTAATAATTAGGCTGCAATATCCTTGTGGAGATAAGGGCCTTTATGCTTAAAAATCTGGCTTTCGGTATGCCTGGGTCTTCATCGTTGGACTAGATGGATTTTTTTCTCCTCTTTAATTTGCCTAAAAATGTCTGGCAGCCAATATACCTTAAAACTTGTTCTGAAGCAAATTCCTCTTTATGCTGTGACATATTTGCGTATTTCTGCCTTGTATGAGAAGGGATTAGGCTGCATCGGTCAGTGGGTTTAGCTGGTAAACAAATGCTTTGATGAGCAGTAATGTTATAAATCCAGGCCCAAGGAAAGTCAGATAATGACTTCAATTCTGGACACACACACATCTTTCTGGTAAGCTGCATGAAGATAAAAGGGTGATACATGCAGTATCATGGTTAGCAACATATCCATAGCCACTTGCCAAACACTTAACCCGTGTTATGTCCTGACTTGGAATGTCATTTTTTTCCCAGTTCATATTACTGGTCGTGATCATAGATTGCTTCTATAAAAGTCAGGGGGACTTCCAACTGGATGATTGTTCTCTCTCTCCAGCTCACCTTTCTCTTCCAACTCAACCTCATGCTAAACAATAACTATTAACAATTTTAATTTTAATATATTTTAAAAATATGCACAGAACCGTGTACAGCCAAATAAATTGACCATCCTTGGTCCCCCTTGCCTACCTCCGCAGTTTTGATTAGATGTTATTTGCTTAATTTTTATATTTTGAGTTTTTCAGGGTGGGAACATGTCTTTTTCCTGCCCTGCAAATCTCTAAATAGACATAACAATTGACTCCATTATTCTGACTTCTGTAGAGAGCCGTATGGCTCTCAAATCAATCCAACTTCTGGCACAGCGGAAGTAAGAGATTTTGAGGTAGCTTCTGAATCCAGGTGTTTTGATCTTATATAAGTATGTTTAAGTTTAGCTAATACATCCAGCTATGCAAAGTGCTGTTTTCGGGTGGTTAGAACAGCAGGCTGGAAGTCAAAGCTTCTGACTTCTATTCCTGATTGTACCACTAATTCTCTGTATGACACAGGCAAGTTATTAAATCTTTTAGTATTTGCCTGGAAAGTGGGGATTATTTTTACCCTAAGGGCATCCTTAGGTTTAGTTAAATGGTGTTTTCAAAGTACTTTTCTGTCCTCAGAGAGGACGTACTGAAGAGCAGAGTATTACTGTGTATCACAGATAGTATACATAAACACGTGTAAATTGGGAAAATTTCCTGAGTGCACAGTCCTGGGCAAAACCCCTTCCGTGCGCGTTCACAGTACAATAGTATTTCCCTTACTATACCAAGTTGGCTCACCTCTTGATTGCTGTTGTTTTGTCAGAAACCTGAAAGTATAAATGATACAACACCTGTCTGAGCCTAATGGCAAAAATCCTGTAGCTAATAACAATTATTGATGATGATAAAGACATACTTGTGGTTAGAAGCTGATAATGTGCATTTTATGAGCTGCTTCACCATGATAAATATCTGATGGAAGGGCATCCAAGCTCAGAATGAAAGATGATGCAGTCATGCAGGAATGCAGTCATCTGAAGACGTACCAATGATAGATGAGGAAAAAATGCTTCATTCTTCCATAACTAGGTCTTTCTAATGCTTCTCTATGATCAACATAACACATGTCAGAAACGGAGTTTACGTGGACCAAGACTTGGCAGTTCTTAAAGCCAAGGGATCAGCCATTTAGTGCCGTGAAAAGCTGGCAAGGTGCTCATGCGAGCAAAGCAGCCCATGTTTAGGTGATAATTTATGGCCACCTGTAATCTCTAAATAGAAACCATTCATACTCTCATTTGGGAGGCTAGAAATGACCAGACAATATGAGTTCAGCCAAACCAGCCCTTCATACTTTGCAAAAGACAAATGGTTCTGCTGCTGCTATTAACAATAGCGTGGGCTCTTTGGGGGGTAGGGGAGAAAGTGTTCACATTTAGGTTTTATTTTGTAATTTACTCGCATACTTGTGGAGATCAGTGATATTTTGCTAATAAAATCTGAAAGTGAATTTTTACTGCTGGAGGCGGTTTCTAATGATTTAAAACCTAATGGGCAAAATTAATCTCTAGTGGAAGCCCGAAGAAGCCAGTGCACTGTCATCAGAGAGGCGTGTGTGTGTGTGTGTGTGTGTGTACGACTAATAGAGACTGTAATGTCTTTGATTGGATCTGTGCTTTCCCTCTGTTCAGGAGTGCTTGGAACTGGGGTCTGGTCTGTCTCATTATAGAGACCGGGGATCCAAGGTTGAGGGTATTCAGGTTTGGAATTTTGTCTTACACCATTCTCTGCTCTGTGTGTTTGTGTCAGTGGTTCTCAAACTGTGGGTCCTGACACAAAGGGATGTCATAAGGCTATTTGGGTGAGGCGGCGGGGAGGTCAAGAGATCACAAAAAATAGGGTTACAGTATGTCCAGGTTTTCCTGGACATGACCTCTTTTTTTGGCCCTCTGATCTCTGTCCAGGCAGACTTTTGAAATATGAACAAATGACCATGATTTTTCCTTGCTTGTCTGTTTTCCTTGCCTTCAGAGCTGGGTGGCCATAGAGTAGTGGCTGCTGGCGGGGTGCCTAGCTCTGAAGGCAGCACCACCACTCTGCAGCGGTGCAGAAGTAAGGGAGGCATGGTATGGTTACTTAGCTCTGTAGGGATCTGCACTGATGCCACGAAAACTATGTCCAGTACCAAGAGTGAATGTGTGTGTGTTGGTGGGGGCGATCATCACAGCCTGAAATATTTTCAAAGGGGGGCCCAGCAAAAAAAAGTCTGAGAACCCCTGGTATATGTTGTTGATTTCTACGCATACTTACTATACGTAGGTTGCTACCCTTTGGCTGTTATTTGCAGTTGTTCTTTTTTAATGGCAATATCTTACCAAATCAAATATAAATGCTATTACAATTTATAATAAAAAGCAAGTTCCTGGGTCAAGGGCCATTTCTTAATTATACATGTGTACAGTACCTAGCACAATAGGGCCCTGATCCTAGATTTTGGCCTGCTAGGTGCTACTGCAACTCAAATAATTAATCACAGTAGATGTTTTAACCAGTAGGGGAAAATTTACCTGTCTCAAAATTCCTTCTGTTTTACTAATTTCTCTTCTGTGGAGCAACTAGTTGGATTAACTTTTCAGAATCGAATTCCTTTTATAAACCAGCTAATCAAGTCCACCTGGAGCTATGAAAAGCTCACACACTGTACAGCTGACGTCCTGAAAATCCCACTATTCCATTTTTTTTTAAAATCTGAAGGAAGAAAGATCTGGGTGAAATCTTTGAGTTAAGATTAAGAATGAACCCTGTATGTATTTAAACGGGCAGAGATTGCAGTCACAAGGTAAGAATCTGAAGACCACATTTGTACAATCACAGGGTGGAAATATAGCCTACTGCGTCTGCTGGGATGAAAGAGCCTGTTTAAAATATGAATAGGGTGAAAACGTGCACATCAAAGAAGTTTAAAAACATTACTTTTCTGGGGGAAGGGCAATGGCTTTTGGGGGGTTTTGTGAGTCCATTCCCTGCTGATAACCATTAACAAGACACTTCCCCCTGCAAAGGATAAAACATCTGCTTTTAATATAAACGAAAACTTACTCTAACCAAAGATGTACCCTCAAAAGTATTATTTCAGGAATAAGATAGAGGTAAAGACTGAACGGAGTAATCCTGGCAACTATAACACAAACTGGGTGACATCCTTAAATCAGACAGTAGAAATATTTTGATCTTTGAATGAAAAGTGCCATATAGGGTGTTTGTATTGATATGTGCGTGTATATTTATTACTAGCTCCATCAATGGGTATTAACCAAGATGATCAGGGATACAGCCCCATGCTCTGGATGTCCCTAAACCTCTGACTGTCAGAAGCTGGGACTGGACAGTAAAGGATGGATCGCTCAGTAATTGTCCTGTTCGGTTCATTCTCTCTGAAGCATCTAGCACTTGCCTCTGTCAGAAGACAGGATATCGGGCTTAAATGAACCATTGGGCTGACCCAGCATGGTCATTCTTATGTTCTTAGTAGTAATTCCCAGTTTGGGTTATGGTTTTGGAAACTATTAACCCTTGCATTATTAATCTAGTTATTTAAGCCTTTGAGTGCATAGCCACGTTACGTCAAGTGCAGTACATGTGCCTCGTTGACTGCTAGAAAAATGTTCTAGCTACTCTTCCACATGACCTGCTGTCATACCACCCATATAGGGCTGAGGTGAAAAATTCTGAATTCCTGTCTGTTGACTGTTACGTACTCTAGAGACAGTCTGTGCCCATACAGAGGTCAACAAACTAACCCTCACCCTCCTTGACTGAACTAACCTCGTTATCTCCAGAATGATTCTTGCCTGCATATTTATACCTGCCTCTGGAAATTTCCATTACATGCGTCTGATGAAGTGGGCATTCACCCACCAAAGCTTATGCTCCAATACATCTATTAGTCTATAAGGTGCCACACGACTGTTTGTTGCTTTTTATAGATCCAGACTAACACGGCTACCCCTCTGATACTTAACCCTTGTTTGTTATGATTTTTTTTAAGATCATGATGTTTAGTGGCTAAAGCAGATAATCATCTGAAGCAAACCAATGGCAAATGCTAAAACACACAGTAGGGCTGAATCTATGTTTAATGAGCATTTAATACTGAAGTCTGATGTCATCTGAATGTTGTCAGAGTAGAGAAAAATGCGCGCACATGTGAATGTGGTTGGCTACATTATTGAATTATGACTTTGCTCTTGTTTGAATTAGGACACCAAAGTGTGGGGTTGTTTAAAAAGAAAAACCTCATGATTTTGTTTTCCTTTACGTTGCTATAACACACCGTATCTCGGTAATAAATATACAGTAAATGTAGTGTCAGCCCAGGAAGCTTGTGCTCTACAAGATTTACTGTTTCATTCCCATCATATCTTTAAACCTCCCAAGATTGGAAGGGTAGCAATTCCTGGATTGCAATTGGACCGGTATACCTAATCTCCTTTCCACTAGCAGAGTGAAAGGAGTGATTTATTGAATTTTTTTTATTGCTGCCTCCTCCGTTTGTAAGTCACATTCCAAACTACAAAGCCCAAAGGGTTCTGTTCTGAGGAACCTTGGAGGTAGAGGAATAGTGTCTCTCTTCAAGAGCGGCAGGTCGGATGCTACCTATCCCCTCTCACTTCTCCCTTCAGGAATAACTCGCATGAATGTTCTTCACTCAGATCAAAAATTGCTATCCACATGACTTACGAACAGTTTAAAAAAAAAAGTGCTTGTCATTGTCAGAGGCAGCTTAAGATTTATTGGGGCCCTGGTCACAAAGAACATTGGGGTGTTTCCCCCCCCCCCACCATGGGGCCCTGCTCCTCCCATAACCCCCGTGGCCCTGCCTCCTAGCCTGTCCGGAAGTCAGGCCCTGGTAAGAGCTGCCCAAGGAGCCTGGGCTGCTGTGGGGCCCCTGGATCTTCCATATGTGCTGGAAGACAGGGACACGGGCCGGGGGCTGCTCTCAGGCACCCCAACTCCTCGCCCAGGGCAGGTGGAGGGTCCGGGACTCCCCACAGCTGCCCAGGCTCTCTGGGCAGCTCTTATTACAGTCTAGGATGACCATACGTCCTGTTTTGGCCAGGACAGTCCCCTTTTAAAGCCCTGCCTCCGGACGTCCTGACTTTTTTGGCAAAACTGGGCTTTTGTCCGTCATCAGTTGGCAAGAGAAAATGGGACAGATAACCAGTTTTTGCCAAAAAGGGGCTCCGTGTGGGGGTGGGGGAGGGGCTTGGGGCTCAAGAGGCCCCTAGAAGGGAAGGTCTATTTACCAATACAGGGACCAAAGGAGCGCTGTGTATATATATTAAAAAGAGGGGAAATTTTGACTGTCTAAAAGGCCCATTCAAATAGGGAAGGAATGAATCTGGGTGAGAGTGGAGCAAAGACTAGATAGCTTATATATAATCAGGGCTGGCTCCAGGGTTTTGGCCGCCCCAAGCAGCCAAAACCAGAAAAAAAAAAAAAAAAAAAAAAAAGCCACGATCGCGATCTGCGGCGGCAATTCGGCGGGAGGTCCTTCACTCCCAGGCGGAGTGAGGGACCGTCCGCCGAATTGCCGCCGAATACCTGGACCTGCCGCCCCTCTCTGGAGCGGCCGCCCCAAGCACCTGCTTGAGAAGCTGGTGCCTGGAGCCGGCCCTGTATATAATATACTGGGCTGGCTGGAAAAGTCTTTTTAAAAAAAATAGCTATGCGGGAAAACCAGCTATTTATTGAAGATAACAAAGGAGCCATGTACTGGTGGCTGCATTACTGCCTTTGCTGTTTTAAACGAGTTAGAACTGCCTAGCTTATGGCAACTGGTTTAATAAAGAAAAACAGGTAATGATTTAAAATACTTCAGTTATTCCTGTTTAACTTAGATACGAGATGTACATTTTCCTTTTTAAGTGGTTTGAGAAGCTGATGTAGTCAGAGCGTCTGGGCACAGGCTGTGGAGCCAGAAAAATGAATTCTCTTCTCGCTAGGTGATTGTTTGCTTGTTGCATAACTTTGCATTGTCTTGAGTTTCCACATCATAAAATGATTTTTACTTACTTACCTCCCAGCAGGGAGTGAGGATTAATTATTTAGCTTTTATAAAGCAGCTTGAAGTTTAAAAACGCTAAATATAAGCGACATATTTATTGGGAAAATCCTAGAATGTAAGCTGCTCAGGGCAGGAACCTTGTCTCTTTACCTGTCAAAGAATCAAACCCCAATATAAAATAGGCAGCATAGAAATAAACATGAATGAAAATAAATGGTTCAATGCACTAAAAAGGTGGTTATCTTAAAGTTGTCATCTTGTCAATAAATTGTTTGGTTTAGAATTAATAACCCTGCTGATACTTGTGACAATAGTTTTGGCGCCTGTAGTATCAGGTAAGCGAGTGTGGACAGCTGCAGCAGTCTGTACCCAGAATACAGTATTATGCCAGAGAACTCTGCCTAAGTGCCAAATATTGTATTAGCTGAGACATGAGGTTTGTTATTAAAACAGTATTGTCTACTGGTAAGTGTTGGAGATGGGCAGTCAGGACCCTTGAGTTCTCTACCTAGCAGTGGTCCTTGATTCACTTTGTGCTTGACTGGAGGCAATTCATGTAACCTCTGTGTGTTTCACGATACCCATGTGTAAAATGGGGAGAAGCAGAAAAGCTGGTGGCTGAGGGGGAGCTCTGCGTGGGCAGGAGGAGTGGAGCTGGGGGGGCAGTTCCGTGCAGGAGGGAGGGAGGAAGGAGAGGAATTCGGGGAGGAGGGCAGCTCAGTGAGGCAGGGAAGGAGACGGGTTGGTGGGGGGCAGTTCCGTGCAGGGGGGAGGTGAGAATATCCTCACCATATAGCTCCTCCTGCATAGGCTGACCAGATCACAAGTGTGAAAAATTGGGATAGGGGGCGGGGGCTAATAGGTGCCTATAGAAAATAAAACCCTGACTATCAGGACTGTCCCTATAAAACTGGGACATCTGGTCACCCTACTCCTGAGTCCGGCCTGGCCCGGGGGGCTCAGGCGGACAGGAGGAGCAGGGTTGCAGGGCCCTGGGAGAGGGAGAGGAGGAGCAGGGGGTGAGGCCGGAGTTCTGACCTGTGGGGCCCCCCAATTGTCCGGCACCGCGGGCACGAATCCGCCACTGGTCGTAGTCCTTTGTTTGTGGCTACAAGGGGATTCTTCATTCCCACGTCAGCTCTAACCTGAAGTGCATTGCATAAAAGTACATGTAAAACTCTTAAGGAGAAGTATCCAGAATAGAAGGGCAGGGTCAGTTCAGTTTATTATTTGGGATCAGCAGGGCCCTTATCTCTAATTACTGAAGAAATAGGGTTAGTGAGTTAAAATACACAGTGACCATGACCTAAATCATTTCCACTCTGCATACTAGCCTGAAATTAAAAAGGAGTTTTCATTAGCACAGCACAGATTTAGTGTTGTGGGACACAGAGGTCACTCTTCAGAGGAAATGTGATCAATGGGCCATTACATTTTGAAATGGGAGGAAGGCATCGTCTATTCTCAGTGCTGTTGACAATAAATATTGGGGAGTAGCTCACTGCAGATTCATGATGATAATGCCAAAATCATTCAAGTAAACGCACTATGTATGTGAACAGTGCATTGGCATAATGTAATGCTCCCTCCTAGGTTTCACAGGAAGTCTTTCATTGCAGCCTTGGAAGATGAGAAATTTGCTGGGAAATCTAACCTAGCATATAGACGGAATGATAATTATTTGTATTGCAGTTTTTCCCAGTTGAAAATAAAATGTTAACATTAAAAACACTTCAACTTTGGTAGCTTCCCACCAAGCAAGATCATCTTAACCTTTTGAAATCCTTCAGGATGTGCACAGTGTGCTGGGTGCATTCCATGAAAAGATACTAATTGAGGCCTCATAGCTATGTGCTGTATAGTAAGTCATTGAGAGCCATACTAGCACAAATCAAATAAAGGCTCTCAGAAAGTACGGTTGTGGAGTGCCAAGAGATTTGACACATAGTAAGGTTTAAACTGTAGGGCAGGAAAAACTATTTATACGTTCTAATGAGCTCACACATTCCTCTGGTGACAGTCTTTTTCACATAGACTTTGGGATATAATTTAAACACACATGTCATTAAGTGTATAATATTCCTTAAGGATTGAGTGCTCAAAACTGCCTGGGGAATTTAGACAACCAGTTCCCATTAGAAATTAGGGAATATGGATGCCCAGTTCCCACTAAGGGGCTTTGAAAATCTTGCCTGGATCTTTTACAGCAAAAGCCCCCTTCAGTTTTTAAAAAATATTAAATGGGCAAAAGTTTTAGTTGTAGATACCCAGTATAAATATAAGTCCTCAGTGGTTGCATCCACAAACCCCACTTCTGAGCCCACGATGCAGGTACAGATATGATTCTATGATGCTTTAACTGTTTTGAATGGGCAGTATCTTTGTGTATTTTGCATTGTACAGATGTAAGCAGGGTCTGAATGAATGCTTCTCTGACAGCTAGCTGGGAGGAGGAATGACTTGGGTGTGATTATGTAAATACAGTTTGCTCCTGCTCTGCTTACATATTCAGCAGATAAAGTGGTGTCAAAGTGATCAACTTTTGTTGGTGTTGGATACAGATCACCTTAGTTCTGAATGAAGAGGGTAGTGAAATATGGATACCAATGTTGTAATTAATTTAGGAATACAGGAAAGCAGAACTGTGCTTAACTGAGGGCCACCCTCAGTTGAAAGAACCTTGTTAAGCCAGGGGCTCGAATGTCAGAGCCCTGTGAAAGTAAGAGGGGTGGAGACTGGTATCCCCAGCCAAGAGGCTGCACACCCTCATCAGTGGTCCTCCCTACACTGGTTTAACCTGGTCCTCCCCACTGTTCAAAAAACAGAGCTAAATAGGCTTCATTAGGAGCCTCTTTTTGTTATGTTAAATGCACAATCAGAGCTGAAATCAGTTGTGGTAGGACTATGTTTCTGCCTTGCCTGCTAAGAGCTAAAACTCACTAAGAACTGAAATCACTTGAGATGGGGCAGTGTTTCTGTCCAGCCTGCAAAGAGCTGAAAATCATGAAGAGACTGATGTGCAGAGGTCACAGCAGAGAGGCAGGTGGCAGCAGAAGGTGACTGACAGTCAGCTGGTGAACAAGTGGCTGGTGCGGCAGAGAGGCGCTATGAGCGGCTAGCATGGTGGCTGGTGGAGAGGCTGAGTGAGCAGGTGGCCAGCAGGGCAGCGGTGATGAGCTGCGATGAGCGGCTAGCATGGTGGCTGGTGGAGCGGCGCGGTGAGCAGGTGGCCAGCAGAGTAGAGTGTCTGGTGGAGAGGCGCAGCAAGAGCGGTGAACAGGTGGCCGGTGGAGGCAGCGAGTAGGCGGCCGGCAGGAGCGGCTAGCAGGGTGGCTGGCATAGAGGGACGGTGAGCGAGTGCCTGAGCAGCGGAGTGAGTAAGGTACCTCTTTACCCCACCCAGGGAGGGAGGTGAACTCTGCAGATGCACCTCTGGACTCTGGGTCTGCACTGACCAAGGACAGCAACTGTGAGTGGGGTGCAGAGGAGTGTCAGGCACGTGAAAGGGACTTTTGGGTTGCTGGAATTAAGAACCTGATGGGGAAAGGGCACTGCCCAACTTACTTGGGGGTGAGTCTTTTACTCATGGTTTATGTTTATGAACCTTGTTTGTGGTGTTTTCCCAAATTAACACCGAGTGCTTCCCTCCTTTTATTAAAAGTTTCTTTTCTACACTCACAAAAACAACAAGGAGTCTGGTGGCACCTTAAAGACTAACCAGATTTATTTGGGCATAAGCTTTCGTGGGTAAAAACCTCACTTCTTCAGATGCATAGCTATGCATAGCATACCCACGAAAGCTTATGCCCAAATAAATCTTGTTAGTCTTTAAGGTGCCACCAGACTCCTCATTGTTTTTGTAGATACAGACAACATGACTACCCCCTGATACCTTCTACACTCAGACTCTGTGCTTGCGAGTGGGTAAGTATTGCCTCTGAGGCACCCAGGGATGGGGTGTAATTTTCCCAGGTTACTGGGTGGGGGCTCGAGCCGGTTCTGTGTTGTATCAATGGAAAGGAACCTCTAGATATTGAACCTGGCCCTGGTTGCTGCTGGCTCCACCAGGCAGAAGGGTTACACAAGGCATAGATAATTCCTGCCCCAAAACACCTACAGTCTAAAAGACAGGCATAGAATTCCAGAGGAGGGATAACTGAACTTCCGTCACACACAAAAACAACATTAAAAGAACATTATTAAGGTTGCAAAGCCAAGCACTCAAAAGTTGGGAAATGCCAGAATGAAGGTAGCCTGTTCAACCTGAATTTTAGCCCCTTTTTGTGTACGTATTATAATACAGTCTTTAATTACACGATCACATACTGTTTTTTCCATAGGACTCCTGCCTCGCTCAGTGCACAGAGCAGACAGAGCTCATTTAATGAGCGGCTATTAATATTTTATTTTCCCTTTGTTCAGTGTATGTACCCATGTCTAATTTACTGCACGCTATTCAAACCCTCCTCTGAAGACGATTATTATTTTCTTCAGGGCATTGCTATAGTACTCCTAACTATAGTATGTGAATACTTGACATGTATTCATTTATTTGCCCCACATCTCTGTGAGAAGAGGTGGTATTATCTCCATTCTACAGGTAAGGAACTGAGGCATAGAGGGATTAAGATCAAAAGTATTTGTTAATTTTGGATGCCCAATTTCAGACAGCTAGGACGTGGTTTTTCAGAGTACCTAGCATTACATAGTCCTTTATATGTTCAAAGCATAGATCCGATGGTCTACAAACCAGAGGCCAGGGTCTCAAGTTGGGCACCCAGAAAAAATAGGAACAAACAATTAATGACCACCTGTGAAAAGTTTGGTTAAGTGAGCTACCTCGCGTCAGACAGAACTCTTTGACAGAGGCTTGGATAGAATCTAGTTCTTGAGGGCTGCATTCCACTGCCTTAACCATCACTGTGTCTTCTTTTCCTGCAATCCTCTGCCTCGTTCACTATGTTCCAACTTCTGCAACAAATGAGAGAAGGGTCTATAGAAAACAGTCTCCTTCTCTACACAACCCTGATTTTTTCCCTAGAGCAGGTCCAGCCTGAACACTGAATGAGGAAGGGGTCCTATGGAAAAATACTGTTTAATCATGTAAATAAAAACTGTATCATACTGCATAGAGTTTGCACAGACAACCTTCATTCTGGATTTCCTAACTTTGGGGTTTTTGAGCTCTTGACTCTGCAACCTTAATCAGGTTTTTTAAAATAGTTTTCCTTTTTGTGTGTGTAACTTCCTAGGTTCTTTAAAAAAAAAAACCTCCACAAACTGAAAAAACAGATTCCATCATGTGGCATCATATTGACACCACACATGGGGTCATCAGTAAGGTTGGAAGCTTTAGATCCACAGACCTCTGCCACTTGAGTTAATGGAGTAACAGATGAGTAACTGATAGAAGTAGTAGGTTGTCATCCTCTATGTGGCCCTGTACTAGAGGGGACGGAGACATTTTGCCAGTGAGTTTAACAGATATTTGCTGACAGCAGAGGAATAGTGAGACTCCGGAATCTTGGGTTCTTTTCCAGGTTCTGGGGGAGAGTGTGATCACTGATCTTTATGCCTCTTCTCTCTAAGCCTCATTATTTTGCTCTGTCCCCTACAACCTGTCCAGTCATTTCTCTTCCCCACTCCTGACTCCTTGTCCCAGTCCCGGTCTCCTCATCTCTGAGTTCCATTCTGTATTCCTCAGGCTTTTCATCCCAGCCTGTCTCCTTGCCCAGCCAGTTCTTAGTTCACAAGATCAACAAAAGGCCTGGCACAGAGCAACCCACCTGCTAAATCCCAAGTTCCTGCTCAAAAACATGGGGAAGCTAAAGCTTCTAAAAACAAAGTTACCAGAATTTTTTAACATGGGCAAAACAAAGTATTTTCTCATAGCCTGGTTCTAGAAATGGCTGAACTCTTTTGACTGAAATTTTCCAAAATAGTTCAGACTGTGGAAAACACCAAGCACGGAAAATTTCAGTTAAAGCTTCAGTTAAAAGTTCCTGAAAACTGGCTTATAATGGAAAGCCTCAGTAACCCTTAATAATAGGTAGTGCTACCAGCCCTGTCCATAGTTATTCTGAGTTTATAGTAACAATGCATCAGCACCAAGATAGACACAAGCTGTTTGGTTTTTGGAGGCAGAGGAGTGCCTTTCTGAAAAGTTGGCCCTATAGGTATATGAAAAGATTGAGTGCAGCTGAATTGAACTATATGACCTCTGTTTTCTGAGGGTTCTTTGACTCTACAGTTTTAATCACAGAATCATAGAATATTAGGGTTGGAAGAGACCTCAGGAGGGTAAGGACCAGAATGCACCAGAAAGGGTCTACTTTAACGTTTCTTAGACATCAGAATCTCCTTCCACAGGATCTCCAACTAGTTTCTACTCTGCAGAAACCACCGCATGTGCGTAAGCCAGAGAGTATTGCCAAATCTGTCCCTAATAGATTTTCTGTGGCCCATGGCCTGACTATTGGAATTATGTAAACTCCTGGGCCTTTCCTGTATTCTATCATTCCCTGAGATCTGATTCTGGTTACTATGTAAGCAACACTAGACGCATAAAGCATTTTTTTAAAAAGCCCTAGCTTGATCAATTTATGATTATTTCTACTGGTTATTTAACTCTCAAAGAATGCAAAACTGCTACTCCGTTAAATTACATTAAAGTCTGGTTTTCTTCAGGAATGGTTTTGCCTGGCAGACTTTCCTCACTTAGGTAGGCCCCATGGGAGTGATGTACTCATTACATGTGGATCTAGGAGAAGCAGCCATTCACTCGCCCTGAATATTGCTTAAATTAAAAAAACAAAAACAAACAAAAAACCCTCTCAAGGGGGTGAGATTTTTCTGACAAAACGTCATCCAAATGAGGAAATCAGGTGCTATGTATGGGTGAATTTACCCATGAAACAGTAGGTCAGCAGAAGGTCCTCCACCCCTCTTAGGGCCCATGTGAAGGCTGGGAGTCCACAGCTGCATACTTCCTACGTATTGTGGAAAGGGTTGTGACAGGTTTGGCAATTTTCTTCAATATCCTTGACAAACCTTATTGAATTAAGTCTAAGTATCTAGGGAGCTCATTGTATTAAAAATGCAAATGTTTAAGTGTTCTTGTGGGACTGTATGTAACTTCTCTAGGAGACGTGATTAGTTTAAACCTTGGGAAGTGTGATGAGCATCGAAGAACTCTTTGAAACAATGTGGTAGACAGACAAAGCTAAGTGGGGTGCCTAAGAAATAATTGGGAGGAGGGGAAGACAAGTTCTCACTTCTGCTGATCACCTGGTATGTGAGGACCAGACTAGAGACCCAGGCTGGATAAAAGAATGTCTCCCAGATACATGGGGTGCTTGTGCTGAGCTAACAGCTGTTATGAACTGGTGACCACTGAAAAACCCCTTAGTGGGGTTTGAAGGACTGTTCACCTGCCAGAGACCTTTTTGGAGTTGGGGTGATCTCTGGAAAGCTGATCAGCACATGTGTAGGTTCTTTTATTGTTTTCATATGTTTTCTCTGTAATACTTTTACCTTCAGAATAAATGTGCTTGCTTAGAAAGGGCTATATGGTGACTTAACTGTGGGAAGTTATACTCTGAGGAAAAGGCAAAGCAGGCTTGCTTAGGCAGTCTGACTGGCTGGGGAATTCACAATACAGTTAGGGAACTATGCAGCCTGGAAATACCCTGGTCAGGAGGGAGAGAGACAAGTGTTTCTGCCCAAGAGAGGAGACTCTGAGGAGCCAGAAACCCGGGTGCTCTTGGTGGACCATAGAGGGAGAGTACATGTGCAGTTGCCCTGAAGTGTGACAAGGGTATCTACTGTCTCTGCATAGGCTGGCCTAGAATGCCACAATAGGGATGTACCAGGGGCTTTACGTGGACATATATGGAGATCTCGTGACCCTAGGGGCCTGCACACTGGCACAAAGAGTCTGTGGCTGCTATTGTAGCCCACAGGCTGGACTAGCAGCTGCTGGGTTAGCGAAGTGGGCTGTGCAGCAGCCATGGATTCATGCCCCTGGATGCTCCCCACTCCACTTGCATAGGGCTCAAATACTCTGACTTTTTGCAGGTACAGAGGATTTCAGTCACCAAGAACATGGCTTTCTGTGCTTACTAACTTATAAAGACAGTAAATGGGTTTTAGCTAGGCTTGATTTATCAAAACCAATACATAAAATCCCGCATTATACTGACTCAAAAATGTAACCGCTCAGGAGAAAAGTCTGGAATGCCTTTTGGAGTTAGCTTCTGCTTTGGTCCATGAAAATGATTCGGCCTTGTCTGGCGGTGGCTGTGTTCCTGCAGGTCCAGTTGTGTGAGCTGCTGAGTGCCTCTGGTGCAGGATTGGGATTCAATCCCACATTTCTCAGACATTGGATAAACAGAAGGTAGCATCGAAGGGGCGGCCTGTGATGTTAAGTCCTGTGTGAAGAATTTCATAGGGCTGGGCTAAGACCATAGGCTCCTTCGACATACCAATAACATGAGTCTTTATTATGCAGCCAACCATTCACTTCTCATACCACACTGGCCATGCTCCATCACACAGCATGTACATTATATACTCATTTTCCAAAAAAGAAAGTAAACCTGAATACTCAGCCTCGAAGCAGGAGGGGAAGTGTGTGTGAACTGTAATCAGGTACAGTATGAATGTTTTCAGTCTCTGCAGGGATACAGGTTCCCAATACCCATAGCATACTTTTCATTATGTTTCCCTCCTCCTTTCTTTGCATTATAAAAAGCCCAGATTTTTTTCCTCCCAAATTTGTGCTGTGTTTACAAAGTGGATTGGAAATGTAGGAGTGTGTAATGCAGTCCAGAGGATTTCCATACATACTTAGCTCCTTAGTCTTCAAGATTTGGCCCTTTATTAAGTTCTTACTCCGGCAAAATTCTGAGGCTAATGGGAGTCAAAAATTGAAGTCAATGGAGTTTTTCCTGAGTAAAGGTCAAGTTTTCAAAAATTTGATTCAGAATTTGCAGGTGGAAATCTTGCTTGCCCACACAGCATATAACTGCAGCATCGCATAAGCGTGTGTTCAGGCTTAGCAGCTGCTTCTCCTGAGGTCAGAATAAATCACAGGAACATTGACTATATCAGTCAGGCCCACAGAATTACCTTGGTAAATTGATTGCATCATACAGTGAATACTGAATACTTACGTTACAATTGCATTTGAGTTCCACCTACAAAATCTGGATCCGTCTTTCAAATGCTCCAGAATTCCAGGTGAGTTCATAGCTAGGCCACTTACATTGAGACCCAGATCCGAGTTCAGATTTTTGAACCTGGCCCATCCCCACAAAATTCCAAGGTCTTTTGTGCTAGAGTTTTGGTTCGGACCCAATTCTAACACTAATGGAGATTCCCAGCGTGAGTGGTAGGAGTAGTGGTGAGAACTTGAGGGAGCGGAAGTGTTGAAGGTCACGAGACCATTTGATATGGCTCTGAGAAGAGAAAGCAAAGTAGACTGTAAAGTGAAACCGAAAACGTTCAGTCCAAAGCAGAAGAGTGTGGGCAGTTTAAACCTCGGGACCTGAGCACATTTCTAGTTTATTCTGGGGAACAAAAATTCTCAGTGGTTTGAAGGCGCAAATTCTAGGTAAGGACATTACCAGTTGGCACTATCTTGGACATTATATTGCTTTTGGTATAAAAATAAGCCTCATGAGATTCATTGGTAGAACTGCGTAGGGAGGGAACTTGCATAGTGCCTGAATACTGCCTGGATCTGGCTGGGGCTTCCCATTCTGGAACAACAAATTCACACACACAGTTTGAAATTAAGAAAAAAATTGTCCCAGCCCACCAAAATCCAGGGTGCTGCAAAATTCTTTTTATGGAATGTAAATCCCTCCTTCCAGTATTGATATGCCTGAAGCTTTGTACAAAGAGTTAAGTTATTGTATATTTTAGTTTTTTAATTGACTCCATATCTGCTGGCAGCAGAATAGACATTGATCTGTTTTTTTCCTTGCTTTATTTAGGAAAATACAGCACATAGTGTTTATTCTGCCTCCATACAGCATTACTTTGTAGGGTGAAAGGGAGGGCAAGACCACAGTGAAGAATTCCCTCATTGTCAATTTTAAAGGCTTCATAATAAATGTTACTTTTTTTGGATTGGAATCTGAAATGTTTTCTCGACAGAGTTTTTCTTAACTTTTTGTACTCAGATGGGATTTTATAGACTCTCTTAACTTTGTCCTTGTTGATCATTTATACGTTTCCTCCTGGACACCAATTACTTGACCGGGTACTTGGGGGACATTGAATCTGATTTCTATTAAAGCTGAGTTTTAAAGATTAAATTGATGTGTGGTTGTTAACTGAAATATACCTTTTATGTGAATAGGCATAATTCTGCCTATTGGCATCAATGGCAAAACTCCCATTTTAGTGGGAGCAGGATCAGAACCCATCCCCTTAATTCTGCATCCCCTACTGAATCAGAACTCTCATTGGATTAAATAGGGATTGGGCCCAATCCAATCACATGTGCTATAAGAACCAAGAGAGATGGATAACTGGAATTGATGTTTTTCATGTATACAAATGTAACTATCCACTGAAGTCAACACAGTTGCACTGGGGTCAGATCAGAATCAGGCTCATAAACGTTATAGTGCTTATTTCCTGATGACTAACTGTGTTGGATCACCTTATTTTAAAGCTGAGCTCCTCTCTGTCTCCTAGTGAAAGTGTAATGAACTCTAATTGCTCAAGAATTGGGTTTTTTTGCAATAGGTATGGCCTACTAGCATGGAGGTTATGTACTGATGCGTGACTTTCCATATTCACTTAGGGTGATAGTGCCTCCTGGAGTTTATCAATCTCTCCAAGGCCCCAGCTTGCCACCAGAGTGTCTAAATAGCACCAGTCCTTTTCTGGGTTACTCTTGGTTTCCTCTGAAAACCATCCAAACTCTGTTTGTTGTGACAATTTTTTTCTTGTAGTGTTTCTGTAGTTTAAGGTCTCTGTGTTTATTTTGCAGGCGGCCCTGGGAAAATGTCTCCTGCCTGTGTATTGTGCTTGAACAGGCTTCAGCAGTTGCATGCTTAAAATGCGGCTTTTGGCCTTTCTTGTTTTATGTTGTGTGTGTTTAGTAGTTACTCACTGACAAAGATTCCACTGTATGTAATGCTTTGAGCATCACCAGCCCTTTTGAAGGCTCAAAGCTATAACACAAGTGGAAGGTTTTGCTCTTAACGAATGATTAGAAATTGAAACACGGATTGTCTTTTAGGTAAAGTTAATACTGAGGTTCTAGGCCTTCTTGAAACGACCAAAAATGATAACACTTGTTTCCTTCACTTCTCTTTAAGTTCTAACACTTCCTTTGAAAAAGAAACCATGTTACCCTTAATAGTATGCAAACCACCCACAGTGCTTAACGAGACAACTGCGGAATTGCTAGGGTCATTGTTTATGCGTATAGCAGAATAACAAACTGCTGTAATACTTCTTTTGCTTGTTTTGCTGAGTGCTACCTTGGAGATTTGCATTATCAAACAGTGCCATGCAGAATATCACTGGGTGTCCTGTACATTCATCAAAGTAGAATTTTTAGTCTGGATGTTCAGCTGTAACTTAAAACTAGTTCACATTTTACCTAACAAAGTAAAATCAGCAGAGATGCACATTGTTTATGACTCAAATCTGTGGCATGCCCCAAAAACCTGCCTTGATTGGAGCTCATCCTATTTGCGTGTTTCTTTTCATAAAACTGTAGTCAAAGCTAGAGGAGACCTTCTTTGCTCTGTGAGGATATGTATGAAGATTCTGAGGCTTTGGTTCCCTGGTACATTTTGAGTTTGAACTTTGTGCGTTACAGGCAACATACTATTTTCCAATAAACCTATTCTGTCCATTTCCAGTGTACTCTTTGCTAACCCCAGTAGATTAGCATGAACCTATTGAGCATCAAACTCCAACCTTGCTTATGACTTCACAATTAAATTTGACCATGGGAAAGCCGGGGGGGTTTAAAGCCCAGAATTGGACGGCTAATGTAGAAAGTCTAAAGATTTCGGAGCCACTTTTGTGGTGGTGGTGTGTGTGTGTGTGTGTGTGTGTGTGTGTGTGTGTGTGTGTGTGTGTGTGTGTGTGTGTGAAGATTGAGAATAAGGATAAATAATGTGTTTACTCTATGCTTTTCTTCCCCCTGTTAAATCTGGGTTTTTTTTCTCAGTGGAGGTGAGTTTGCCCTTCTCTGGCACAGAAAAAGGATTGGCTCACAGTGCCCTAGAGCAAAAACGCATGTAACGGGAGGGAGGGGATGAAAAGCAAAATCAGTTAAAACCCATTTTATTGATATCAGTTTTGGCCCTCCAAGTACCTTGGATAGGGTTTTCAGAGTTCATATTCCAGGCACCATGCCCTGTGGCCTGCTGTTGGCCCAAGGCTATGCCCCGGGACATAAAGGTGGCCCATGCACCCCATGGTTGTGCTCTTTCAATTGGCCTTGTTTGTAAGGGGCTAGACTTTGACAGGCTCTTGTGCGGGCATGGGCTGGTGGAGAGCGTGAGTGTGTGAGGAGTCTTCCCATGTCAGTTGCAGCCTCTTACCTCGGGGAGGGAAGGGGAGACTCCCTTGGCCCACCTTTGGAGATGAACGGCTCCCCAAAGATGGAAGGTGGAACAGAGGGAAGTGAGGGCCAAGCCTTAATTCCTCCCCTCTCTCCAGTGGCCCATGAACAGGGCAGCTGAACAGGGCTGCCCAGAGGGGGCAATTTGCCCCAGGCCCCCACGAGAATATACTCACCCGGCGGCACTTTTACTGACGGGGCGGCGCTCCGGGTCTTCGGCGAGTCCTTCACTTGCTCCAGGTGTTCGGCAAGTCCTTCACTCGCTCCGGGTCTTCGGCGGCACTTTGGTGGCGGGTCCGTCACCTTCAGTGCCGCCAAACACACCCGGAGTGAGTGAAGGACCCGCTGCCGAAATGCCGTTGAAGACGCAGAGTGCCGCCGAGTGAGTAAAAATTAAAAAGGTGCTTAATTAATTAAAGGGCCCCCGAAATTGCTTTGCCCCAGGCCCCCTGAATCCTCTGGGGGGCCCTGCAGCTGCACAAGGACGGCGCAGACTCCACAGTCCCCCATGCATGTGGATCTGCTTGGGGAATGGAGGAGGGGGGAAGGGGAAGCAGTTGTCTTCATGAGAAACAATCCCTGCCTGAGCTGCTGTGGGGTAGCATGGCTCTGCTGTATGCTGGTGGGCAAAAGCATTTAAATTGGGAGGAGAATTTCCAAGCTATTGCTGGGTCCATTAGTGAGAGCTTTAACTAGAGAATTACCTCTGCTGAAGAGCACTGTACAAATAAACATTGCAAACATCACCCCTCCTTCTGCTTTGAATGTGTTTTCAGCAGGCTTTGAATTAACCAACTGTCCAATTATATGAAGACATGGTTTTCAGGAGCCATCCAAAATATAATTAGTGGTGGCTCAGCTGATTCAATGAGTGTGGGAGGGGAAGAGTGGTGCTTCTGCATCTTAAAGAAGCAGCACATAGTGTAACCCATCCCTAGCATCTGAAGAGAATATGCAACCAACTTGACTAAGAGGATGTACAAGTAGCAGGGATGGTCTTGTGGTTAAAGCAAAGGGCTGGGAATGGGGAGACTTGGTTTCTAGATCTGGCTGTGCCTCAGATGCTCTGAGACATGGGAAAGCTAGTTAGGGGCACATCTAGGGCTGGGTTCTGGTAGCTTCTCAGTAGATACTGCCATTCCGTTAGTCTCTGCAGGCCCTTATGTTGTGGTCCTGCTGAGGAGAGGAGGTTGGGGAGTGTATTGACCAGTGTTCCGCCATTGTCACACAACTGTCTTCACCAAGGGACTTGCCAGCCAAGTTGGTTTGCGCTATTAGTGCTGGTAGATCTCTTGGTAAACTCGGTTACCTTTCTGAATACTGTCCCCAGTATTGGGGGTTGGGCATTTACAATAGGAAATGAAATTAATACTTGCCCTCTGAAACGTTTATCCAGTTGATATATGGCTTTTTGTTACCTCATCTCCTGTCCATTTACAAGATATTCCATCAGGACATGGGTTACAGGTTTCCCACAAAGCTTTCTTACATGCTAGATATTTAAAAGAACAAATGCACTTTTTTTTAATAGTCAGGGGTATCTGCTGTAATTCTTGGACTGGGAAATAAGCTGACCGGAATCTTTTCGATGCAGATGGCAGTGGTTCAGTTACAAGTATTAGTGTTATTTTTTGCCAAATAACCAAATTAACATTGAGTAGTTTGGCTCAATGCTGAAAAATTCACTTTTTGGAAGCCAATTAGGAATTTTTTTTTAAAGCTCTGGCACTAGTTGCAAGGGCCTCAAAATTGGAAGAAATAAATTTGGATGGTCTTCAAAGAACATTTTGCTGTGGTTCTGTCGTTTTTAACTTTTTACCTTGCTGTTCTTTCTCCCTGCCTCTTCCCTCGGGAACTTAAGGTAAATGATTGATATTTTCTCTCTCTCTCTTTTTAAATCTACCTTGGCTAGACTCCTCCAAAGTTGAAATATTTACCAAAAGGGAAGTCACAAAGGGGTGGAGGGAAAAAGGAGACATTAGAAGCAAAACATCGACGCTCAGCAGTCCAGGTTGGTGACTTGGTCGGGGATGGAGTTTGAATTGTTTGTAGAACGTATTGAGATTTAGGATTGGGAAAAAGGTGAATTCCCTGCACTTCACATGCTTTGCAAGGGGAACTTTCATCATGCTGCTGTTTGTGTTATGCTAGTGTCTTAGGGGCCCCATTCTTGGTTAGGGGCCCTATTTTGCCAGGTGCTGTACATGGTAAGAGACAGTGCTTACCCCAAGAGCATACAGTCTAAATAGACAAAAGGTGGGAAGAGAAACGGAGAGAAGTGAAGTGAAGTGCCTTGCCCAAAGTCGTACAATAGGTCAGTGGCTGGTCTGGAACCCAGCTCTCCTGGCTCCTAGTCCCCTGCCCTATCTGCTAGACCACGCTGCCTCTGCAAGGCCATTACACCACATAGAAAAACAGGGCATGCAGTGACCTCATACCCAAGCATAACCAAACATTCTTGATGGATGGTATTTATAGTAGGGATTGGGTTTTAAAGCAGTGCTGAGCTGTTGTTTCCCATTGCTTGGAGTGGCTGAGTCTGTGGGTCAAATGTCTAGCCTGGCTTCCAATTGTGTAGGGCCAGCTTTGCAGTTCAACAGATTGAATTTAATGGGAGGTGACTCAGGCCTGCCCAGGTGCCACCTCTAGGTGCACTAATGAATTGGTTCTGTATTTACTTGTACTGGTAGGCATTCAGTTCTGAGAATGGATCCAAAATTCTGGCTGCCCTCCTGCAACTTTATTGGAACTCGTCCCAAGCTTTGGGGTCTAGAAGTGGGCAGGACATCTCTGTGGGACTAACTTTCATTTGAGAGTCTCTTGTACCCTTTCCTGATTCTGAGTGGGTTCGATGCCCAAACAGAACCAGCTTCTCCAGCCAAAAATAAACACAGATTTAACTAGAAATTTTCAGAGCTTAAACTGGTTTGGCTTAAGCCTGGGGCAAAAGTTTGAGGCATTTTTTTTCCCTTAGGACTAATTCTTTAGCTATTAAAGCCAGATTCTTCTGTGAGGAGGCGTTATGAGGGAAAGAAGCTCTGTGAGGTTTAGCCCTGGTGCGGGGAAGTGGGTGTATCCCAGTGGAATGGGAATGGGATCACTAGTCCTGTGGTTTATAAGATCTCTGGGATCCACTGTAGGCCTTGAGGCTGCCATTTTGCTTCTAGGCCCCTCTGCCCGCCATTCAGGAGTTCTCTGCCTGATACTGCTCTCGGGATCCTGTCTAAATGGAGGTTTCACAGCCTGGAGACGGAAGAGTTATTCTAGATTCCATTCAACAACTTCTCAGGAGACTTCCTGCAGAGGTGGGGGAAGGACATTGCCCTGTAGGACCAAGCCAAAGGTTTACGTTCTCCAAAAGCAGGTGCAGTTTTTGTTATCAGGATAACAGGTTGGGTTGCTTATTTTGAGGCACCCTGACATAGTGGACTGAGCCCTGTGCTGGCATAAGGGGACCCTGAGTCCTAAGCCCAGCTCTTTCACCGACTCATGGAGTGGCCTGGGTTGAATAAATTAGGCCCACCTTTTTCTTTTAAATCTGAATGGGAGATTCACTTTCTGACTCCCACCACACCATGAGTTTGGTTCTGGGCTGGGCTGTTTTGTATGTCACTGTGGACAACATTGTGCCAGATCCGTTGTGGCAGGACTCTGCTTGCAGCCCAAGGTGCAGGAAGTTGCATCTCTGATGTTAAGTTTGATATTCAGGAGGCCCAGCAAAGCGTTTGAAAATTTTTGTTACGACTGTGTGAGTCTTTAGTGCTGCGTAAGGAGGGGTTAATGAGAGAGTACATGACATTATCCTGTGTCAATAGAAATACATAGGCCTCCATCTGGGAGACAGGGCTGGTGCTTGATACGCAGGCTGGGAGACAGGGCTGTGCGTGGGAGTAAAGATTCTACCTCCCTGTTGCTACCTGGATCTGGGGTACTGGTCCTCAGCACAGTGGGCTCTCCGTTCAGCTGCTCCTCCCCTCCTGAGTAGGTGGATGGGGAAGAGCGGGGAGTAGATGAGTCATGGCTTCACTCCTGTTTGTGCCAACCAGGGGGCTAGGTGGATTCAGTGTGGGCTAATCTGCATGTGATAATGGGCGAACACCTACTTCTCCCACGAGTCGGGAGAAAACGTGCCTCAGAGGGGGGTCTTTGGAGCATCGCTCCTTCTGGGGCAATGCAGTTCATACACCACCCCTCACTCAGGGCTGTGCTAAGGGCATGATCTAGCCTTTAATTATTATTTTTTAAATCCCCAACAAACGCCGTCTGGCCTGCTGTACAGCCACTTGATCTGAAAATGATTCCAGTGTTTTTTATTAAGCTGAGTGATGCTGATCAACTTAAAACAAAACCCCAAACACTTCTCTGGAAGAGTTAATAACTTTTTTTTTATATATATATATAAAGCGAATTTCCTCCCCAACCATTTGTGCATTTTTTACAAATCATTAAGGGAGTTTCCTCATTCTGTGATGTCAAGAGTCACCTAGATCAAAGCATTTACTGATATTACAATTAAGCACTCCACAACGTTAAACTCACTTTCCACACTGTAATTTTTATAATGAGTCGGAAAGGAGCTTCAAGGTTTGATTGCATTCCAACTGTGGCGCCAGATCCTGATTTCTCATTAGCTCCTACACCGAGGTTTGTGCAACACTGAAGTTAATAAGGAGTCTGAATTAATATTAGGCTGGCAGGCAGCCAGTTGAATAGTGTGTGATGGAGTACGTGCTTATGGGATGACAGTACAACGATATGTTATGTTCAGGAGAAGGTATCAGCTTTCAGGATAAGAACCTTGCAGTCCTTCCTACCTCCCCCAAAAAACTTTCTGAAGCAAACCAATAGGCTGTGCATACCAAACAATATTGCACCCTGCTTTATGATTTTACGTAAGTATATAAAATACAGAGATGACACTTAATTAAGGGAGAAGGAAGCTTATCTGAAGATAAATATTTCAGTAAAGTAGCAGAGGAAAAGAGAAGTAAACATCTTCTCTTACTGAGTGATATAATTCAGTATTGATTATCATTGGAGAGTCTTCCATTGGCTTCCTTGCAGGTATCTAGAGGGAATACTAAGTGCTCACCAAATGGAAGGGTCATTGGATTGCCTTAGGTAGTACTATAAGTGAGAACAATCGTAGGGGTCTGCGCAAGCGTGTGTGTGTAGAAGGTGGGTCGGAGGGACGTGGGGGTATGTGTACTCCCACCAAAGTTAATGGAAGTTACATTAATGCGTTGGGCCAGATTCTGATTTCATTTATACTGCTGTAAATCCAAGAGGACCTAGCCGTATTGCAGATTTACATGTATGTAGCTAAGATCAGAATCTAGCTCAGTGAGAAGAGACTAGATCCATGGAGAGTTGGTAATCTAAAGTTGGTCTGAAATATTAGCCTGCATGGATTTCTCTGCATAGCGGGATAGCTATGGTAGGGTGGGTGTTTCTTGAAAATCAGTCAAGCAAATGTCAGAAAAGCTGATCCAAAGAGTGTTTTCAGGCAAATATTTGGAGATACGTAGAGCTACATTTCTGCCTGGAGCCACAGAAACAGAGTGCACTGCCAGCTGTGAAGCACTATGGTTTGAGTCGTGCAGTGTAATTGGTAACAGATGACGTTTATTACCCGCATTTCTGAAAGGAGGCAGATATTTAGGGAGAGGGAGAATGGACATTTGACCAGCTCTGACGCCAATGATTCACTGATGTGTTTTGCACCTTCCTTCGAAAGCTTGCACTAAAAGCAGCAGAACTCGCCAAAACGAAATACAATGCATTCCACTGACTTGGGACAATGTTTAGAGCATATTTCCGTAAGCATGAACCACATAGTCATACAATATATGCGTTTTAAGTGGCGGCCGCAGACTTTGCACTGAAAAGCATCCAAAAAAGTGATGTCAGCTGTGCATGTCTAACATGTTTGTCCTGGAAGATCGTTTTCCAGTGGGAGTGGTTACCCATGGCCCCAAGGCAAATTAAAGCTGCTGCCAGGCAGGTGCTGAGACATCTGCGACTCCAGCCAAAGTCAGTGAAAGTTGCGGGTCCTTGGCACTTCTGCAAATCAAATTCCTGGTGTCTTAGCTTGGGACGCCAATGACGAATGGACACCTTTGTAGCGTTGGGCCTAGCTGTGATTCAGTGTCAGAGCCAGGATTAGGGAAAAAATACATCCTGGGTTCCTGGCCTGTGCTCAGTCCATTACACCCTGTAGCCTTTGCACCGCAAGGTTGTACTTGTGGTGTTGTTTGTCTTACCTTCATGGGAGGTAGTGTGATGCTGCACCACTAGGGGGAGCTCCATGAGGGATTGTCTCCAGAGCACATCAACTCCCTGGCACACAGGAGGAGTGTATATGCCATGCTACCCCTTTGCATGATGTAATCTGCTCCCCTCCCATTCAGAATGGCCAGCCTGCTCCCTGGGCTGTGGGAGAGGGGTGAAGCCATGACCTCACCCCCTTGTGCCCTCTCCTGGGTGGCGTGCACCCCCGCAGACACTAGGACGGAGCATTTCCTGCTGTGCTCCTTCAAGTACAGACTGCAGTTGTAGCCTGTCTCTGAATGGGGGGATTGGGAGTGGGAAAGGCCCCCAAGGCAGGAGTCCAAATTTCAATTTCTCCTCCGGAATCCAGGTGGCACCAGTAGCATTATCCATGTCTAATGCTCTCTTAATTCCCCCAGGGAGGTTCACGCCACGGTGATTCTCTGGTGACAGAAAAGGGGGCTAGGGGTTCTTACATAACTCACCTCACGGCTGCTGACTTAGCAGGAAAAAAGGGGATGTGGCTAGAGAACGGGTGTGCAACATGTGCCACGCCCTTCCTCAAGTGCTTGTTCACTCTCCTGGGATCATCTGCAGCTGATTTAAGTCAGAGCAGCCCCCAGGCTACAAGGGACCAGAGAGGCAACAGGAACAGGCGTTAAGCTACCTCTACACTCTCTCCTAGCTGTTCTTTGCAGTGCAGCTGTACGCCCAGCATTGCCTGTTCATATGGAGGATCAAGGTGACCTTCGGAGGACTGCTGCTCTGTGTCCCCATTCCTTGCGCTGAATTCCAAGCTTATCTGTTTCTTCTGTGCCTGCTGTTGTCAGAGAACGAGGCCATGTGCCTCAACAGCTAATACAGGAGGCTGGAGCAATGCTGTCTCCGGCTGTTACAGGTCCTATCAGTAATCATACTACAATGACATGCGTGGTATTGCATGCTAGCTCTTTCAAACACAAAGATCTGTGTTTGACAGAAATCCACTGGAAACTGTAGCGTAGCCTTCTGTCGTTTTTTCCCCCCCTGCACATTCCTGCAAGAAGTAGGATGAAACTCCTTCTGTTTTAGGCAAAATATTTCGCAATTTTCCTAAAATCTTGCCAAGAGGAAAATTATTTCCCATATATCATGGGAAATGTCTGATTTCTCACAGGGCTGCAATGTTAAACCATCACCAATAAACGACTATTTTGGCTGGAAGTTTGGAGGCAGGAACACTGAGATCTTCTGGTATGGCACATTACGTGAACTTCTGATTGTAGGGTGCCAAAAACGTCACCCCATTTTAAACTAGCTCCATTTTAAATCAGTCAATGAACCAACATTTGAATTGAAATGTGTTTATTCCAGCAAATAAGAGTGTCAGTCCCTGCATTGGGTTTACATATCATGATTGCCATTTTGATAAAAGTTTTTCAGTTTTGAGTTAACAATTGAGTTACTTAATCATCTCATGAAAGAGCTTAGTTAAATTCTGCAGGCCAACTGGCTGCGTTATGGATATTTAGCGACTACGTGTTAATGTTGTCTTGACTAAAAAGTGTCCTGCCTTGCTTATTTATGCTGATTGCTACAGAGGAAGGATGGCCTTGTAGCTAAGACATTGGAGATAACATGGGAGGGCTGAGTTCAATTTCTGCATTGCCTGTGTGATTGTAGGTAAATCATCTAATCTCTCTGTGCCTAAATTCTCCATTGGTAAAACTGAAACAATAGTATTTCCTTTCTCCCATCCTTTGTCTGATTTTAGATTGCAAGCTCTAGGTCAGGGATTCTCTCTTGCGATACATTTGTACAGCACCTAGCAAAAAAGGGCCACTGAGGTAGATGCTATAATAATATAAAAACAAATTCATAATAATTTAGTGTTTCACTTCTATTTTTCAGACCAATCAGTGGTCCTAGTTTCCTACTTTAAATTGAGGAAGATCCAAAAGAAATATATGCATGATGGTGACATTGCCTGTTTCTGTGTGACAGCCCAGTTCGCTAGCAAACAGTGGAGCCAAGAATATGAAACAAGACCCTATGAAGTGGCATTGCAACTAAATCTATTTGACCTCCCTCCTGTCAAGGCAGCTCACACTAGCGAAGGCAATTGGGAGTCATAAAATGTATAACTTACATACTTGGTGATTTAAAATGGCAAATTTCCCAAAGCTGAAAACAATTATGAGCAAAATTGATTCAGGAAAAATTTAAACAAAAAATATAATAATTGGGAGTTGTTTAAAAAACTTTACTGATGCCCAAAAAGCCACAATGGAAGAAGGTTAAAAAACCTTCCTGGTTAAGAAGGGAAGTGAAAGCAGCAATAAAATAATTGCACCTGTATATAAAACAAATGGAAAAAGACAAAACTTGGAAACAATCATGAGCAATTACCGTAGCAGTTATGAAATAGTCAGTTGATAAGGGAAGCTAAGGATATCAGTGAAAAAAATCTATTACCAGTAGGGTTAAGGGCAATAAGTAGGATTTAAAATCTATAACAAACAATATTCTAGAAAATTTATCTCTGTTACTAGGTAGGGATGATGCAATTGTCAATAATGATACAGAAAAGGCAGAAGTGTTCAATAAATATTTCTGTTGTGCATTTGGGAAGAAGCTGGATGACGCACTCACAGCTTATGGTGATAATAAAATATTTTCTATTCCAACAATAATTTAGGATGATAAACACCATCTGCTAAAGTTAAATACTTTAAAAACTGCTTGACCAGACAACTTGCACCCAACAATTCTGAGCATTGATGTCAATATTTAATTAATTTGGGTATAGTGGAGAAATTCCAGAAGACAGGAAAAAAGTTAATGTGTCAATATTTAAAAATGGTAAATGGGATGACCTAGGTAATTATAGGCCAGTTGGCTTGACATTGATCCTGGACAAAATCATGGACAAGCTGATACAGGATGCAGTCAGTAAAAAATTAAAGGATAGCAGCATAATTAATACTTATCAACATGGTTTTAAGGAAAATAGTTCTTGTCAAAGAAACTTGATGTTGCTTTTAATCAGATTATAAATTTGCTTGACAAAGGTAACTGCTGACATAATATAATTCAACTTCTGCAAGGCATTTGACAATACCGCACAACATTCTGATTAAAAATGTAGTACCATACAAAATCAATGTAGCACATGGGAAATGGATTGAAAACTGGCTCATTCATAGATCTCAAAAGTAATTGTAAATGGGGAGTCATTATCATCCAGTAGGGGGTTTCTAGGGTCCCACAAGTATTGGATCATGGCCCAAGGCTATTCAATATCTTTATCAATGATCTGGAGGAAAATATAAAATCATCACTGGTAAAGTTTGCAGATGACACAAAAATCACATAGTACTTGATTGAGAGTTTGCTCTCAGCCCTGAATTACAGGTAGTACATAGCTGTTCTAGGAAGGAGTTCTAGGAAGGAACTGTGACTTGGAGACACGTCTCTGAGTGACTGTTCTTCTGGAGAAGAAGATCAGGAAATGAGTCAGGGAAATAGTGGGGCGGGGGGAGTAATGCTGTGTCAGCCTATTACAGGAGGTAACATGCTTCCTCACCCATCTTGGCTGTGCTGGTTGGGGGGAGGGAAGGGCAAAGCCATGGCCCCACCTTCTCCCTACCTCTTCCCCACCCACTTGCTGATGGTGGGGAAATAGCAGCCACACCAAGCATGCTCACACCCACTCCCTGGACTTCTAACCCAGGTCGGTTTTGGATTGCCGCACGGGGCCCGTATGGGTGGGTGTGAAAGGAGGCTTTAGGGCCCTGTATGAAGGAGTCACAACGTAGCTGACAGTAAGGGGCTATTGAAAGGGAGTAAGGGTGGCAGAATGGAGCGCTATAATTTTTCAGCATTAGCGCGGCAGTACTCAGCCATGCTCCTTGCAGTCCTTCGGGGCTGAAACTGCAGTTTAACTGTCCACGTTGTTCCTTGTTCACTTTGCCATTTTCACTAACTTTAAATCTAGCTGCTCTTTGCTGTTGGGGGCGAGCGGGGGCTCGCGGTGACAGAGCGGGTAGGGTGGGTCCCTTGTAAGTCTGTGGTGAAACAACTGCTTACCCTTTCCCTTGGGCTCGGTGCCCCTCTTCAGGCAATCCTGCGGTGCTGACCTGTCTGGCAGGTCCCTTAAGGAGCCTTTCCTGTGCTATTCTGGTGGTTCTGCTGTAAGTACAAGGATTACCCTGCAAAAGCTCCTGGAAGTGAAGCGTGACATGGAATAGCAATTTTTAAAGCTAGAAATACAGCTAGGCACTTAGCTTTTAACAGTCACTTGTTCCCTGTCCAAATCCAGTCCCCAAAATATCAGAGAATGGGGAAGTGTAATTTGCTAGCTAGAGTGAGCTCCAGGCAGGTCGGCATGGCATTTAATGAATTTATCGACACTTGAAAAGTCAACAGTAAAAATGCCAGGAACAGATCTAACATTGTAATTGGGCAGGGAACGCTGCCCACTAAAAACACAAGCTAAACTCCAGGTATTACTAAAGCAAACCCAACTCTCGCCTGGAAAACTAATTAAATAACATCATCATCTCAGTCGCAAGGAAAGAATTCAGTTCAAGAGAGCAGTACCTGAGGGCGCATTTGGGTGCTAGGATGTATTAGCCCTGGTATTTATTTTACTGCATCTGCTGGGCTGGTATGTGTAAAGCATTTCTCAACATTCAGCCCTCTTCTTTCTTTCTGTTCAAGTCTGTGACTCTCAACTTCCTTGACTGTGAAGGGTGCAAGGACAAACACCACACTTAAATTCAGACGAGCAAATTTCTGCTTCCCTTAGGGTATGTCTACACTACGGGACTACTCCAAATTTACAGAATTCAATTTTTGGCAACCGATTGTATAAAGTCAAGTGCACCGAGCCCGACTTCCGGAGCATTGCACTGTGGGTAGCTATCCCATAGTTCCTGCAGTCTCCCCCGCCCATTGGAATTATGGGTTGAGATCCCAGTGCCTGATGGGGCAAAAAACATTGTCACTGGTGGTTCTGGATACAGCCTCAGCCCTCCCTCCATGAAAGCAAGGACAGACAACCGTTTCGCGCCTTTTTTCCTGGGTGAACACTGCAGACACCATACCACGGCAAGCATGGAGCCCGCTCAGCTCAAGACAGCAGTCATGAACATTATAAACACCTCGCGCATTATTGTACAGTTTATGCTGAACCAGAACCTGAAAAACCAGGCGAGGAGGAGGCGGCGACTGCAGCGTGGTGACGAGAGCGATGAGGACATGGACATAGACACAGAATTCTCTCAAACCGCGGGCCCCGGCACTTTGGAGATCATGTTGTTAATGGGGCAGGTTCTAGCCTTGGAATGCCAATTCTGGGCCCGGGAAACAAGCACAGGCTGGTGGGACCGCATAGTGTTGCAGGTGTGGGACGATTCCCAGTGGCTGCAAAACTTTCGCATGCATAAGGGCACTTTCATGGAACTTTGTGACTTGCTTTCCCCTGCCCTGAAGCGCCAGAATACCAAGATGAGAGCAGCCCTCACAGTTGAGAAGCGAGTGGCGATAGCCCTGTGGAAGCTTGCAACGCCAGACAGCTACCAGTCAGTCGGGAATCAATTTGGAGTGGGCAAATCTACTGTGGGGGCTGCTGTGATGCAAGTAGCCAAAGCAATCACTGAGGTGCTGCTACCAAAGGTAGTGACACTGGGAAATGTGCAGGTCATAGTGGATGGCTTTGCTGCAATGGGATTCCCTAACTGTGGTGGCGCGATAGATGGAACCCATATCCCTATCTTGGCACCGGAGCACCAGAGCAGCCAGTACATAAACCGCAAGGGGTATTTTTCAATGGTGCTGCAAGCACTGGTGGATCACAAGGGACGTTTCACCAACATCAACGTGGGATGGCTGGGGAAGGGTTCATGATGCTCGTGTCTTCAGGAACACTCATCTGTTTAAATGGCTGCAGCAAGGGATTTACTTCCCAGACCAGAAAATAACGGTTGGGGATGTTGAAATGCCTATAGTTATCCTTGGGGACCCAGCCTACCCCGTAATGCCATAGCTCATGAAGCCATACACAGGCAGCCTGGACAGTAGTCAGGAGCTGTTCAACTACAAGCTGAGCAAGTGCAGAATGGTGGTAGAATGTGCATTTGGACGTTTAAAGGGACGCTGGCGCACTTTACTGACTCGCTCAGACTTCAGCCAAACCAATATCCCCATTGTTATTGCTGCTTGCTGTGTGTTCCACAATCTCTGTGAGAGTAAGGGGGAGACCTTTATGGCGGGGTGGGAAGCTGAGGCAAATCGCCTGGCCGCTGATTACGCACAGCCAGACACCAGGGCGATTAGAAGAGCACACCAGGAAGTGCTGCGCATCAGAGAAGCTTTGAAAACCAGTTTCATGACTGGCCAGGCTATGGTGTGAAAGTTCTGTTTGTTTCTCCTTGATGAAAACCCGCCCCCTTGATTGACTCATTCTCTGTAAGCAACCCACCCTCCCCCTTCGATCACAGCTTGCTTTCAAAGGAAATAAAGTCACTATTGTTTAAAAACATGTATTCTTTATTAATTGATTATAAAAAGAGGGGGAGAACTGACAAGGTAGCCCAGGTGGGGTTTGGGAGGAGGATAGGAGTGAAGCAAAAGGCCATTAAAAAAGTTCAAAATAATCCCTGGAGGATTCCCGCTCCATCCCCAGACCCGTTAACAAACTTTTCCAGTAGATGTACTGGCCGCGAATGCATCCCAAGTCCTCAGGGCAAATTAATCATTAAACCATGTTTTATATTTACAAAGGTACACTCACCTGAGGAGCGTTGGGAGGGTACTTCAGTCAGGCTGAGAAAAAGATCCTGGCTGTTGGGGAGAACGGAGTGCTGTGTGCTCTCCGCAAGCTCGTCCTCCTCCTCCTCCTCCTCATCTTCCCCGTCCGCAGATTCCTCAGGCATAGCTGAGAGTACCCCCTGCTCGGAATCCACGGTCAGGGATGGGGTAGTAGTGGCAGCCCCCCCTAGAATTGCATGCAGCTCAGCGTAGAGGTGGCATGTCTGTGGCTCTGACCTGGACCTTCTGTTGGCTTCTTTGGTTTTCTGGTAGGCTTGTCTGAGCTACTTAACTTTCATGCAGCACTGTAGTGAGTCTCTATTGTGGCCTCTCTCCATCATGCCCTTGGAGATTTTTTCAAATGTTTTGGCATTTCGTCTTTTGGAACACAGTTCTGCTAGGACAGAATCCTCTTGCCGTATAGTGAGCAGATCTAGTACCTCCCGTATGGTCCATGCTGGTGCTCTTTTTCGATTCTCGGACTGCATGGTTACCTGTGTTGATGAGCTCTCCGTGGTCACCTGTGCTCTCCCCGCTGGGCAAACAGGAAATGAAATTCAAAAGTTCGCAGGGCTTTTCCTGTCTACCTGGCCAGTGCATCCGAGTTCAGATTGCTGTCCAGAGCAGTCACAATGGGACCTCTCGGAGGCCAATACCGTCGAATTGCGGCCACACTAACCCTAATTCGAAATTGCAATGTCGATTTTGGTGCTACTCCCCTCATCGGGGAGGAGTACAGAAATCAATTTTAAAAGCCCTTTATGTCGAAGTAAATGGCTTCGTTGTGTGGATGGGTGCAGGGTTAATTCGATTTAACGCTGCTAAATTCGACCTAAACTCATAGTGTAGACCAGGCCTTAGGATCATACTAGCTAGAGGTGGGAAAGACATCAATATTGTGTCATGGAAAGTATCCTCTCTAAAAGCAATATCTAGTCCCCTAATAGGAAGTATTGGATATAAAATAGATGTTAGAGAAAAGAATCTCTGCCTGCAATTATGCACGTGGTCTGGTTGGACCTTTTGGGAAATACAATGCAACAGGATGATTAGACATTGCAAAATGTTTCAAAAGGACTGAAGTCTTCTCAGCTTCCCATAAACTTCTTTCTATTAGATGCACTAAAATGCAGTCAGAGCAACACACTTGGTCTTTTATTGCTCTGGTAAATCATTTTTTAGGGGAAGCCTTCATACAAAATCCCTTCGATGCCTCTCCCTGCAGATACTGATCGCAAAATCCCATGCTGCTCCTGCCTGCAAACTACAAACCTATATGCACACTACATGCCTCACCGCTATAAAGGAACAGACACGTTAGAGCATCTTTGAGTAATTTAACAGTTCTTGATCTGGTTGTTTTTTTTTTGTTTTTTCTTGTAAAAATTGAAAGCAGAATGCAGGGCAGATGTTAAAACAGCAAATGGGAGACTGGTCTGCACTGCTAAGTACAGGCAGTGTCTGTAGCATACCCCCGTGATAGCTGATGTTATAAGATGCATGGAGATTTATGTATCCAAATTTGGGATTGACCCACGGTGCGTATGCATGTGTTCACACTTCCCAGGCTGCTCGGATCAGGTGAAAGGCATCCCATGCAGAGGGCCAGCCCAAGAGCTAGGCACAATTTAAGCCCTTGTGAGGGGTGAATGTTGTCCTTTTGGCACTTTAGTTCCCACTGTAGAACTCCGAAGGATGCCAACTAGTAAGCTAGTGTTCCCCTTGAGATCTTTTTTGGACCTCTCTGAAAGCAAATTTGAACCCAAGCCTCCAGAGGTGGAAATCAAACTCCTTCATAACCATTCCTAGAGCTGCTGCAATCCCCGAATGCTGACCTTGGTTCCCGAGGGGCTGCCTCCCATTTGAGAACTGGCGGAACGGCATGCAATGTCTTTCCAGCCATGCCACCTCCTCACTGACTGCCAGATTTCAGTTCCCTTTTCTAAGGGCCTAAGACAAGGTCGTCAGAATGTTTTAACTTGGGCGAAACAATGTCTTTTTCCCTATCTTCATTCTCAGAAATGGCTGAACTATTTTGGCTGAAATTTTACACTCACTCACACACACTCTTCAGCTGGAGGCGGACACGTGACAGGGGTGATTTCAGCCCAAACAGTTAAAGTTTGACAAAGCAATGAGCCACTGGAAACGGTCCTACAGGGGGTCAGGCATCCTAAATAATAGGTAATATTACCAATCCCACCTATAATGTGTGTAGACTGATGATTCCCACAAATTTACTCATACCAAAATACAAGCAAGGTTGAGGCCACTTTGAACATTTGTCCTATAAAAAGGGCTCCTGTGATTAACTGTTTTTCCGGTTAAACTGCATGAGGATCTATTTTAAAAGTTACTGAAAGTACAACTGAATTTTTAAATGAAAAAAAAAACCATGTTTCATATCTTTCTGTAACCCACTAATCCATTTGAAAACCACTATGGGAGTAAACTTTTCTCCCATAAAACTTATGCCATTTTAATTTCCAGTGAAAACTTGCAGGACGGAGGACAGGGAAAGGCACTCAGATATATACTTGGCTGTAAAAAGTAACGAGATTAACTCTCAGACTCTGCGGCAGTCTGACACAACGATGTCCCAGCGCTAATAAATCAGTTTATTCTTGTTTGTTGTGAACCTCTTCAGTCCACATTGGTAAAAGGTGTAGAGGTATTTGTCTCCCATGAAAACATTCTCCCACACCCTTTGTAATTAAAAGTAATCTTAAATTTCATCTCGATCCATGAGAAAGAGCTTTCATACAGCAATTTGAGTTGGACTCCAGGACCATGGAATGCAAGTTGAAAACTTAATGAATTTACTCCATAAATCTTTTTCTCTGTTTTTCTTGTCATTATATCAGTGCATTACATGTATTTTTCCTTGCATTGCTAGCTGGAGATTTTAAGAGAACCCTCAGTGAGTGTTATTTTGTGAAACTGAGTCGGCCGAAGTTTACTTTGTTAATACTGTAGCATGATTGCTGCTTTCGGGAGTTGAACTCCATTCTTCTGATGAAATGAGACTGGGAAAGCTCCCCTTGGTTAAGTGATTTCATTAGTGTTACTTTAGTTTATTGGCACTGCAGGCTGCTAGCACAACAGAGCCTCAGTTATGCTTTCAACAGTATTATTTATGCGGTTGGACTTGCTGTGGGACAGCTTCAAGTCTTGCTCTTCCACCCTGGGGGTGGCACCCTCTATAAAAAACAAAAACAGGAGACCCACTAAGAAAAAAAGTTGTTGTCTTTAATTATTGTTTTGTGTGTTACGATGGCACCTGTGGGCCCCCACCGTGATCAGGACTGCATTGTGCAAGGCACTGTAATATCATAAATTAAGAGCCAGTCCCTGCCCCAAGGAGCTTGCAGTCTAAATCGACAAGATGAACAAAGGAAGGATTTTTACTCTCTTTGCGGATGGAGAATTGAGGTCCAGAGAGATGAAGTGACTTGCCCAAGGTTACACAGCGAGTCTGGCAGAGCTAGCAATTGAAGCCAGATCTCCTGAGTCCCAGTCCAATGCTTTAACCACAAGCCCATCCTTCCGCTGTTTTTTATTGTTTTGAAATCCCTGAATGTTTGGAGAGGAAACGGAACAAAAACGTGGTCACTAATAGAGTCACAGGACTCACCTGGAGAGGAATTCATTTCAAAATGAGGATCATGTTGTTTTCCTGGCTCAGCATCCCCTTCCACACCGTATGCTTCCTGCATCAAGTCCGGCCGGGTGGGGCTCCTGGGGAAGCCAGAGGGCCCTGCACCCCAACTCTGCAGTCAGACGTGACTCTCAGCCAGCCGGTAAAATGGAAGGTTTATTAGTCGACAGGAACACAGCATAGAACAGAACTTGTTAGCACAGAAATCAATGACGTTCAGCCAAGTCCATCTTGTGGGGAGGGGAGACCAGAGCTAGGGCTCTGGTCCTCCCCCTGCGCCCCAAGCCAGCTGAGACTGACTCGTTTCTAGCTGTCTGGCCCCTACCCTGCCCGTTGCTCCTCTTCTGGCCTTGGTCTTGCTTCCCGGGCCAAGAGTCACCTGTTCGTATCCCCCTCCTGAGTCTCGGGTTACGAAGGGGCAGCCATAGCATCTGTCCAAGCAGCTGGAGCAACCCCCGCAAAAGTCACACACCCTTATTCCCACCATGTAGGCATTGGTGCAATACACAGGGAAACTGAGGCACACGCAGCATTCATGCAAAACAGTAAAACTCTCATAGGCTCACATACAGCATAACAAGGGAAAATCTAAATATAAAAACCTGAAATAGTACCTCATTTAAGTACACCGACCAGGGGCTGGTTCTCCGCACAGTGTTGGGAGTGGGATGCACCCCATCTACGGCGATATGGAGGAGCAGCGGGGCTGTGGGGGGGAAGAGGCAAAGCAGGGAGAGGGCAGTGAGATGGGGAGCACGTAAAGGGCCGAGGGGTGGGCAGAGGTGACACATAGCTGGCCTTTGCGAGGGGCCTGCCCATACTTACCAGTCACCGCAGCTCACAGAGCGCAGCCAGAATGTCCAGAAACGGGATGGGGTATGGGGCCTTGCTGGCCAAGAGCCAGCACACAGCAGGGAATGCACTGAGCGACCAACAGGGGGAGCGGCTGGCCCCGCATGCTGCAACTTTGCCCCACCACTAGCCTTGTACACCCACCCCCATCGTTGTCCACTGCCCCCACCCCCCTCACCACTTGTGGGCGGGCAGCTGGCGAGCAGGGATCTGGCCAGCAACAGTACTCACCAGTATGATACGGGGAGACAGAAAACACGGGACAATTTGCCTGTTTTTAAGAAAAAATTGGGACACCTGCAGGAGGCTTTAATATGGGACTGTCCCTTTAAAAAGGGGACATCTGGTCACCCTAAGCATGCCTGGTGCTTCTCCAGTGTGTAAAATCATCATTATTAAACTGGATAAAGACACAATAAAAATGGTGAGAAGCCAGAGTGGGGAAGGGGAAGGGAGGGGTGAGGACAACGGGAAGGTGCCCATGTGGTTTGACAATTACTGTTATAAAGAGTGACCTCACTGCTCTGCCGCACACAACAATTTTCTGAAATTAGACAAATTTATAAGGCGTATGGGAAAGTTTATTTTAAGCTACCTTCTGCACTTTGTAATATACGTGTATAAGGAGGTCTTCTATAACCTTTTTGCAAAACATAGTTCATCAGTGTCAAGAAAAATAAGCAGTGGGGACTTTATATAAATGGTAAAAGATTGTTTAAAGAAAGAGAAAAATTGGGGTGGGTGTTTGGCAGGTGTCTCTAATGTGGTTTCATAATTCCATGAAATGGAAGTGATGCCTTACACCACTAAGTATGACCCTGTCTCTCCTTTTTATCCCTGCCAGCGCGACAGGAAATAGCTTGAAAGTGCAGATCATCTCTGTGGGAGAATCAGAAAGCTAACGAAGAACAATTCTGAGGGCCAGCTTCCCTGTTGCTCTGGAACTTGTCGTCATTTACTGCAGTGCAAAGCAAATGTAAAACCCTGCCGTTCTGATCTGATGTACTCACCAGGATGCAATTTATGCTCCCTTTTGCACCAGTGTCGATAGCTGCACAAAGCCAACAGAGAATCTGGCCCTTCATCCCTTCCAATGCTACTTTTCCCCTAAAATCAAAATCTGAAATTCTATCGGGTAATACAGGAAGTGCGAGTACGTGTCGGTGCCATGGCTCGAGCTTGTGGAAGTGCCACTCAAGCCATTTCTCATTTTGATAGTTGACAGAAAGCTTAACGGTGGGCCCTGCATTTTTAATAATAAATTATCATAAAGGTTGGAGAAGAAGTCTCCGAACACATCATTATAAAGGGTGTTTGTCTGTTTCAACAGAGACTCCCTGTTGCACATAGGCCTTTTGTGTGGCTGCATTGACTCCTTGAGCAGAGCTTTCTCTGAAGGAGACACAGCGTGGCACTGACATCACTTTTTTTTCTCATTCATCTTTCACTAAGGAAGACTAAGGTCTATCACCTGTCAACGCCGTCTTTATTATTCTGGAGCAGCGTAGCAAAAAACCCACACGTTGTTTCTGTGCACAGGAGTATTGCTGCATGGCCTCTGTTGCCAGAGGATGTGGAAACGTCCATTGGTTTCTTCTAACCACCTCTTTCCCTGTTTTAGTTAAATGCATCCATCTTTTTGAGATTAGACACACTGAAGTGCCCCTACTTTATAAGGCTGCTGCTCTCTTTAAATACAAACCCACATGTACTTCTTTCTCTCAGATGTCCGTTAGGGTGAAATTCACTGCTATGCAGAGGGCCTGCACAAGCCTATGAATGACTTTAAATCCTCAAACTAGGACTTAAAAGAATAAAATTACATCAGTGCATTTTTTCCTGAGGTTTACGCTCTGGAAAAGTCCCCCACAGGAAGTGTTGGAAACTCCGCAATTGTGTCAATTAAAACGGGACTGGACAAAATACTAGGAAAACATACTGCATGGAACAGGCCTGTACTGGCAGAAGGATGTGTTATATGAACTAAAAGTTGTTGCCATTTCTGATGTCTACGATTCAGTTAGCAGCATCCTCTGCCTACGTAGATGGTCTTGTCTTATGGAATCTGACATGTTGCCACTGTCAAGATCTAAAGTGGAGCTCCTGTGGTTTGAAGGCAGTAACTCTACCAGGTACATGATTCTCCTGAACCCTAGAAAAATAGCACCTGGGCTTACAAGCACTGTATGATATTCTAACATCATTTTACCAGGTCAACAAAGTCTTGTCCTGTCTATCAGAGTATTTTGTGAGGCAGCTTCTCATGGTACAAACAAGCTGACTTTTCACCTGGTTTCAGCAAGAAAAGGGGGCAAACTACATCAAATTGCTTGTAAAGTTGGCTAATCCTTTCTGAGATTACACTGCAGTCCATTCAGCAAGATGGCTAGTAGTTTGCTGTTTGGAGATGGCCTCAAATAGTTTTAGGAGCACTGAATTTGAATCCAATAGTTAGGTTTCTTTGTGGAACAAGCAAATCTAGATAATTAATTTAGTCGCCAAATGGAAAGTAAGAGATATAAAAGTCTCTTCATTTTTGACAGCTGTGTTGTGCATTCTGGGCTCTGAGCCAAGAATCATTTTCATCAAATGTTAATAAAGACTGCAAAATATCATACACATTTATTAAATTTGTGCCCATTTTGGGAGTGATTTGGGACATAAGCTCAGCTCCATCCCTGTGTGAATTTTGGCATTGTTCTTCTCTAAATTGAAGAAAATTATAAAGACTGAGCAGGTGTAAAGAGAGCTGGGAACATAACAAGCAAGGACATTCGGCTCCCACCCTCTGCTCTTCTCATTATCCAAGAATTAAACACTTCAAAATAGTGAACTCTTTCTTCCTCCTTCAGGGACCTTTCTGATGAGAACAAATAAGTCAGTAAATAAAGGAACGCAGGAAGGCATTTGAACATAAAAAATATAATACAATTACTCACCTGCATAGCTAAGAAATTATTGGGGCCACATTTTTTCATACCTTTCTGTGTGCATCTCATTTGTATGCAGTTCCCGTGAATGCATGGGCAGCCATTTTGATTATAGGCCACAGTGGCCAGGTAACTGCCTGTGTGACCATATGCAAAGCCACCCACAGGGTGATGGAAATCAGAAGTATTATAAATCTTCCTATACAGTAGCATTTCGATACATCTCTTTCACCCTTTGATTATGGGACATATTTGTAGCAAGGTGGCATTCATCATAATACGACACTATTGGGTGCTCAGTTTTCAGACCTAATGGATCTGATGGGATTGTCCATATGCTATATTTGAGTGCTGAAACATGCTAAAGGATGTAAATCCCTGTTTAAATGGCTAGGTACCAATTTGATTCTGGGTGTCCTGCTAAAGGCCAAGGTTTGAAAACAATGTGTCCTGAATGCTTGTGCTCCATGACAGGAGCTGGACCGCAGACTTGTATTCAGAAAGCTATTGAATTATTTGGATTTTATGCAGTTGGTTTGGTGACAGAAAATTGCTCTGTATAAAATAACAAAAGCTAAAACATATGTCAGTCTGAACACAAGACAGCTTTGTCCCTGGCTCCTTCCACATGTATATATTTCTTAAGAATTTCACTGCTTTACTGTATGTCCGGTTAGCGAAGCAGAAACTACACAACTGAAACTATTATTCCTCAAGAATGCGTCTTGCCCCGGGCCACACCGTTATCAGTATACGTGCCTGATACTTACTTTTCAGTGCCAGTAAATAAATCTCTGCATTGTTTGACCCTTTGCCCTCCTGCCTCCCCCAAGTTTAAGATAAAAATGCTGTTCTGGATACAATCAACCAATTAGGCTCAAGTCTTCCTTTGCATGGTCTGAATATGAATCCAGTGGTCTCCAAGTCTCTTAATGCAGTTAAAGCTCAGATTTCAAAGATGCATGCCTAGGAGCTTTTGGATTTGATTTAAAGATAAGCCACACCAGTTATGTTGATCAAGGGAGCGTCTTTATGGGCATTTTCTTCAAATAAAACCAGTTCAAAATTTATAGATTCCCTCTAAAGGCATGTGTTACTGCAAGCTAGTCCTGATAGCCTCCAGCTCTTCTTTCACTCTTTTTACAGAGGGTATTGGGCTGTCCTTTTCTCAGAATGTCAGAAGTCCCTAACAACTTCAGACCATTTGAAAAATGTTGATGGTCCCTTATTTGAAGGGGGCTTTGTGTGATTCGTGAAGCCCCGGTGACTGTCTCATTTTTTTCGGCTTGAATTTATAAGAGCCTTTCCACTTCCAGCAAAGTAGTGAAGATATACCCAAAAGAAAGAGGGGCTTGCTGACTTTTAAGGATTTCCCAGCCAGACGCTGTGCTGTGAGGCAATTTGATGGGTGCCTGAGTGCCTCAGAAACAGGAACCAAACCAAACCTAGACCTGTAATTTTTAGAGCTGGTTGAAAATTTGCCAACAGAACAGTTTTCTGTCGGAAAATATCGATACGACAAAATTGAAACGTTTTGCAGGAATGTATCAGTTGTGCTGCAATTTTTGACAAGAAATTATTGGAACATTTTGTTTCTTATACAGCCCATGTTTTGTTTTGACTTTTATGTTCTATTATATGATATAGTATGTAATATAGAGAAGTTGAAATGAAATATTTTTTGAAATATTTTATTTCATGAAAAATTCTGAGAGTTTGACTTTGTCCCAAACTGGGACAAAAATTCCATTTTTTTGACCAGCTTGACTAAATGTAAAGGTAGACTTTCCAACGGGAATTGAATTCTTTCCATTCAGTGGGAATTGTATTTCAGGTGTCAGTTCTTTGGGGTAGAGACCTTGTTTTGTACTTGCCAGTAAGGCACCTGACATGCTTATGAGGCTATAAAAGATATACCCATTTCCACACTGAGTGAGTGAGTGGAAATAATTCATTTTACCAACAGAAGTAGGGCTCCAACAAGAGGAATTGTTAATCATCACATTGTTATGGTGGAGCATTGATTCTATTGATCTCCTGGGGGGTCACTTTGCTTGCTCTCTCTTTTCACTGTATATTTATTTCGTCACTTGTTTCCCTTTTTTCTCAGCTCAGTTTATTTTATACTGCAGTTGTGTATTACTCTGTGTTTGTAGCAAAAGGGTATCTTTTTCACTCTGAAGCTCGTGTTATTTAACCTATTTTCCCACTGGACATGTTTAGTTGTTACAAATCGAATATGATGGTTTGTACCTTGTACACTGAATACAATAAATATTCCTTAAGCTCCCCCTCTCCCCAAACCTCCTGTATTTTGGGGCCATATTTTCTAACTTCCCTCTTAGCCTGATAGTGGGTGTAATAGCTTGTGCCCATCAAAGTGGGAGTGCACCTATTCGTGCAGGTGTGACCAGTGCTCTGTGCATGGAAATTATCTACGTGGTTTGCATATAAAGAAACAAATGTTCCATGTGCGAAAAAAAGGGGGGACACTTGCTTCTGTAGATGCAGTCCATCGTATATGCAACTATGGCTGTGCCGAAATAGGGGCAAGACGGAGGCTGCCTTAAAATTCGGTGCTTAATGCTATGATTTACTATCGGGCTTAAGGGCTTTTTTATTAAGGGGTAACCAAAGGAATCCCAGGAAACCCTTTGTAACAAGACCTATATTAACTATCTCACATGTTTCAAATATCTGACCCCTCTGCTAATGGTGAGTTGTGAAAAGGAAATAATTTGTTGTTGTGTAATAAAGGCCTAAAGGTGGTGCTGGGGAAGGGGGAGATGCATGTACGTATGCTTGTTCATTTAAAATATCATTTCTTTTCTACTCATTTGACACCTTAAACATATCAGGACTGACATTCCCTACTTCGGATGCAGATATGAATTGCAAACTTCCTAAGTCCTTATTGAAGGGGCCATGTGTTGAATCTTTGGCAAAGACATCCTTACTCCTGTACATTTCTCAGGCATTTGAGTTACACTGGTGTAATCCATATCAAATTAGGAAACAGCCAGGATAAAAGTCACTTCCTAGCTCAGTTATTTAGCTTTGGCTTGCAGGGAATCTCTGATGTGGTCATCCTGATAGTTTTCTAGGGAATATCTAGACCCTTTTAGGATAAAGGGTTCAAAACAAAACAAAACAACCCCCAAAACGATCAGTACAAAAGAAAAATTAAAAACAAACCAAACAAAAAATGTCAGGGCCTCTTCATTTTGTTATCCATCATACAGTATCAAAATGGGTACCATTTGCCCCTCCCCCACCCTTCTTTTTGCAGGGTATCTTTAAACTGTTTCTTTACTGTCCTGGGCAATAGACACCAATTTAATGTAAATTGCACCTAATTCTGCCCTCAGTTTCTCTCATGCAACCCCATAGGGTCAATTAGGGGTGAGGCTTTCAAAAGAGCTCAGTATTTGGCTTAATTCTGCTCTCATTGAAGTCATGGGAGCAGAATTAGGCCAACACTAGTAAGTGCTTTTGAGAACCCAGCCCTAAATCAGTGGGTTTACCTGGCTATTGCTGACAGAAGGATCTGGCCAAGTGCTCTGTACATCAAAAAGGGGCATGATGCCCTAAAAGCAGAGCACTGGGGGAAGGGAAGAAGATTGGGGCAGAAAATATGTATGTATGGATGCGGGGGAATGGGAAGAGAGAAGGGTGCATAGGACATTAAAACTGTCTGGGGAGAACAAGTAACCTGAGTTCTGGCCATGTATATGGTTTTATATGGCTATTAATTGCTGTAGCCATTAAAATTAGTCCAGCACATGGTATCTATACACTCTGAGATACTGACTACCTCTACAAGGAAGTAGATTCCCTGCTACATAGTGGAAAGGTTTGGACTCCTGGTGGTGTTTGTAAAAGAATAACACGTGTCTAGCCAGCAGAGATTTCAGTATTGAATCCTTTCTGGCATCTTTGTTTTTTTTCTTTTCTGTCTGTGCCCTAGTGCTGTTCCTTCTGAAAGTGTAATGTGTGCGTGCGTGCAAACGCGGCCTGAGATTTGCCTGATTTGTTCCTTTGCACGTTCGGCTGCTGGAGTGGGGGTGGGGCAGAAGGGATCTCCTGCTGCTTTTATTGCAGAAGGGTCACACGAATTCCAGCTGCGGCCATGCGATAAGTTCTCCTTTGCCTAAAGTGGGTTGTTTGCATTTCCTCCTCGCTCCCCGGCCTGGCCATCGAGGTGTGAGATTAGATGGTTACTGAAAGCCTTCACTGCACTTTTCCCCTTCTCAGGTTGACTTTGCAAACAGAGAAGAAGATAGAAGAAGATGCATATTTTACAGGTGACATAATCTATGATGCCATTGGTGCTTCAGGGTAGTAATGATTGGGAGCAATCAGTTGTGGAATTGAGCCCCGATTTTGACGGAATATAGCTCTCTTATACACATGCACGTCTTGTTGGTAAACCCAGATTTAGGCCTCGATCCAACCAATGGAAAGTCTTCTGCTGACTTCAGTGGGCATTCAAATTAGGCCCTTACCCAACAGGTTTTTCCAGTCTCCAAAGTTAGGCCCTGTTTTGGGAAAGCACTTTAAACATGTGCTTAAGTGCATTCCTGAATCAGGGGCCCTACTCTCTTAGGAGCTGGATTTTCCCACCAGAAACATGGCGCCAGTCTGACAAGAACGTTTCCCTGGCTTTATTTGGAAGTGGCTAATTTGGAGAGTTCCGCAATGAGAAGTTGCATCCCCTGGCCTTGGTGCCACGTTCCCAAACACAACTGGCTTGTCTGGAAAGCAGTGCGCTGAACGCCCTCGCAGAGTTTGTGACTGATTGTAACCTCTAGGACGTCACAGAAACCTAGCAACCAAGAAATGCGAATGGTGGGGGTCGTTTCCACAGACATGCCTCATCAATATGGGTGGGAGCCTTCTTCCTGTGCGTATGGGGACAGGAGTATAAAACTCTTTGGTGTACTCATCAGTATTGGGGGCAGCGTAAATAAAAAGGCAAATCTAGTGGGTGAGAGCCTGCTTTTATACCATCCCTGAAGCACTGGCCAGTGCCACGTCTGTAACTGGAGTGCCCCGTCCCCGCCGTGCCAGGTCATGCCATGCCCTTTTTATTATGTTTACGTGTGACTTTTCTCCGTTTTGAGAAACTTCTATTTTTTTTTCTAGCCTTTTCCTTCCCAGGGCTGTCTGACAACCATGCAGATTAAGCAACAGAGGGTCCTGTGACACCTTTAAGACTAACAGAAGTATTGGGAGCATAAGCTTTCGTGAGTAAGAACCTCACTTCTTCAGGCATCTTCTTACCCACAAAAGCTTATGCTCCCAATACTTCTGTTAGTCTTAAAGGTGCCACAGGACCCTCTGTTGCTTTTTACAGATTCAGACTAACACGGCTACCCCTCTGATACTTGACACCATGCAGATTAAGGGAATCTTAACAGATAAAGCAGAGGCTGTTAGGAACGTGCAGCTATCGGAAGCCCCCCGGTTTTCCCTGCAGGAGTGTAAATGACAGCTTCCCGCTTTGGAAAGCTGCCTTTCCTTTTCACCAGATCCAGGGAGGTGCGGGGGCCAGTGACGGAAAAGAGGGAACCCCTAGAAAAATTTCCACTTCTTGCCAATCAGCAAAAAGAAGCCATTTTTAAAAATAAAATGCCTTCTGTCTCCTGCGGTGGCTTTAGGACATGCTAGCTGTGCCCTGCTTCTAGGAGCTTATAATCTGCTTACAAACCTTTGCAGCAATGTGAAACTTGGCCTCCCTGCCCTGAGACATAGAATACATGGTTATAGAAACATTTGACAAAAATAACCTTTTTATCTTGGGCTTTTTAAAGTGCCGAGGCTGCAACCAGAAGTCTCCGATGCTGCGATTGCACAGCAGCCCCTCTCCAGGTTCTTCTGTGCCCTTCGCGAACCCGATGGCTACTAGGACACACATTGGCAGTGTGGATCAGTGCCTTGGAGAACACTGCATCCTAAAGAGTTCTAGGGCCAAGGAGAGCAGGCAGGGGAATGCAGGCTATTGGAGGTGCAGCAGAGAACCCTGTTCTACAGGGGATGGGGGCAGGCAGGGGCAGATCATGGGTGCATTGGACAACAGAAACACACTAGGGAATCCCATGGAGAGGTGGGGGGGGCTGCAGGGGCTGCTCCAGCCATTGAGCTGATGAAGTCTGTGTCATGACACTGCAGCCACTCTGTGGCTTGCGTATGGGGGAGAAGTTCCTTCCCTTGGTCTTTCCCATGCATCTGCTCAGCTGAGTTATGTGAGCAGGGCGCGGGAGTGAGGTGACGGCGTTAAATGCTCTGTAATACAAACGCCAGGAGGAAGAGTTGGGCGGAAGGGTTTGCCTTTAGTTTGGCTTCACGCTGAGGGCCCGGTCCTGCTTGCCTTGTGCACTCAAAGCACCCACGGGAACCCGCATGGGCGAGCAATGCCTGCCGGGGCCTCTCTGCAAAGGCATGGCAGATGCAAGCCAGTTAACTGAGGCATGACCGTGCCTTGTCTTGTCTACACGGGGATATTTACCAGCATAATGATACTGATTGGAATTATCCTGCTAGAGTTATCCCAGGCTGGGGCAGCCCTGTTCCCGAATAAGAGTGCCTTTCTTGGGTTTGGCTTATGACATTTTTAAAGCTTTTCAGAAGTCAAACCAGAAAATGGCACTCTTTTAGTCTGGAATCAGAGTGGCCACATGGGAAGTTGTCTTGGTATCACTCTAGTGGTATAATTATGCTGGTAAATTTCCCTGTGTAGCTAAGCCCTTGACTAGCCCAGCGGTAAGGCCTGCTGTCCAGTCCTCCCTCCTTCCCTTTGCTCAGCGTATCTGGGCCCTGGGCCCATGTCTGGTGGAAAGTGAAAACCCCGTGCTTAGGATACTATTCCCTTGTGAGCAAGAGGTCAGGGAGAGGGGTGGAGAGCGTTTGGGCTCCGGCCCACAGCCACAGCCTCCCACTGGCCAGATTAGTTGACTAGGTGTGAGTAGGGAGTATGCTGCACCCTGTCAAGGATCACAGTCCTTTATTTCCCCCTGTATTGCTCACCCCTCCCCCACCGAGAGTCTGGCAGGGTAGGAATGGTGAATCAAAGTTACATACGGTCCCAACCTTTGGCCTCAGCGTAAAGGCTCAATCAGACCCTTCATGGTTTTGAAAGAGCAGCGCTGGCCGAAGAGCCTGCCCCCGCACGCTGTGCAAAAGTCAAACGCCCAGGGATTGCAGCCAGGATGTAAGGAAACCAGTGGGAGTTGTGCCTGAATAATGAGGACAGGGTTGGAACCTAAGGGCTGCTCAAGCCCAGGACAAAACTCTCTCTGGCTTCAGTGGGAGCAGGATTGGGACCCCGCACATTCACCCAACCCTCCGTCCCCTTGGCCTGGGTGTTGGCAAATGGGCTTCTGGACTGCAGCTAGCCCTGGCCCAGTGTTCTATTCATAATGCCACTGATCTGTTAAAAGTGCTGTTGCAATATGAGCATGAGGAAGAAGGGTGTGGAAGTACCATTGGAAAGAGCAAAGGAAGTTAAAATCGCCAGAAAAAACAAACAATTTTTTTTTTAAAACGTAACTTTAATGAACTGACTTAAACTGAAAGCTGGGAAAGTCGGCTGTGGCTGGGTCCCCTCCCCCTTACTGTTCCGTGTTGTGGCTACAGGAGGTAATGAGAAATCTCCAAAGAGGGGCTTTTCAGTTTACCAGATGATAAATGGAGTGATCTTATCTAGCGTGCAGTGTGCACTGAACTGCGGGGGGGACAAGAGCCTTGAGTTTCAGCATGCGTGTTTCTCCTTGGTTTTGTGGGTTTAAGCCAGATCTCGAATGTTAATTTAGAATAGATCCTGGTGGTTTAATAGCTCTCCATTTGTGGTATGGTTATCTGAGGAATACAAATCTGTTTGTTCAGGCAGAGGCGGAGTTGAAAAATGGAGGCTGTCCTGAAGACTGATAAAGACAAAGATAAAACTCCAACGGTCCTTTTCTGTTAGAACAGGGGTACTTAGCTCTGGTCTCCTGGCCAGATTCCAGCTCAGATAATTACTTTTTGCCTATGTACATTTTTTCCTGTTGTTTCAGATGAATGTTATTCTTTGCTTCCCCCTCCCAAAACAAACCAATATGTCATGTAATTGGCACAAAGGGAGCTGAAGTGGTAGATAAAGTGATCTCTGGATCTTTTGGGAAATATTAATGTAACAAACTGGAGTGTGTGTCTACCCCTGCCCTCATTGGATCCGCTATGAATCAGATCAGAACTAGGCCCCATGCTTCTATTTGAAGCTGGTGCTTTGAAAAACAGGGCAGTTCTGGAGTGTGTGGGCCCGACAGTGCAAGGTGCAGTGCAGCCATAACTCCCATTGGGACATGAGACAGTGCAGCTGCTCTCAGGATCAGGCCTTGTCTCTGGAATGTGAGATGGGTCGAGGACGTTGCATTTGAATCTGAATTAGGTTCAGGCTTTGAGTTCAAGGTTCAACACTAATCCAGGTCTAAGGTTCAAATTCAATAGCAAGTTTTGATGGGGTGGCTTAAAAGAATTCAGCTATGCACAGATCCGGTTGATACTAGGTACCTGAAAATACAATGAAAAGCACTGACAACAGGAGTGAAATCTCTCAAGCAAAGACCATCTATTTAAGGGCTTGTGTACATGGGGAGCTTCACTGGAATAGCTATTGCAGAATAGCTCCCCATACAGACCCTCTTATTCCAGAATAAGTATCTCCACACACCGAGTTATTTTGGACTAGCTGTAGCACTTTAAATTCACACCCTACCCTAATCCAGAATATCCTCCCTGTGCAGACAAGCCCTAAGTACTTGTTCATTCTTTGTATTTTCACGTTTCCTTTCGTATGAATGATGCTGCTGCATTTCCGCCATTGCTAGCAATGGAATGACTGAAGTGGCAGAATCCCAGCGGTATTTTTACAAATGACGTACCGCTTACTAAGTCTTCAGAAAGACAGTTTTAGCCTTCCATCACTGAACCATCTTCCCTTAATAATTTAGGCTGTCTGAATAAGTTAAAGCCCATGATATATCAAAGACTCAGAATGGCTGTTTCTGAATTGATTTGTCTATCTCGAGCAAAATCTTAATGTAACATTATTGCTAAACCAGTGGAATGTTCCTCTTAATGAACAAGCTTCCACGAGAGGCAATGAGAGCGATCTGAACAATAGCATTGATATTCAGACTTTAACTGGGAGCTAAAAATATGCAGACCAGCATTGGCAATATTGATAGCAAGATCAGTGGGGACTCTATCTTGTGATGCCGCCCACATCTGTGCTCTAAGGATGAGCAAACCCCAAAGGGTTATGGGGTTCCATTTTGATGCACATCTGGAAGTCACTCTAGAAAGAAACCTAAAAATTGCTGGAGAACAGACTTGCTCTTGTGACATTTCTGGTTCTCCCCGGGGCAGAATAGCCCAAACCAGGACATGGGGAAGTGCAGCCTTAATCAAAAGCTTTGGACTAAGCATTGTCATAACTCAAAAATTGGTTTTAGTTCTGGTGGGTGATTTGTATTTGCTACACAAGGTCAGGCCAGCTCAGTACTTAGTTGTTGTCCGGGGGAAGTCTCCTAACAATGTGCCACAGGAAGTGGTTTGGGTAATTTTAGTAGCTGGCATTCCTTTCTGTGGACCTGATTCTCTTACCTGCGTAGTCCCATTGGTTTCATTAGGACTAATCACGGAGCCATGTACTATTCAGTGTGGAGAAGAATGGCAGAATCTTGTCTTGAGTTTCACAGAACCAGTGCTCTGGCTTGGTACTAGGTGGCTACTGTAATGCTGGAGATGCTTGCAATCAGTCTAGGTTCTAAGTCCACTATGTCCTGGCCAAGTTGTCTCCTTAGATTTCTCTGCAGTTTTGAGTGGCTGTGGTATCCTTCCTCACTTCCTGGTCTAAAATGCTACGTAATGTTGCTGTGCATGCTTAAACAACTGCTACTTTCCACCCCAAGATTTTGCTGCATTTCAATGGCATGTGAAGTGATCCTTCACCTACTGTGCTTCACAGGGGCACTGGGAAGGCTCAGAAATGTTTGTAATTGTAGTGCACTTTGAGATCCTCAGATGAAAGGCACTGCAATATTAATACGTACTCTTCTTCTTCAAAGCAGTTCACCTACCAAGCTGTGCAAGACTGGTCTTCATATTAAATTCCCCAAATAACCTCCTGTATAAATATTGGGACAGTAAGTTGGATGTCGAAGGCTTTGAGTAGCAAGATCAATTTTTAGTTCTCGCTATGCTGACTCCAGGGACACACGGCCCTTTAATGATAGGAGAGCACATGGAATTTTAAAGGGCCCAAAGGCTTTCTGAAAGGTATTTATAGAGGCTGAACTCTTTGAGCATGAATGTTTGTTTCCAAAGAGCTGTCTGCGTTCTAGCTGTATTGCTAGTAACGGTTTATGTGCAGAATTTAGAAGGGACACCTAGACTAACATTTTCCCTCTAAGAAAAATCCCATGGAATGTTTACAGACTCTCACTAATGTGCTCTGTCTCTCAGCTTCAGTAAACCCCTCCGGACTAAAACCGAGAGGTACAAAGTACATGGATTTACAGTACATCAGAGCGTTGTAGAAAAACCTTTACTGCTGCCTGGGTAACTGCCTGCTGTACAACCTCCTTAGTTAAGTCTGGAGCTGGAGCCCAACGGCAGATTCAGACAAATCCAGGTCTCCTGAAGTGGGGCAGCAGCGGGGGAGGTAGACAGCCATTTAAAGTGTTTTGTGTCCTATTGATCCTGCAGAATGAACGTCTAGTCTCTACTCATGGAGACATACGTCTATTTCACTAATAATTCAGGATACTAAAACTTCAGTCGCTTCCTACATCCGCATGAACCATATTAATAACAAGCACTTCCATGCAGTCTTTCATTTATAGATCTCCAAGTACTTTACAAAGGAGAGTTAGCGCTATTATCCCCACTTTTCAGATGGAGAAATCAAGGCGCAGAATGGTTAAGTGACTTGTCCAGGGTCACTCAGCAAATTGATGGCAAAGCTGGGAAGAGAACACAAGTGACTCCTCACCTGATACCCTCTGCACTGTCATCTTACAATGTCATTGCTCCCCTAAGTGTGAGAGAGAGAAAGGGAAAACCGTCCAAAAGTTACCTCCAGGACTGGCTTAGATGTGAAATCTGAAATGGTGATGCACAGCTGGTAAATATCCACTCTGCCCTCGGCTAGGACTGTGCTTGGAAGTACTTCAGTATTTCCCGATTGGTTCTGCTTTCCCTCTTTTATGCCAAAGGTATTTTAAACGGAGTAGTATGCACCTGACCCCGGTCAGCCCCATCAAATTACAAACATCAGCCTCACCAATTTCCTGTTTGGTAAATGAATCATTTGGTCCACCAAATGCAAGTTCAAATGCTTACGATGTTAACAAGAGAACAGTTTTGGATAAGTGAATGGAAGGTTTCAATTTGCATGTACTAATTTGACTAAATGAGCTTTCTCCTGTGAACGACCATTATAAACTTTGATTAATTGTTCCTACAGTAAGTGTCCATCTCAGAACCTTTTATTTTTAGTTCAAGAAAGAAAACTTTTTTGTATAATTTACATTGGCCCCTTTTGTTTCAATTTTCCATGTAACACAGACCAGGGCATGGGTAATACAATATAAGTTTATGCCCTGCCTCTAGGTGTCTTCTTTTAGTGGTCCCATAGCTATACATGTTGGCAGAATACACTGTATTAATTACCACTTCATCCATTTATTGTATCTTTTTTGCTGAGAAGATAAATAGTAAAAATAGTGACAGCTTGTAAAATATGGGGCGGGATTCATCCAGGGACAATGGAACAGGCAGGTCTGTTTTCTCCCCCAAGTTTTCATAAACGAACGGTATTCACACTTGTTAACATAAGGAATAATTTAACCGCGAATGAACCGTTCTGATTGAAATGCACAGGAGGAGATTCTTCCATGGCACAGGTGGCGTCAATCCTGAGAACTGCTGAGCCATCTGGTCCCCATCCAGCAAAGCACGTCTGCACATGCGCAACTTCAAGCCAGGGGTGTGGTCCTGTTGAAAGCAAGGGGACTATGCAGACAGTTGAGCCATGTACTCGACTGCTTTACTGGATAATGGCCTGAGCACTCTGTAACATGCAGGTCCAAGCCAATAGTGTCTAGCTACCACATGTGAAAATCTCTCCCATACTTTATAACTACTGGACAGTGCTGAGTTCCACATATAGGATGAAATCCTGCCTCCATTGAAGTCAATGGCAAAACTCCCCTTGATTTCCAAGGGGCCAGGGTTTCACCTATAGCTTATAAAAAGATAACCTGGGACAAATTAAGTGTAGCTGTAAGTGGACACAACTGTATTTACATCAGTGCTCAGGCTATACTGGGCTCATTCTTTAACTAGCATGACTTACCTATCTCGGAAATGTACTGATGCTTGAAACATGGAAAAAAAAGTCACCCTGCGGTTGTCTTTGCTGAGCCTTTCCCTCAATGAGTTCCAAAGCTGGCTAGAAAAGGGAAAAAACAAACAACCCCAAACTGAAAATTTCAATATTGTTTCTGGTTCATAGGGTTTGTGATAACGTAAGAATATAAGAACATAAGAACAGCCACACTGGGTCAAACCAGTGATCCAGCTAGCCCAGTATCCTGTCTTCTGACACTGGACAATGTGAGATGCTTTAAAGGGAATGAACAGAAAAGGCAATCATCAAGTGATCCATCCCCGGTCATCCAGTCTCAGCTTCTGACAGTCAGAGGCCTAGGGACACCCAGAACATGGGGTTGCATCCCTGACCATCTTAGCTAACAGCCATTGATGGATCTATCCTCCATGAACTTATCTAATTCTTTTTTGAACTGTGTTATAGTTTTGGCCTTCACAACATCCCGTGGCAATGATTTCCACAGGTTGACTGTGTGTTGTGTGAAGGAGTATTTTCTTTTGTTTGTTATAAACCTGCTATCTATTAATTTCATTGGGTGACCCCTGGTTCTTGTGTTATGTGAAGGGATAAATAACACTTCCTTATTCACTTTCTCCACACCATTCATAATTCTATAGACCGCTATCATATCTTCCTTAGTCATCTCTTTTCTAAGCTGAATAGTCCCAGTCTTTTTAATCTCTCCTCATATGGAAGCTGTTCCATACCCTAATAATTTTTGTTGCCCATCTCTGTACCTTTTCCATTTCTAATATATCTTTCTTGAGATGGGGTGACCAGAACTGCAGGCAGTATTCCAGATGTGGACTTACCATGGATTTATTTAGTGGCATTTTGATATTTTCTGTCTTATTATCTATCCCTTTCCTAATTCTGTTAGCTTTTTTAACTACTACTGCATATTGAGCACCATGTTTACAGAAAACGATTCACAATGACTCCAAGATCTTTCTTGAGTGGTAACAACTAATTTAGACCCTATCATTTTATATGCAAAGTTGGGATTATGTTTTCCAATGTGCTTTACTTTGCATTCCTCAACATTGAATTTCATCTGCCATTTTGTTGCCCAGTCACCCAGTTTTGTGAGACCCCTTTGTAACTCTTTGCGGTCAGCTTTGGACTTAACTGTCTTGAGTAAGTGATGATGGACCCATTCTTTGTGTTTTTCAAAAATGTTCATGACATTTTTAATATAAAGTTTATTAAAGTTTTGTTAAACTGTTATTGAGTTGGTTACAGAAATATTTCATTTACAAGCCACCTCTTCTCACCAGTTTTCATATACAAAATATTTGGATAACATTTGTTATTTTAAAAAATGGTGTAAAAAATACAATAATGGAAATATAAAAAATTAAGACGATGAACAGTTGTGTGAAATTTTTCATTTTTGATAAAAGACCAAATTTTGATGAAGAAAACTTCTGATTCCAAAATTTTCCACCCATTCTAATAAGAGAGGGTAATTCTCCTCCTCCTCTGGAGTCATTTGACAAAAATTCCTGCATCTGCTGGAAAATATTTTATTTTCCCTTATCCAGACAGCAAGGATGGAGTTTACAGAAAAAGATTCATAGATTCAGTTTTTGATGCCAGTTTAATTAGATGTGAGTTATGAATCCTGCAGTAATGACCAAACTCTGAGTCCCGTTATCACAGTTGACCAAGTGTGTTGCTCAATTTGTTTAACCATGCCAGTGACATTTAAAAAAAAAATTCTCCATTTCAAAATACCACAGTCTGAGATTTCTTTGAAATGTCTGTTGCAACAGGCATTTGATGAAGAGCTGCACAGATTAGCATGTGATGCATGTGATCAAGAAGTTTATGCTAATAGAAGATTTAGTCCATTGGGGTCTAGGGCATTTCTTGGTTGGGAACTGAGTGTCTGAGAGAAGGGTACAGAAAGTAAATATTTCATCTCTTTCATTTTTCATCCAGGCATGCTTGGAATCCTTCCTCATCAATAGAGGTTTTGCTGGATGCTGGCAATGTCCCGCGGGCAATGCACAAGATTAATACTACTCCCTATCTAATTACAGGTTTACTGACGGATATTACTAAGGCTGCAGCAATGCAAGTTCCTTACGTGGCACCCCCAACCATCCCTGTCTGAAGCTTACCAAAAAAAAAAAAAAGTAAGATTAGTAAGGCATGAAGGCATGACTCGAATTTCATTTCTGCGGTAACATAGAGTAGCTAATATTTTTCTTCTAAAGTAGGACAAACGTAAAGGTAACTTTTTTTTTTTATGAACCATCTGGGCTTACACTAGAACTAAATGCTTTGTAGTCTGGAGTATGAGGTAATGTTAATGAGTAACAAAGAGGGTTTTCTTTGGCTGTGAATATCTTTCATCAGATAATGTCTAGTCAGGAATGCTTGTAGGCAGGATTCTATCAATTGCTGTGCAGGTAAAACAAAGTTGGCCTGTTTTGCTCTAGGGACAGGTAATGGATTCAGAATTAAATTAAAAAGCCAAAAAGAACAGACTGATCAAAAATAAAGGTGGGAAAATAGGGTCACTTAAATGTGGAATCAGGTTCAAAGTTGTACTCACAGTGTGAACCAGTGATAAAATTTCGTGGCTGTTCTCTGTGATATTCACAGACTTGATACTCCCTGAATCCATTCAGTAGTGCTCTGAGCACCACAGAAAATGCCTTTCCCCATCCCATCCCATCCCAGAGAGTAACAGCATGGGAGGATGGATGAGTGAGCCCATGTAGGACCTTGGCAAAACTAACAGGGACAGAAAGGGGCCTTTTACTGGGGAAGGGGCCCAAAGAGGGAACGTGAAAGTGAGAGGAGCTAGAGAGGGAGGAAGATAATCAGCATAAAGAGACAGAAACCAGAGCAGATGGTGGCACCTGGCATTGGCCACTGTCAGAAGACAGGATACTGGGCTAGATGGACTATTGGTCTGACCCACTAAGGCTGTTCTTATGTTCTTATGACCTGTAATGTTTATGACATGAGTACGGACACAGTGTATAGCAAGACCACAGGCCTGCTCCTGCTCCCAGTGGAGGGGAGGGTTGATGTTGACATGTCATTTCTGGGCTGAGGGTTCAGAAGAAGAGGGTAGGTCGGGGGGGAGACTTTACCTGATAAATAATATCTGAATGTGCTTTTCCACTCAAACCTGGTGTGGATTTCTGGGAGAGGTTGCTGGCCTGCTGCTCCCTCCAGCACCCTCTCACCCACTCGGGCTCTGCATCTCCAGGTCACTTTCCCATTCTTCCATGGATGCACCAGAGAACTTGGCCATTTCCAGCTCTGTTCTGTAGACTGAGGTGGTCTGTAGATTTCAGAGCAACTGTAGAGAAACATCTGAATTGACCCCCAGACTCTGAGCTTCAGTCATGGCTAATGCAAAGCAGCCTGTTCATCAGAGAGCCACTCCAAAATGAATTAAAGATGAACACCCCTCCCCCTGAACCTCCCTTGGGCTGATCATGTATATCTTCATCATAAAAAGCATCCCCACCCTTAACTATGGTGACCACTACCCAGGAATGTGTGGTGAGCTAGTGAATTGAGCTGCGCAAGGTTTTGCTGACAAATAATTTATTGATCAAAAAATATTCAGCAGTTTCAGGTTTGCTGAAATGGTTTGTGAATTTGGGTTGAATTGGGTGACTAGTTTGTACTAAAATAAAATGGGGAAAGGTATTTCCATAAAAAGTCTAAGTGTTTTGACTTCTCATTTAGACTCAAGGTTTTATTTAGAAATGTTGCTAGATTTAAAAGCCACCCCAAACCCCCCAATTCTTTTTCTGATTTTCATTTCAAAGAGAAGAAATGGATTTTTTGGATCAGCCACCAAACTGAAAAATCAATTATTTGTCCAACTGTACTAGTGAGTACATCTATCTGATCTTCTTATCTCTTTTATTTCAAAGCATGGTGTAGATCTCCATGTACAAGTATCTTTAATATGGTTGATGTTGTGTTGCCTTTCTGAGTATTTCGCCTCTAGGAATTTCTGCGGTAACCTTTGGAGGTTGGAAATTCAAATATTTTTATTCACCTCTCAAGATTAAGGGTGTGGTTTTCCTTCAAGGAAATCAGATTTTTCTGACAGCATGATATGAAACAGTGACTCAAGACTCTTTCCCACATTAAAGGAGAAGCACTTGTGACCTGAAGAGACTTCTACTTGTTATGGAAATACTGATTTCAGATTCCAGGATCATTTCCATGGAGCAGCATCATGGATTTGGTTTTCATTTCACACAGTCTATTGCATAATTGAGACTCGGAGCTTCAGTCATGGCTAATGCAAAGCAGCCTGTTCATCAGAGAGCCACTCCAAAATGAATTAAAGATGAACACCCCTCCCTCCGAACCTCCCTTGGGCTGATCATGTATATCTTCATCATAAAAAGCATCCCCACCCTTCACTATGGTGACCACTACCCGGGAATGTGTGCTGAGCTAGTGAATTGAGTTGGGATGAGACAATCAGTGGAGTTTGCTGTTGCCTATTATAAGTAGACAACTAGAAGCCTTGACTGAGATGAGGAGCTCCATTCTGCTGGAGCTGTACAAAGAGACTGAGGCTGTATATTAGAGTGATTTCCCTGGCCTGAAGAGCTTACATGCTAAATAGACAAGACAGACAAAGGGTGCGAGAGAAGAAAAGTGCGGTTATCTCCACTGGGGAACCGAGGCACAGAAAGATTAAAGGGCAGCTTTTCCAAAGTTTTCCAGCAGCGGCCATTGTGACGCTTATGGCCACAGATTTTAAAGAGTTCAGCTTGTCCTGACAGTCACACAGGAATGTCTGTGGCATGGCCAGGAACTGAACCTAGGTTTCCTGAATGCCAGTCAAGTGCCTTAACCACAAAGACTGGCTCCCCCATACCCTGGCCTCTCTTTTTAAGACCAATAGTATTTACAGGCTCCTAAGATGGAGCATTGCATCCTGGGAAATGTAGTGGTAGACTGGTATGGGCTAAGTTTGGCCTGTGAGAATGCAATTAGGCTCTGGTGCTCCACAACCTGACTAAAGAAATCTGAACACCAAGCGACCCTTTGGTGCACTGAACTTCTCACTTACTCCCCCCCCACACACACCTTTTGTATGTGTTATCTTCTAATAATACCTCCTCTATGAATTCATAGCCTACAGCACAGACATTAGATAAATAAAGCCAGAGTGGGTCCAGCGCCAAACTGGATTGCATAAATATACTGAAATCTCGAGTAGTTAGGCTTTACTTGCTGAGACAATTTAAGAAGTGCTTGTAACTGGTGCAAAGTTTCCTGACAAGTGGAGGAGCATGAAACTGGAAATCAAGAGGAGGAAAGGGAGTGTGTGATTGATGATACTGCACCACTCCAGGGTGTTTTTGTTTGACTAGGTGTCAGTCTTTTTGACAGTTGAGCAGTACATTTCTTTCTACCAATTGAATTGCTACATATTGAAATGGATGCAAAGTGACATTGAATTTTCAACTTCAAAAAAAAGGGATGGAAAATAATCCATACTCCCGGGGGCAGGAAAACAGCAATTTTTTATAGTACAATTATGCGGCCGCTTTTAGAACAGCGTTAGCTCTTTGGCTGAATAACAGATGCAGGATTCACAGCAGGGGCAGTGGGTGTGTGGAAGGTTATGTGGGGGGAAAGGGTTAAACTAACTGAGACCTGGGCTTACTGCTAACTGAGGAAGGGACAAGGCAAAGCCAAAAGCGCAGGTTCAGATCTGGTTCTCATTTGATTGGTCCACAAAGTTTGGGGTTGGTGGGGAAGTGGGAATTCAGCTGGAGGGGTCTAGGGACTTCATGTGCTTCCCAGGACCTCCTGTCTCTCATTTCCCACCTCACATTAGGGAAGATCTATTCCCAATGGATCAATTCATTTTATAAGCTTGTAGGCTTGCAAAATAGAAAAGATATAGTACCAGGTTTTCTTCTGCTTTTCCTGAACAGGCACCATATATTTTTTCAGTTTCTGTGATGGATAAAGTTAATCTGTTATAACGACATTAATACACCACCCAAGCGTGGATGATATTTTTGTGTCTGACTTGGGAAACCCTGTTGCTCCAATGACGTGTCACACAGCAACATGCTGCCATTGCAGGCGATATACTAGTGGGATAATTGCTATGGGCAAGAGCCTCTTTTGGTGTAACTTGGCATAGCCATTGTGGAGCTAGGCCGATTTACACCAGATGAGGATCTGGCCCAGTGTGTTTTTCATATTCTGAAATGTAAGAATGTGTTTTAAGAGAAAACAAACCAAACTTACTATCTTTCATTGAAACCATTAGCCTGACAGGGAAAGCTTACTTATGTTGGCACTATGCTTGGGTAGTTAGGTGTGTGCCTTGTGTTTTGCACTGAAGTTTACTTCAGGGAACTAGACTTTTACCAGGTTCAGTTGGCTTGAGACTTTTTTGGAATGTTTTCAGTCCGTGTAAGATTGAGCACAGTTGTTTTGAAGTATTTGAATTGCACTGAATAGAAATGTCTGAACTCATAGGCGCCGACTCCGTGGGTGCTCCAGGGCTCAAGCACCCACCAAAAAAAAATATTAGGAGGTGCTCAGCACCCCCATGGCTGGATGAATCTTTTTGGGCCCCGGTGCCCAGACCATGGCCCCACCCCCAGCTCCACTCATACTTCAGCCCAAAGCCCCACGCCCAGCTCCGCCCAGGCTTCGCCCCAAGACCCTGCCCCTGCTCGGCCTTTTCCCCGCGAGGCCCCTCCCGCCGCTCGCACAGAGGAGAGGGGGCAGAGAGGAGCATCCGCCAGCAATAATAGAAGTCAGCGCCTGTGTCCGAATCTAAGAGAATACTGACGAACTGGCACCTTTATAAAGAACTTTACGCCGTCTTATTTCACTCTCCAACAGCTCGGTATGTTTATGTAACGAAGCTTACTGTTGCCAAGTGGAGCAGGGTGCTGTCAAGCGTTTTGAAATGCCAGTAAATTCAGAAACATGGTTTGGAAGCTGTCAGCTGAACTTTGCTGGTGGAGCTTAAACCGGCCAAGCATATCTGTGTGTGATGTGCGCAGTCACCTAGATTTTAGGTGGTATGGATGGGAGTAGGAAAAACTCATCTCTAACTGACTTTCGTAGCTTCATCTTCACATCCCCCACCAACTCTAACTTGTTTTGGAAGCAGCTGTGCGTGTGACTGGTTTAGTGTACATCACATCACTGGTAGATTGTCGGTGGCCTTTCGGAAACTTCCATGCTGTCACTTCTCAATGTCATTCTTCAGATTGACAAGGTGAGTGAGGTAATATCTGTTATTGGACTAACTTCTCTCAGTGAAAGAGCCACGCTTTCGAGCTGCACACAGCTCTTCTTCAGCGTGCCAGTTTCACTGCTGAAAGTAAATGTCATGCCCTGAGCACTTGTGGGCATTAAAGACCGCACGACACTTTTTCCAATCATAGGGTGTTAAACTTGGCCACCTTCCAAACTAAGTAATTTCATTCTGATTCTTTAAAATTCTCCGGCTGGGTCAATTGGATGCACGGTATTTTTTCCACTTCTTTTTCTAAGGTGGTGTGCGATTATAAGTGACTTGCCCAAGGTCACACAGGAAGTTTGTGGTGGAGCCTGGATGTCCTTTTCCCCACCCTGGTGTTGCCTGACAGGAGGCAGCTGGATGTGGAAGTGGAAGGGCTGTTATGCTTACCAGCTTGGAGCTGGGGAAGGATCTAGTGGATAAGGGCACTGGAATAGGAGACACGAGACTTGCATTCAGTTCCTGACTCAGCCACAGACTTCCTGTGGGGTCTTGGGCTAGTCATTTAGTCTACCCTGTGCCTGTTCCCCATGGCAACATGAGGATAACACCTCACTGCCTGATAGGGCGTTCTGAGAGTAAAATTCCTTAGTGACTGTGAGGTGCTCAGATACTGTGTGATAGGGGCTGTATAATTATCTAGATAGGGGTCTGGAAGTGAGTGTATGGGAGCAGTGAATACACCTTTTAAAAAACGTTTCAAGAGCAGCTGTCCAGCAGACTCCCTTTCCTCATGCCCACCCAGGAGCTGTTGTGTCTTATACCACCCTAATGCTCCCTGCCAGTACCGCTGGAGCTCCTGGAGTGCTTCCACTCATCGCTCCAGAGCTTGCAGCACCATGATTTAGCTGGTGGTTGGCAAAGAGCCTTGCTGTCCTGGGGGAATGAAGGGAGCTGCGGGTAAGAACTCTGGTCAAGATTTTCAGAATTGACTAGTCATTCTGGGCGGCTGACCAAAGACACTTCAGAGTGGCCTGATTGCATCCACCCTCTCTAAATCAGGTCCTTTTCTAGGGTTTCCAGTGGGGGACCCAAAGTCTTTGGTTGCTTCTGAAAAATCTTTGCTGTTATCTTTCACACATCATTTTATCTTAGAAAACAAATCAAACCTCTCAGTCACTGAAACGGGAACCGTTTCTAGCGTTCAGAGACCCCCGCACACATCTGAGGTTAGTTATAATGACTTGGCAACAGTGCAGTAACCAGACGATCCGAGCGCTCTTTGGACCTGCCTCAGCATTGTGTTACTCCAGTTTCAAGGGGGGCGTAACGCTATTGGCATAGCACCGGAGTAACGCAATGGTGTTGCAGGCCCTGGCTCTTCTCTCTTGGCTTCTTGAACATCTTGCTTGTTTCCTCCCAGATGCCAAGCTCACGATGAGTATTGGAAATGGAATTAACTCTAAGCAGTTTATTAAAGCCAGTAAAGCTCATGCAAGCCCCTCGGTCAGGCAATGTGCTTTGCCACGTCAGTCTTTGCCTCCAGTTTAACACCAATCGTTTTTGTAGACCCCAAATCAGACTTGATTAGACCCGACACATTTAAGCTTCCCAGTGGCAGTGGGGGTTGAATCTGACACCTAATGAAAGACACTGTGTTTGTTTTGTTTTTGCTAACGGAAAGGAAAACAGAACAGCTACAGATCATCCCTCTGAAGGAGACTGTAATTACCACTCCCAGGAATTATTTCTTATTTAATGAAACATCTATTTAGGCTGAACAAAGGAATTTCAGAGAAGAGAGCACAGAAGGGTGGGACAGGGAACGCAGACTAGAACACAGTTGCAATTACAGGGAATAAAATTCTCTTGACATTATGACGCAGTTTGTGGGAGATCTTATTAGAAACCTTGCCAGGCCAGAGCAACGTGTTCTTCTATCCACATACAGTGTGTCTATTTATACCCACCACGGACCAGGATCTATAGTTCTCCAAAATGCACAGTGGAAATGCAGCTCATTCTTGAATGCAAGCTTTTAAAAAGCAATCTGCTTTATTTTCTGCAGTGAGGTGCCAAAAAAACTCTCCCAGCAGCGGGTGCCAAGTCTGGTAACGCTCTCTCCCAAATCTGAAGGGAAAATAACTGTGAGCCAGATCGTGGTAGGGGCTGGGGAAAAGGATCCCCTTCTTTGGAGGTGCAACCCTGGTCCTTGTACTCCATGAACACCAGGAACTAGGGTCTCTCGCATCACTGTCAGCACAAAGAAGGTGAGGAGGGGTAGGCTGGGGGCAGAAACACGGTCTTGCTCTGGCGGGTGTAGCAGGAACCACGTGGCACAGCAAAAGATGGGTGCTCCAGTGGAGGCAGTGCAGCTTTCTCTTGCCCGCTACCACCGTTTGGTGCTTAAATCTGCAGATTTTGCTCTGTTTTAGCTCTACCCGGGGAAGTTATGGTCGAGTTACCAGTATGATCTTTAACCTACAGGCATATTAACATTCCAAGAAAATGCTCTTTTCTTATTATCCAAGCACAGGACAGGCCGCGTCCCGTTTGACATTGATGGGCTTGAGTGCAGTGAATGGCTTTAGATTTAGCAATGGGCTGGATAAGTTTGCAAGGATGTGAGGATCTCCCCACTACTGAGCTCACTGGGATTTCATCTCCCACGCTACTGCCTCCTTCTCCTGGGTGCCACCCTAGATTTCCTATCAGCCCCTGCAACCGGTGCCTGCTAGAGTGATAGGATTGTGTATCAGCCCCAGCTGTGATGTCTCAGCCCAGCTCTATAGTCTCTGATGGCAAGCAGGTGTTTTGGGGGACCCACAGCAATAGGGATTCGGCAGTCAGCTGATCTCTAAACCTTCACCATTCAGCCACTGTTTATCTCGTTTACACAGTCTGGTTATTTCACAGCAGTGCCCCAAATCAGAAGGCTGGTTTGTTTAGTCATTTAGATAAAGTTTTTCTACTGATTTGCTTGTCAAAAAATTAGGCAAATATTGAGATTTTCCTTCCAGGGACAGACTTTGTGGATTTTAAGCATTTTTCTTCTTCTTTTTTATTTTAATTCCTCTTTTGGAAAACCATGCTGCTGGGATATCTTTTTATTGCCTGCACTCAATGAATACTATGTACTGTAGCATATAGTAAAGTCAGGCCATGTAGGAAACAACAGTGGATTTAACCTCTAGCACTGCTATAAAAACAGCCTTAGTAAAATTGGGGGTAAATAACACAGCTGTGGAAATGACCTTTCTCCAGTTTATGGTGCTGAAATCCCACCCTCCCCCTTAATTAAATAAACCCTTAGTCTTTGGTGTTAAGTTTCATAGACAAGTTCAGGTATGAAACGGGATCATTCTAAATGTTATGAAAGGGACTTACAATTCAAAGTAACCTAGGGGAAGAAGAATATGTAATCTTAAGTCTTCTTACTGTAGAAGGGGAGTTAGGAAAGATCAGGGAAAGCTGCATAACCAAACCCTGCGCCCAGTCAAACCAAAAGCAAAGCAGCAGAGAGACCCAGATTTGGTGACCTAGAACCAGACTCCACCAGTTTTTAGTGTGTAATGGCCAGTTACACCCGTGCTGGGATGCAAACCCCGGGAGAGTTTCCACTGCTGCCTTCTGCCATTGCCCTTGCAGGGAGAAGGGCAGCTTTAATTTGATTCATGGGCACTTGCTGCTGCAGGGATCCCCTGGCTCACCAGCCACGCCCCCTCACTATGCCCTGGAACCGTGAGGGCCCCTGCTCACAAGGAAGCAGCCGCAGCGTACTGCTGCCTCACTCTCTTCCACAGCCTTTCCACTGCCAGAGCTGGCCTAGATGCTGAAGCATATATGGCCCAATGTATCAAAGATGCCCTCCCCCCTTTCCATTACTGCTGGTGGAGTCTCACTCCCGCCATGGCTCCTTTGATGGTCCTTTAGGAGTAGACACTCACGTTCTTAAATATCTCTGAAACTCCCATTAAAAGACAACCGTCCAACGCTGACTGGGCAACAATAGTGCCTTGGGACGAATCCATTACGGCATATGGACACAGACTTTTCATCAGGCCCCTCGTAATCACATTAGCACCTGCTCTTGTGGTCCACACCTGCGGCCATAACGACAGTGTAAGGAGAACCTCCAGCGAGTCTTGAGCGAGCCAGTATTCCCATATGCTTCGAATTAGAGCCTGAAGTAGGAGCACTAGACCCCGAAGTACAGTAGGTGGAGGCATGTCACTGAATGAACGCTGTGCATTTCCCCGCAGTTACAGAATGCTAGTGCTAAGAGCTCTGTGCAGATCCACTGCTGGCGTGCACCAAATTCCTCACTGCTGTCCCATAGAGGAGCAGCTTAAAAGGGTGTGGGAGGGACACTGCTCCATGTCCTGCCACCTTAACACTCTTTGAACACTGCCGGCACACCACCTGTACTACTTTATTTGCCTGTGCTCTGCAGTTATGGTTAGTACATTTAGGGGCCCAATCCTGCTTCCGCTGAAGCCAATGGCACAACTCCCATTGACTTCAAGAGAGCAGGATCAGGCCCTCGAAGAACATGTGAGATAGGAGTTCTATCCTTCCCGTGACATTTGATATAAAATGGATGTGTAAAGAGGGCAGGAAACCCACCAATCAGAACAGAGATGCGAAGCCAGCTTTGAACCCCTGGGACTCCCACTACCAGCCTGCGTCCCACCTTTGTGTTCAAGCACATGCACCAAATGCCATCTTCCTTCCTTTCTGCTGCTGCCCCCCCCCCCCCCAACATAACTGCAGCCTTGGACAGGAGAGAGGGGCACAGATACAGCAGAGCCATCTTACCACCGTGACTGACTCTGGCTCGGATCCCATTCGTGGTCTGAGGGGTGGCAGAACCAGAGCTGCAGGGAAATATTTTCAAAAGTGGCAAAGTGACTTCGGAGCCTAAGTTCCATTGGCTTTCAATGAGACTTACGCCGGGTCCATACCCGGTTTTGTATTGGTATAACTCAGTTAATGGTGTGATTTATTTTTAACGGATACAGTTATTACTTGTACATCCCCTAGTGTGGATGCTATAAAGGTGCCTTATACTGATATATTATGATCCCCTTCCTGTATACGCTATATACGTGCTTTTATACCAGGCTAAGTGCATCGCCCTAGATGGGTTGTACCACTGTAACTACACTGTTTATAGTTTAGTGCGTAGAACTTTTGTGTGCAGACCAGGCCTAAGGTGCTTTTGACAAGGTTACCCTCAATCCCTATTTTGAGTGGACCCAGCCCAAGTCTCACTGAACTTAGGGGAGTTGGGCCTGAATAAGGATGGAGTAAAAACTAAGGGCCTGATTCTGCCTGGCCCTTAGCTGGGTGCGCCTTAGGAGGGGACGGAAGAAGTAGTCTTCCCTGTATAAGGCCTGGGCAGAACTCCAGTTGTTACGCCCCTAGGGGTACAGGACAACCTGGTGGGCTGGGGAGGAGGTGGAGCGCTGGCTCCCGCCCCACCAGTGGAGCTGGCGTGTGCTGCATGCCATGAAAAGATGCAGCAGTGTGAATATGCTTGTCAGAGGCAGAATGCCTCCTAGTGTTCCCTCGAGTTATGCAGTCCACTCCCACATTTATTCCAGGCTACTTGCCATTTGCATCGTCCTGGCCTTGGTCTTTACTGGAACAGTGTCCCATTGAAATCCATGAATTTGCTTGAAGAAAGGCTGAGGACAAACTAAATAAGGCCCTCAGGATTTGGCCCTTTATTATTCTTAGCCTCTCGTGTGGCAGAACAATGCAGTTTGGAGTATTGTTAGTAGGCAGATTGTAAGAAAGAAGAGACCGTGCTCTAGGCTTCTGGCAGTATCAAGGGCCCTTTACATCAGCCAAGGCTGAAATAGCAACTCTGAGCATGTTTCATCAGAGGGTCAACAGTGTAGTGCATCTCAGGCATCAAAACAGCCACCCTTCTGGAGTCAGAGAAACCTGTGCTCAGGAGACTGCCAAAAAGTAATAGTTTAAAAGACAGAAGTGCAAAGCGTAACTGCCACTACCTTAATGCCAATTTGAGAAGCATTCTAATGCTCTGCATTGTTACAACTATTACATTCTGGCAGTCACCCTGACATAATTAAGTCGTTTACTCTCTCATGTTTTGATAAATTCCAACCTTCACCAGTTGGCTTAGCCTCTGAAGGCTTGATCTGTGACCTGTTTAATATCTGTGGTATTCAGGGATTTGTTTCTGCTGTTCATTAATTCTTTCACATTGACTATATGACGGTGGGAAGAAAAAAAAATGATGGAAAAATAAATATGAATGTTGTCACAGATGATGGCAATACAGTTCTCTCTCATTCCCGATTCACAGTAAGCCAGGCTTGTCTAGTCTTGTGAATTACTCATTTAAGGCAATGACAGATAACTGAATATCACAGTTTTTCTCCAAAGAATTGCTGAAACATAACCATTAGAGTTGTAAATCAGGCATCTGGGAGCACAGAACTGCGCAAAAAAGGCATAATGTGATCAGAGCAGGATTAGTCTTACTTTTTTTTTTAATACTGTCATTTTGACAATAGTGTTAGCCAAAGCACATTCAAATAACATGCTGGAATGATTAAAGAATTAAGTCCTTGCTCCAACTTATGTTTTGACTGAAAAGACGGTATCATCTATAGTTGATTTCCAATTAGAAACAGTTTCTAGGAACACGTCTCACTAGAAAAGTGTTAAAATCCAAAGGTAAAGTGATATCCCGTTGTTTACAGACTACTGCCTTTAAACAGGAAATGGGCCCTGGGAAATACTCCTAGAGACATCCAAAGGGAATCCTTACTCGGCTGTAATTAGCTTAATCAGACACTGGGTATCACTCTTGTTCCATATAAATACAGCGCCAAGGATATTTTTGTGGAGCTGGACAGCTTGACTATTAAAGGGACATTGACAAATGTAGTTTAGATCTAAAATCTGCCCTGACTTACAGTATATACATTTTATAATCGGATGGGGAATTGTCATCCATCTTAAAACTTCCTCCATAAGATTGCTGAATTTGACACTCTTAAGTGTGCTTTGTGTGGTGATGTCCTTTGTTCCACATGGGAAGGTTCTGTAATGACAGATACGCTACAGTTTATCTCTGAAGAGAATTCAGGTGAGAGCAGGCCTTGCTGTTACTCTACCTGGCAGGATCCTTTAATACCACACACTGAGGCCTGGTCTACACTGGGGGGTGAGGGGGAGCTAAGTTGGCCTAAGTTACGCAACTTCAGCTACGAAAATAACACAGCTGAAGTCGACGTACTTAGAGCTACTCACCGTGGTATCTTCACTGCGGTAGGTCAACTGCTGCCGCTCCCCCATCTACTCCGCCTACACTTCTCACTCCGGTGGAGTACTGGAGTCGACGGGAGAGCGCTCGGCGGTCAATTTATCGCGTCTTCACTAGACGCGATAAATCGACCCCCACTGGATCGATCGCTCCGGAGATAAGTGTAGACATGCCCTAAGTCTGCATTAGATTAACGTTAAGGGCTCTGTTACTGAGCTGGGAATGAGATGAGATGGCGGTGTACAAATAGTAACGGTAGCTGGAGTCGTGCTAAAGCAGTGCAGGAGAATAGGTGCTGGTGGGAAAGGGGGAGGGGAAAATACTTATCGGAAACAGTTCTACAGATGCGGTGAAATTAGGGCTGTCGATGAATCGCAGTTAACTCACGCGATAACTCGAAAAAATTAATCGCAATTAATCGCAGTTTTAATCGCCCTGTTAAACGATAGAATACCAGTTGAAATGTATTAAATGTTTTTGGATTTTTTCTACATTTTCAAATATATGGATTTCAATTACAACACAGAATACGAAGTGTACACTGTTCCCTTTATATTATTATTTTTAATTACTAATATTTGCACTGTAAAAACAAAAGAAATAGTATTTTTCAATTCACTTCATACAATTACCGTAATGCAATCTCTTTATCGTGAAAGTGCAATTTACAAATGTAGTTTATTTGTTACATAACTGCACTCAAAACTAAACAATGTAAAACTTTAGATCCTACAAGTCCACTCAGTCCTACTTCTTGTTCAGCCAATCGCTAAGACAAACAAGTTAGTTTATATTTACAGGAGATAATGCTGCCCAGTTCTTATTTACAATGTCACCAGAAAGTGAGAACAGGAATTTGCATGGACTTTTGTAGCCAGCATTGCAAGGTATTTACGTGCCAGATATGCTAAATGTTCATATGTCTCTTCATACTTTGGCCACCATTCCAGAGGACATGCGTCCGTGCTGATGATGCTCGTTAAAAAAATAACACATTAATTAACTTTGTGACTGAACTCTTTGGGGGAGAATTGTATGTCCTCTGTTCTGTTTTACCGGCATTCTGCCATATATTTCATGTTATAGCAGTCTCGGATGATGACCCAGCACATGCTGTTCGTTTTAAGAACACTTTCACTGCAGAGTTCACAAAACACAAAGAAGGTTCCAATATGAGATTTCTAAAGATAGCTACAGCACTCGAACCAAGCTTTAAGAATCTGAAGTGCCTTCCAAAATCTGAGAGGAACAAGGTGTTTCAGAAGTGGTGTTTCATGCTTTCAGAAGTCTTAAAAGAGCAACACTCAAAAGCAGAAACTACAGAACCCAAACTACCAAAAAAGAAAATCAATCTGCTGGTGGCATCTGACTCAGATGATGAAAATGAACATGCGTCGGTCTGCATTGCTTTGGATCGTTATCAAGCAGAACCCATCATCAGAATGGACGCATGTCCTCTGGAATGGTGATTGAAGCATGAAGAGACGTATGAATCTTTAGTGCATCTGGCATGTAAATATCTTGTGACGCCGGCTACAACACTGTCATGTGAACACATGTTCTCACTTTCACGTGATGTGAACAAGAAGCAGGCAGCATTATCTCCTGCAAATGTAAACAAACTTGTTTGAGCGATTGGCTGAACAAGAAATAGGACTGAGTGGACTTCTAGGCTCTAAAGTTTTACATTGTTTTATTTTTGAATGCCGTTATTTTTTGTACATAATTCTACATTTGTAAGTTCAACTTTCATGATAAAGAGATTGCACTACAGTACAATTGAAAAATACTATTTTTTGTTTTTACAGTGCAAATATTTGTAATCAAAAATAAATATAAAGGGAGCAATGTACACTTTGTATTCTGTATTGTAATTTAAATCAATATATTTGAAAATGTAGAAAACATCCAAAAATATTTAAATAAATGGTCCTCTATTATTAAGTGTGATTAATTGCACGATTAATAGTGATTTTTTTTTATTTGCTTGATGGCTCTAGGTGATATGTGTGTGTTTGACTTTGTTGCCTCCTGGCAGTAGCTGATGCAGGGAGATGAGGACATGGCGATGCCCACACTTACCTAGATACGTTTCCTTGCAGTGATGTACAGCACTGGTTTGCCCCCTTTGCTTGCTTGCCTGCTTGCCCAGTCTGTCCAAAGCATTTGTATGGTTCTAAGGCAAATTAAGGGTGGCTCCTACCAAATTAAGGGTGAGAGCAGGCTCCTGGTGCCCCACATTTGGGTCTTGTTGGGGTTTCACTGGATTGAAGCCTAACATAGGTGGCAAGTGAATGTGATTTTGAAGAGTCTCAAGCCTGGATGTTATGTGACTAGGCACAATGGCCATTCTCTGGGTACGGGAGGCCCAAAATAGGGTGGAATGAGGTGCACTGGCAGAGTGCTGTGTGGAGGGATATTCACAGGGTGCCTGCCCTGCATTTTGAGCAGAGACAGCAGAAATCAGATGGTTGGGCAAAACCTGCACAGAACTTTCTCTCAATCTGCTGGATTTCACTGGGGATTTGATTCAAAACCAGTGGGATTGCTGCATGAATTTCCAGTTAGGTTTGGCTCCGGGTAACAGTGACTGCTCTTTCTGTTTCCTCAGGGGGCCCCCGGCTAACATGTGAATCTAGCCTTTAGCTATGTTTAAAAACAAAACTCCTCCTGTACTGGGGTAATAAAAGGCCAAAAGGAAGATAACCAGTGCACCAGACTGGACTGGTCAGTTCACGCCCTGCTCTGCCTTCCTGGAGTCTTGGAGCAAAATAACAGACACAAAATCCAAAGCAAACAATTTCCCCCTCGGTCAGTGCAGGCCAGTGTCAAAGTGCCCAAACTCCCTCTTTCTGCAGTGCTCCTCGGACAGACCAAGCAGCTTTCCAGGGTGTGGTTGGATCTCTGCAATGGGACCTACCAGCTGCTCCTGCTCCCTCAGTGAAGAGACCCACAAATCATTCTTGTTCCCACATACCCATTCTCTGTTTTTTCCAGGTCTCTCCCACCATCCCTCTGAGTCTTTGACTGGAGAGATCCAACAGCAAGGTCTGTTCCTTTCCTCTCTCTTATGAAGTCAAGCGGCTTACCTATCTCCCCGTTCCCTTTTCCAGCATTTCTTGCTCTAGTTTACACTTCCCAGGCTATTTCGGGGCACTACAACCCGCAGAGTACTTTGCGACTTAAAAAAAAGTTGTGTTGAGCTGTAAGACTGCATTAATGGGCCCAGAACACCCCATTACACTCTGTCCCTATTGCTCTGTTCTAACATATATAGATGCAGCATAATTATAAGACACAAAGGGAGTTATTTAAAAATATGAACAGGGTTGCTAAATTATGAACTGATGATGCACCGAATGTCATAGAAACGCCACAGGATCTGGTAAAATGCACTGCAGGCGCCCAGCAGATGCGACTATTATAAAGTAGAGTGAGTAGTTATTCCTCTTCATTGCAGACGTAGATTAGAATACAGGAAATTCAAATACCCAGAAGTAAATAAAATTAACCTAATTGCTGGAAGTATGCACCGTTTTGATTCCTATGCAATTAGGGACAGAAAGGGCTTAGTGTTTATTATTCTGGAATAAATGTAATCCAGTTTTACTGAAACCTGTCTAGGAAATGTATTGGATGTTCACCATACAATTTTCAAGTTTTAACTTGTTTAATTTTTTTTTTCAGTATAATTGGCAAAGAAAACAGAGCCTTGACATCTCCCCCTCTTTTTTTTTTGGCTGTGCATTATAACAACAGCATAATACATTAAACAAATATTACAAAGAAAAGAAAACAAGTCTAAGTGACCCCCCGCTTCTTGTCTAAGAAATGTTTCACAAGCCTCTCCCCTGTCCTGATCACGAGCAGGTGAAATTTGGTAACTGGAACCATGCCTGAAATAATGAATTATGAATTTTGAATGGCAAACACTTCAATTCTAAAGGCGGTTCAATCCTCTCCATACACTCCCAATTCTGCATGATGGATGAGCCACTAAGAAGTTCTCAGGTGACAGCAATATGGCAGCCTTAAAGGAACATGCGGCTGGAGGACTCGTGCCCGTTTTGTCATTTTAAACTTACAAGATTTCTTTTATGGAAAATGTGACCATTTTATTGCAACTCCTTCCCAGCCCCGAAGCCCCTCCTGTAATGTCTATAGGGGTCATGACCTTCAGTCTGGGGAACTCTGCTTTAAATCACACACGGTAAGAGCACTGAACGTCCAAAAATTAGCTCCTTTGTTTCAGTTGTTAATTTCATCTCCACCACTGAAAAGGAAGATATGCCCCTCTGCAGTGATTGTGGTACATTGGTACCCCCAGCTCTAGGAGAGTAAGGAAGATCCTATGGCTACTCTATGTACTTGGGGCAATGAATTTTGTTTATTTTTAATGCCAGCACTGTACCTGTAGAACAAGGAAACATTTTTGCTTTTAGGTGTTATCTTTATTTCACTGAGTTGATTAATTACCAAGTGATACTGGCTCCACACAGGGCACAGGCACCGAGACAGCAAAGCACTGCTTCAGCCTGCGTGCATCAGTCCATCCCTGACTCAGCATGTGCCTAAATTTAAGCATATGATTAAATGCTTTATTGCAGTCTCATTAAGGTCAGTGGGTCTGAAGCCAGTGCTTTGCTGTGTGGGAATGGTTTCTTGACTCAGGACCAGAGTGCCACACCCCCTGGCTATGGAGAAGCATCTTAGCTGTTGCTTAGCAACGTGGTGCTCTGACCCCAAGGTTCTAGGAAGCAACACCCCAGTGGAATAAAAGGTAGGGGGGAACACTGGAAAGAAGGGGGAAACATCCGTCTCAGTTATGCTAAATGTGTGTGATTTTAAAACAACGAATACTCAACATAACATTTGTAGTAACCATTGTTTTCCTCAGGCGTGATTTTAATTTTCACCAGTACCATGGCATTCAAATTAGCCATTGTGCACTCGACTACATGCCCTTCCTCCCTTAATGCTTATCCTTTCTCCATCAGTTTTGCTTTTCTTTTACCAGATCTCTTATTTTTCTTTTCTTCTGCTAAACAGGAATGACCCTAATCATTTCAGGGTGCATGCCACCTACTATCAGTGGCTCTTTTGAGGGATAGCTCAGCAGGGCTTTAAAATGTCTGAATTTCCTTGAAATGAGTTGTTTGCATTCCAGCACAAACCTCAAGAGGCAAAAGTCTGCCATGAGAGTGTGGGGAGAAGCTCTATTATAACAAACGTACAAATAACGGGGTTTAATGTGCTTGAAAATCTAAAGTCTGGTCTACATTATAAATCGTTCACCAGCTTAACTGAATTGCTTTAAAATTGATCTAGTTAAACTGATACAAAACCCTAACGTAAATGCCCTTAAATCAGTTTTGCTGTGTTAGAAAAAATGGTTAGTTAGAGCGTTTGAATAAGGTTGCAGTTTGTAGCCACACTCCAGATTTATTCTCCCACCCCTTTTCCTTTGATGTCTTACGGGTCAAAACCTAGTCCCATTGAAGTTAATCTCCCCTGGATTTCAGTGGGACCAATATTTGGCCTGCAATCATTTTAACACCTTGCTTCATGCTAGTTCATTGCCTTCTTCTCACAAACGGGGGGGGACGACACAAATCCATGTTCAAAGTTGCACATTCTGCATTCAGTTTTTGCACGACTCCTACTGTCATTGGGGATTTGATGCAGGGGGGAGTATGACTGCAGCAGATAACAGATCTGGACTGCAGGTCCAACACTAGAATGTTACCATTCAAATGTTATATATAAAAATGATGCTTGATTGACCTACTGGTGAGGTCACACAGGTTCCCCTCTGTGCTGATCCACAGAGGACATTGGATCTTTTACAGATGCATCTTAGCGGCCTTGGTTCTTTAGCTCAAGCTGTAACAGCTCACATTTTTCACTCTAGAGGTCCCTGGTTCAATCCCCAGTGTGTTGACCATCACCTTTGGCCTAGGGAGGTAGCAGCATTTGAACTCTGCTGTGCTGTAGGGCCACGTGGCATGCCGAAGCTCAAAGAATTCCTTCTCGTGGTGAAGAGAGGCTCAGTGTTGAGCTCACTGGATTTTTCTGTGCAGGAGAAAGAGTGACGATGCCAGTTCTGAACTCAGCCATGGACTTTGCTGAGGTTAATGTGCCTCCTGAGATTGCTGAACAAAACTGTCTGTCAAACCAAGCAGTTTTAGGGGGGCAGGAGGGGATGAAGTATATAAAAGTACATTATGTTCTGTTGACCATTAATTGTATAAATAAAACTCCACTAAGAATATTTTTGTAGGCCACTCTGTTTTCTTATAAAATACAGGGATTCCTGGAGCTGTGTAGAAATTCCATGGTAAACACAAAATCTGGCAAATTCTCTCCATGCTCCTGGAACATGGAAAGGTTGAAATAATTCTCCTTGGGACAATAGTGACATGTGAATGGGGTATGCTTCAAGTCTTTCCATGGATGAGAGGGAAAAAAGAAGGAGAAAGTCCAAGAAATGGAGTGCTAATATGGCCCACGTTCAGTGTATCTTCAAAAGAAAAAGGCTACATGAATTCACAACTTAGCTTTCCCTTCTATTTTAAAAACGCAGCACTATGGAGCTGGAAGGTAAGGATTAGATTTGAAGGCGATGCATTTGGCTTGGAATTCTTTCTGAGAGGAGAAGGGGACATACAGTCATTCCTGCATCTACAGCAGGGGTAGGCAACCTATGGCACACGTGCCGAAGGCAGCATGTGAGCTGATTTTCAGTGGCACTCACACTGCCCGGGTCCTGGCCACAGGTCCGGGGGGCTCTGCATTTTAATTTAATTTTAAATGAAGCTTCTTAAACATTTTAAAAACCTTATTTACTTTACATACAACAATAGTTTAGTTCTATATTATAGACTTATAGAAAGAGACCTTCTAAAAAGGTTAAAATGTCTGACTGGCATGCGAAACCTTAAATTAGAGTGAATAAATGAAGACTCGGCACACCACTTCTGAAAGGTTGCCGACCCCTGAATACAGCATAGTGATTTTAATGCTTTGTTCAAGTTAATGGTCTTCAGTACCACCTGATGCCAGCACTTTCTAGGAGACATCAGTGTATTTTCTGGAAAACTTTTAAGGCACGTCTGAGCAATTCTGACATGCAATGCCTGCCCGTCTGTGGCTGATGAAAGGTTTTCATGTTCCATTCCATATACTTTTAAATACCAGAGGAAATGTCCCAATGACTCAAATTATAGGTATTACTGGGGACTAAAGTGCGGTATTATTGTGGAACACCTGGAGTTGGCAACAGGCGTGCTACATGCTGGAAGGAGAAGGAACTGTATGCTCCCAGCTGCCTTTCGGGAGGCTGCAGGTCATACTCCAATAGCCAGAGGTCTTTTGAAAGCTCCATCCTCACTCTGGTCTTTGTGCAGCTGAAATGTGAATGTGGATACAGATACGGAGGGTCAGTGTATGTTCAAAGACATGAACCCATGCAGATTGTCCTTGGCAGGATTCCACTCTGTCAGTATTCTCTTTCAGTCTCATCCTTTTCTTTTCCCACTAATAGGGAAATTCTCTTTGAATCTCAAAAATTTTACCACCAAGTTAAAACCAATGGGAATGGAAGTTACAGCTGGAAATGAGAGGTGGAGAATGGAAACACGTAGGATGCTCATTCAATAAAAGTCCAAGTTCACTGTCCTTATTCCCTCCTAAAACAAGGGGTGAAATTCATCCCGCTATAATCCCATTAATTCAATCGAGTTGGGGCCAGGGCTGAACTGGGATTAATAATCTTAATAACTACTACTGGATGTCTAGACGTATAAGGCAGGTCTACTTTCCATGATAAAGAAGACTGGAGGTGTTTTTCCATCTCCCCCATTATTTTCCTGTCCTAACATTATAATGAGTTTGTGAAAGGTGTTCTTTTTTTCTCCCAATATATCATCTGTTCTTAACCCGCCTAAGCTATGCATTCTTGGCCTGGTCAATGCTGCTCTCTATCTTACTATTTTCACTGTTGATATGTAGCCAAGAGTGCTGTGTTAAAACCGAAGAAAAGTATGGTACTGCCAGCTGGTTGCATGTGGCTTCAGCAAAGGTGGCATTGATGGGAAAGGGTTCATTGGATGGGAGAACTAATAGGAATGTGGTGGTGTTATTACTTGGAGTATCCCACCAGTTCATATGCATAGTGGGACCAGCTGTGCATTGTGCAAACACACAATGGGAAACGGTCCCTGCTCTGATGAATTTACTGCCTGGACATGGCAAACAAAGGGTGGTAGGTAAAGCAGAGGCTGCAGTGGTGAAGTGATTTTCCCAAGGATGCGTGGCAGGCTGGTTGCAGAGCTGGGAGTAGGATGTAGATCTCTTGGTTCTCAGGACCCCACCGTCTCCTATCTGGGTGGATTGTAGTTTTTCTTAGAGATGCTCCCAAACTGGAATCCCAAATCCAGTCACCCTGGATGTAAAGTTTGAAATCTGGACATGAAACTTGACGTGATTTCCATGGTCGGGGCTTGTGTCTGCAATGGGCTAAAGCACAACTCCGAATATGAGTATGGGGGGAAATGTTCATTTGACTAGAGTGACCTGACTGTTGAAAGTAGACGTTCTTTTTGCAGCGTTGGTTCACTACAGAGGCCAGGCAGTGGGTTATTTCTACCGCCATCCAACAGCCTTCTGCCTGATCTCTCACAACACCAGTTGTTATCTAATGAATTATCATGAGGAAAATTTGTCTTTTTTTCCCCAGGCATTAGCCTGGTGATCCAACTGCTGGGGAAGATGACCAACTCAATAGCTTAACAACTGAAAAAGGAAGGTCAAAAAAGGAAACAAAGACACACATGTAGGAGCAACGGAGGCTCCCTAAAAATGGGAGGGGCCACCGCCATCCAAACCATGCCTCCGCCGCCCATGCCATCCCTTCCTCCCGAGCCCCTGTCGTTGTACCTCCCCTTCCCTCCCGAGGTCCTGTCCCCGCCCTGCCCCTTCCACCAACACTCCACTCCCATGCCACCCGTTCCACCCAGCCCTCACTGTCATGCTGCCCCTTCCCCCCGAGGCCCCACTCCTGTTTGCTCCTCTCCACCCCCTCCCCCCCACTGCTCGCCCTTATGGCAGTAAAAAGTGGGAGGGCATAGCCCTCCCTCTTGTAAAAGTGATTGGGCCATGGCCCACTGGCCCCCGCAGTTCCAGCACTCCTGCACACATGCATAGATGTTATGTAAAGTGGTACAAATCGAAAGTTGGTTGTAGATGGTAAGGGGTCTGACTTTGGCTTGCCTTTGGTAGGAAAACAATGTAGGTTTATTAACATTTGTTAGCCAGCACGTGATGACTAACAAATGGTAAACTCCTAGTGCAGACATGCCAGTTGTAGGCTTTGTTGTCTTTGCCAAAAAAGGTGTGTTGTCACAGCGAGATAATTGAGGCATGCTGGGTATCCCGCTGTAAGATCCAAGTGGTGACACGGTCTCTGTAGTTTTTACCATGATGTAAGTAAGGAGAGAGTACAGTGTTGACCTCACCCAGCACCATCAGAGAAAAAACTACCAAAGTCTCCACTACATTAGTTATCTCACTGTAAAAACCCCACCTCTTTTGGCAGTGAAAATAGAGCCATAGTTTTAAACGTCAACCTGCTAGCATGTTAAAACATCAATTGCCTTATCCACACTAGTGTCTTACCACATGTAAGTTATCAAGTGGTTAAAAAACACGTTTGTTCCTAGTGAGTGTGCACCCCTGGTGTAAAGCACGTGATGAGGGGCTGGAAGAGAGGGTTGTAGCAGGAGAAACATCAAGTTTTGGTTGAAAGTGTAACATAGGATAAGTGGGGCTACTTTCATTTCCAACTTCTTATGCTTTTCTCCTGAAACCTGAAGTGTAAATTACACCAACTTAGGCCTTGTTGCATGAGAAGATTGTAGTTGGTGCAACCTCCTCGTATAGACACGCTCTGGGTGAAATCTTGGCCCCATTGAAGTGAATAGCAAAACTCCCATTGACTTTAATGGGATGTGATTTCTCTACTTTGAGTTGAATGCTTCATGTTGACCCGGCTTCAGATCGTTTCTAAATTGATGTAGTTAAATAGGACCAGTTTCCATTTGTGGATACGGATTTAGAGTCCCCATGAGCAGCTTACACCATCTTACATATCCCATCTGAATGTAGCCCAAGAACAGAGGTTTGGGCGGGATGTTGACCAACAGTGCTCTGGTGCTCACCAGGTTACAATGGCTTCTGAGTGCCTCGGAAATATCAAAGCCTTTCTGTTCATTTCTCTTGGCCTACAAGTTATCTCCTGGTCTTTAACAAAGATTCTCAAGAGCTTTTGCTAGCTGACACTGAGTAGCTGGAAGCAGCATGTGAGCTGTTGGTGGTTAAACTTGCTTTAGTTCCTGACTCAAAGGACCTTGCTATACTTGGGCTTTGTTTTCTAAATGTTATCTTTACTAACTGCTGCATCAAGGTGGTTAAGTTGCAATATTAAGAGGCAACTCTCTAAACAGTGCTGGAATTCTGTGCATTTCTAAAAGTAGCCATTAAACATTTGCACGTTTTAGGTTATGACAAAGTCCCTGGAGGCTTCCGTGTGTGTGTGTGTGTGTGTGTGTGTGTGTGTGTGTGTTTATTTTTTTTAAACACATTTTCTTATCTTGATGGCAATTGTGGTTCCTCTCTGGCTTGAGTATTGTGGACTAGAATCATTTAGTTAATTAAAAAGCACATTTGTTTAATTGGAACGGACGATTGATAATTCAGAGTAACAAGCTTTGTGCCTCAATATTCTAAATAAAGAGCTCCATTGTATTGCTCTCATTGTTTAGAGAGAGGCACCCTTTTATTATGTGTTAGAGGTCATAGCCGTCAAGCTGGCCTCTGAATTTTCATGCCCAGGTTCGTAGGCATGACTAACTGTCCTGCAGTGGGCACTCCCTTGTTTTGCACTAGCAAAGCTGAGGTTGCCCTTGCATATAGGTATCCATTTTGTTCACACAGAGTTGGCATAATGTATCCATGTCAATTTTTCTGAGTGTAAAAGTGGGTGCCCAAAAAAGGAGTCCCAGGCTAAAAATGTGGGCTAGGAGGCCAATTATTATAATTGCAAATGAAAAACTCTGCTAGAGGAAGTGACCTAACCCAGAAAACCCATGGAAATTTACAGTCAAGGCTCCTTCTCTAAACTTAACCCAGCCTGTGTGTTATGGAGCGTGAGAGTTAGAGGGAGGCAAACCCGGAGACATGAGAGTCTCAGGTTTTGTGGTTGACCATAAGGTTGACCTCCTGACCTCCTCTTCCCAGCCATGGTTGGTGGCAGGTTCCTGGTGACTAGGCTCCCCACGCAGTAAAATTGTATGAGCTGATGTCTGCAATGCAGTGCAGTGGAAGTGTTGCAACTCAGAGATCAGCAAGGTGTTAACCCTTTACCTGCCAACGCTTATTCTAAACTCCAGTTGACTTACGGGCCAAGTCCTGCTACTGCTGAAGCCAATGTGAGTTTTCCTGCTGACTTCAATGGGAGCAAGACACGGCTCCTAACTGGCAGATATACTGCTCAGCATCTTGACAGCATTTCCTGTGCATCTCAACTTTTCCTGTTGACTTGTGTCACATCCTTAAAGCCAGACTTTAAGATGGTTCTCAGATATTTCTATAAAGAGAAATTGTTCTGTCCAGGTGACGTATCGCTTAGTGCATTAGAAAAGCCTGCATGCTAAAATGAGTTAACAGGCTACAGCGGAGTTGTGATGCTATAAAGTACTGCTGGAATAGACATTTCTTTGGATCTGATCTGAACTCAGACTTCCAGCCTAATGTGAAAAAGGAGGCCTACGGGAAATACATCCGGGTGACAGTTTAGACTGTACACTTAAACTGGTGGGATCGGAAATCTGTTCAAGACTCGAGAGGGTTTAATAGCATAGGTGATGATTTACAGCTGTTTTTCTCAGTGCTTCATAAAATGCACCTTATCACATGGGTTAAGGTACGTATACAAAATGTAATAAAAACATTGCCTCTTTCTTAGATGCTTAGAGAACAAAGGACAGTCCACGCTAAGCAGCAGTCTCCTCCCATCATCTTGCTACCCCCTCAAACAAACACTTGAGACTAAAGAACACAGCCAACATTGCATGGGCATATTTCTTCCCATATAATTTAAGTAATACTACCCTTCCCCTTGATTATAATGCAAACTCCCGAAATATAGTGTACTCATTTTTTTCCCTATAAGGCTTGTCATCATCATGTTACATTCTTGCTCTCCTGTGTGTATCATGCACCTCAAAATAACACATACAACATTAGCTCTCCAGAAGCCCAAAGAGAAGGATCATACTGGTGATGGGAGCTCCCAGCATTCAAGCATATTCCATTTACGCTGCTCAGCCGTGTGGCAAAAGAGCCTTAGCTGAAGGTTATTTGTCTTACAATAGAGCTTAGAAACTTCAACTGAGATTGTGCTGTGCACTATAATAACCCACAGTGAGAGACTGTCCCTGTCCCAGAGGACTTACAGTTTAAATAGACAAGACAGACAATGAGTGGGACGGGAAAGAGGCCCAGAGGGAGAAGTGACTTGCTCAAGGTCAGACTGCAGGTCAGTGGCAGAGGATATGTCTACAGTGAAGCTTGAGCTGGGGATCAAGCCTAACCCCCCTTGTGTCTACCCTGCAATTTCACTAACCCAGGACCCTGGAGGGTCCAAGCTCGAGTTAAGCTGGGACCTAGGGTCCGAGCCTTATTGCATTGCAATGTAGACACAGCCCTGGTTGACTCGGGTCACGGGAGTCAGCTAGAAGTATCCCACAATGCCATGGGACAACTTCCTTAGTCCGCTCTATCCCAACAATCTATTGACAAAGGAAGCCACCCATTTGCTAACAGCAGCAGCTCAGGTCCACGTTGACTCATTCTCTTCTGCTCACCGATCTGCAAGCACACTGTCACAGAACCTCCTGGAGGCAATGGAGAGAAAACTCATCAAGACTTTTGCAAAGTGAATTGTTTCCTGGTAATGTGCAGACGGCCAGTAAAGCTTTCCTACAGTGCACTGGCGTCCTAGGGCTAGAGCAACCACCTTTTTTGGGGAAAGGAGGAACTAGGGACTCCAGGATATGGTTACTTTGACCCAGGTCTGCGCATTGCAGTGCGGACACCAGAGCCCTAGGTTTGAGCATGAGTTAGAAAAGTCTTATTATATGGTTAAAATATAATCTACACACTCAAGCCCAAGGTTTGCTAACGTAGGTCAGCTGACTGGAGTCTCACTAACCCTGGGCTTACACTAAGTCTCTTGACTGTCAATGCAGTGCTCTAGCCACTAACCAATGCTGCCTCCCAAAAGACAATAGGTCCTATAACTTCCGTCTAGAATACCCTCATGCATATGCCTAGGTGAACCATGGCCAATCTCTGAGACTGTAATAACATCCTGAAAGGGCTGCTAGGTATGCCTGTGATCTGTGTATTGTATATAACCTCCTCCTCCTATTTCTTTATGGCCTGATTTTTGGGGCACAGAGGCTAGACTCAAAAATCCAGGTCATCCCAAACTTCAGTGTGGTTTGTGAGTCCAGAAACTGTTGTACTTGTACATAGTGTTGCTCACGTGAGCTGCTCAAAGCACTTTTCATACATTAGTATAGCATCAGAACATCGCTGTCAGGTAGGCTGGGATTATTAAATCCATTTTTCAGATGGATAAATTGAGGCTCAGTAGTTTTACACACTTGCCCAAGCAAGTCAGGGAAGGCCGGGAAGAGAACCCACGAATCACCTTCCTGCTATAACCATTAGATGCCCCCGCCCTTTGTTACTAACATGTTATTAAAGACGCACTAGGGAAAAATGAGAGGAGGTGGGAGGGGTAAGAAAAATGCTCCTTTCTTAACTGTGTTTCTAAACATTTTCCAGGTATTATCTTCCCAGCTATCTGATGATTCTTTAATTTCTCCTTTTGTTTCAATCATTGTTTTTCACAAGTAGCAATAGCTTAGGGCAACTGTAAAGAAACCAGAATTACAATGAATAAATTCATTTTCACAATTCTTTTTTATGCATACACTTTGTCAATTAGGTTCAAAGAAAATATCTCCTTACCCCATCTGAACTGTTTAGCATATTTTATTAACAAAGTTCTCCATTACTCTGCAGTGCATTGAGGTTCATTAATCAACAATTGCCATGAGGTGAAAAATTCTCAAACTTCCAAAAATCTTTTTCTTGGATCCAGTTAGTACTAACAATGAGGTTTTACTTGGCTAAATGTCTAATGCTTTGATGTTTCTGGGTGAGAAACTAAAAGCCACAAAGGTGTTATAAACTGAGCAGTGATCATAGCTTTAGACAGCCTGGTATGTGCATTTAAACCAGTATATATTTATATTACGTATCAGGAATTTTATATTAGCTTTGCATTAGAGGGAACTCATGGAATTTCAGAGAATTTTCCCCTCCGATCAGCTTAAGCTGATCTCATATTTTTTAAAAAAAAGGTACACAGCAGATTCCCCTCAATCTTGCAAAACTGGCATCAAAACTGGTCACTAAAAACTGTGGTAATTTTATCTGAAGAAGTTTCTGGGCAATTCTACGAGTCATCTGATAATGTAATAATCCACCCCCTGTTAGTTTTGGCAATTGCTGTTGTTTCAGTCTGAGCCTGTGTGGTTTGGAGACATTCGGGTACCTCTGAATGCACCAGGGTATTGAGGCATATTGGCTATGAGGCTTTATGAGCTGATCTTAAAGGGCCTGCTCCAATGGCAATTGAACTCCGCGGGAACTGCCTTTGACTTCAATGGGCACTGGACTGGGCTCAGAGCTAGTGAGGGGAGAGGTTCTTTCATGTCGCCACTTGGTACACTGCACTCTTTACAAATCAATAGAAAGAGAGTTTTGAGAGAATGTACAAGTTGCTACATAACCTGCCTCTCTCTAGAAAGGCTTGATCCAATGCCCACTGAAGTCGATAGAGAGACTCCCATTGGCTCCAAAGGGGCACTGGGCTGGTTATAGGAATAGACATTAGGTAAACCTCGCTCACTCTGCTCTGCTAAATATTTTCTGAACTAAGATGAGCAGTCTAAGCTCTATTTCAGATAGGCCAGATCCATGCTCCTAAGGTCTGGATGAGGCAGGGCATTTCGCAGAGCTAAGGATAGCCATCTGTCATGGATGGTTTAGACACAACAAATCCTGCATCTTGGCAGGGGGGTTGAACTAGATGACCCTTGTGGTCCCTTCTAACCTCATTCTATGATTGTAAGGGTATGTCTTCACTACCCGTCGGATCGGCGGGCAACAATCGATCCAGCGGGGATCGATTTATCGCGTCTAGTTTAGACGCGATAAATCAACCCTCGAGCGCTCTCCCGTTGACTCCTGTACTCCAGGGCCATGAGAGGCGCAGGCAGAGTCGATGGGGGAGCCGCAGCAGTCGACTCACCGCGGTGAAGACACCATGGTAAGTCGGTCCAAGTACGATGACTTCAGCTACATTATGCACATAGCTGAAGTTGTGTAACTTAGATCGATCCCCCCCTAGTTTAGACCAGGGCTAAGACTGCATGAGTAGGAACAGTACCTGTTCAACACTCGCCAACCCAGCCTCCAAAAGTCCTGTTCCCTCTAACCTCCGAGAATAAGAGGGGTCGGTAACTCACACCAGGCTTTGGCTTGGTCTCTGGAATTGATCTTGCAACATGAAGGTATTGCTTGTGTCATCTTTCCGTTGCACTGTTATATGTTAATTTACCACAAAGAGAGCACAAATGTAAGCGGTGCTTCTATGTACTGTATGTGTAAGATGCAAATGTTACCGGTGATAATAGGTACGGGGCACTTTTTCTGTCAGCGGTTTGAAGCGGATAAAACTGTCACAGAATGTCATTCTCCTGATCTTTGTTTCTGTTTTTTGCATGTCTATTTTTGTTGCTTAGATTCCAAATTACTGTATTTTGCTTACAGTTAAAGGATGCATTTTGCACACATTGCACATTCTATAAAACCTCGGAAAAATTTGGCAGTGTGAATACTTCAGCCAGTGGAGCTGGAAAGATTTTCAAGCCTCATGAAGGGAAAGTCCCTGCCATGTTTCTGAATACAAATAAGTAATTTTGATCAAATACCAAATGTGCAGATTTTTCCAAGCGTGCGTGCACACAAAGTTAAATTTTCCCTGGCCATCAGAGAAAAGGGAGGCTTACAAACTGTGGGCCCAGTTCTGATCTTATATCGGTGCAAATCCAGTCTAAATCCACTGAAGTCACATGGGTGTAAAATGGGTCTGAAACCAGAAATGGGGTCTGTGTCTCCTACATGGATTCATAACAGTGGGTATGATGTGCACAGGACATGAGCTTGGGAGTCGGGAGCCCTGGGTGTTCTATCCAGTTCTGCAGCTGACTCACTGAGTAAACTCAGGTGAGTCAGTTAGGGCCTGATTCAATTCTCACGGAAATCAGCAGGAGTCTTTCTTAACCAGTTTTTGCATCTATGAAAAGCAGATAATGAGCTGTACCTACCAGTGCAGCGTGGTTTGTGCGCCACAGAGGAAAAGCCATGTGTAAGTGCTACACGTTCATTATTATTTGCCTCTGGATTGTTATGTCCTGGGATAGGGACAATCTCTGGAAAAACAAATCAAATTAATTAGGTTGGCATACAGTATCACCTAGTCAGTTGATGACTTACCAGTGAGCTCTAAATGGAATGCAGGGTTATTTGACTGATCAATTAATTTCTATAATTAATTTGAAATCTTATAAATGATATATGGGGCATAAATGTTGATTCTTCTGGAATTGGTAGGATAGCTCCATCATGGGCCTTATTTTTATACCGTTTTAATTAGAATGGATTTTTCCACCTCCTATGTATTTTGCTTTGCTTTTCCTGAAGAGAGCAAACAGTTCCCCACAGGAAAGTGCTATGATTGCTACTGTTAATAATTTGGGGCTTGAAAATGTGGGAAGTTCTGTTTGTTAAAAAATAATAATAATAATAATCAGATGTCCTGTCCGGCTTTGTAAACAAAAGTGGACAAAAATAAACACGCCTACTAAACAGAATCAAAAGATGAAGGGAAGTGGATGCCAACTGAAGAGGCAGATGTAAAGAGCATTTCCTATTTGGTTTAGCAACTGCAGACTTTTGTCTCCAGTCTACATGCATTTCCTCCAGTGATTCATCATAAACTTGAATTTATAAATAAACTCCACCTTGGTCTAGCACATCTATTGCAGGCTGCTGAGTTTGAAAAAAGAAAGTGCCCTTTTTTTGAATGATGCCTGTGAGATGCACGGAAAGAGGTTTTTATAGAACTGTTTACTCGGTGTTTCTTTTATTTACACGGAGGGACTTGAGGAATAGACAGGGCCGTGGTTTTTTTCATTTCATCTGAGTAAGGATTCATTAGAGGGCTGATTCAAGCCAGCCCAGTGAGGCAGTGTCCACATGCCCGGGGATTTAGCCTCTGATTGGTTGAAAAGAGGACAGTCTGGTAGTTGTAAACTCTTGGTTTCTTGGGGGAAAGGAGTAATTTGCAAGACCTTGCTCTTAGCAGCAGCCATGTGTCCCTTCTCCTAGGGTTACCATACGTCCGGATTTTCCCGGACATGTCCGGCTTTTTGGTCCTCAAATCCCCGTCCGGGAGGAATTTCTAAAAAGCTGAACATGTCTGGGAAAATAGGGAGGCAGGGTAAGGGGACCCCGAGTGCGAGTGGCTGCAGCAAAACTTACAACTTCCGCGATCTGCCAGGGCATCCGAGCAAGTAGCCACCTCCTCCCCGGGCTCCAACTTTCCTGGCTCCCGCCGCTCTCCACCGTGCACCGGGGCCGAAGCAACTTCCCCAGCGCAGCAGCAGCCGGAGCCCGGGGAGCGAGAGGGAGGAGGGGGAATGCGGGGTGCTCAGGGGAGGGGGCGGAGTTGGGGCGGGGACTTTGGGGAAGGGGTTGGAATGGGGGCGGGGAAGGGGCAGAATTGGGGTGGGGCTGGGGCCCCCGAGCAGTGTCCTCTTTTTTTCAGTGTTGATATATGGTAACGCTACCTTCTCCACCGACTGGGGATTCAACAGAGAGTGGGGGAAACTAAGCAAAGCCAAGTGTATTTATTTCTAGGCATTTGTATTAATTGAAAACAATTAATACTATACTCGTATAAGCTCCTCCTTTCTCAAAAGGTTCTTCAGTTTCTAATCAACTTAAAACCCTCCTCCCTACACCATTGTCTCATCCACACATTGAGATCCTGAAATTCTGCCTGTCTTTCTGGCCCTGCGTGGGGAAGAGAAGCATTTCAAAGAATGCTACCATGGGGGTCCTGGATTTTAATAACTTACCTAGCAGCCTAAATTTGGCCTCCAGGACATCTCTCCTACCTTTCCTTATGTCATTGGTACTTGCATATACCATGACCACCCGCTTGTCCTCAGCCCTGCACATAAGTCTATCTAGATGTCTCATAAGATCTGCCACCCTCCCACCTGGCAGGCTATTTACCAGAAACTTCTGCTGGTCATCATAAACCCAGCTATCTATATTTCTAATAATCAAATCCCCCATTACTATTACCTTGCTCTTCCTTGTAACTGGAGTTCCCTTCCCAGGAAGGGTATCCTCTGTGTGAGAGGATACCATGACATCAACTGGAAGGAGGGTCGCAACTATGGGATAGTTTCCCTCCTCTCCAGCTTGAGGTTCTCCTTCCCTGAGATCTTCATCCTCCTTAACAGCACGGAGGCTGTTAGGTTGGGGGTGGGACTGCTCCACGGTGTCCCTGAAAGTCTCCTCTATGTACCTCTCCATCTCCCTTAAGCTCCTCCAGTTCAGCCACTCTGGCCTCAAGAGGCCATACTGTGTTTCTGGGGCATGAGCTGCTTGTGTTGCTTGCACACATATGCCACTTCCCTGCAAGGCAGTTACTCGTACATGCTGTGTTCAGTGCAATAAATTGGATAGCACTCTGCTGCTGGGCATCTGCCAGCTTTGTTTTTACTCTCGCAGAGTTTTATTTTGGGGAGGGGGTTTATTGGCCGAAGTTTAGAGTGTTTGTTAGGTGTATTATTTCTCTCTCTTAACCTTTCCTCCCCTCCCGCATATTTCTTTTTACACAGGAATGACAGAGTAAGGTGTGAGGATGTGACATTTTTTGTAAAGGAAAGCATAGAGTCAAATAAAGTACAAGTCTTAAATGAATCAAACTGTACCACAAAATCCCCGTGGATAGAAATTCCATGCTTGAACAATAAGAGTATAGCAATAGGAGTACACTACTGATCACCTGACTAGGATGTTGACAGTGATTGTGACATGCTCAGGGAGATTAGAGAGGCAATATAGGCAGACAACACAATAATAATGGGGGATTTCAGCTATCCTCATATTGACTGGATGTATGTCACCTCAGGACGGGACATAGAGACAAAATTTCTAGACACCATAAATGACTGTTTCTTGGAGCTACTTGTCCTGGAACTCACAAGGGAAGAGGCAATAGTGACATTATGTCAGTAATAGCGACCATAATGTAATTAAGTGTAACATCCTCATACGGGGGAAAATACCAGAGAAATCCATCACAGTAGCATTTCACTTCAAAAAGGGGAACTACACAAAAATGAGGAGGCTAGTTCAACAGAAATTAAAAGGAACAGTCACAAGGATGAAATGCCTTCAAACTGCATGGAGACCATTTAAAAACACAATAATAGAGGCTCAAATTAAAAGGTATGCCCCAAATAAACAAAAAAAAAAGGGTCATCCTGGCTAAACAGAGTAAAAGAGGCAGTTAGAGGCAAAAAGACATCCTTTAAAAACTGGAAGTCAAATCCTACTGAGGAAAATAGAAAGGAGCATAAACTCTGACAAGTCAAGTGTAAAAGTACAATTAGGCAGGCCAAAAAAGAATTTGAAGAGCAACTAGCTAAGGATATGAACACTTTTTTTAAGTACCTCAGAACCAGGAATCCTGCCAAACAGGCTGTGGAGCCACTGGACAACTGAAGTGCTAAAGGAGTACTCAGGAAAGACGAGGCCATTGCAGAGAAGCTAAATGAATTCTTTGCAACTATCTTCACTACAGAGGATGCGGGGAAGATTCCCACCCCTGAACCGTTCTATTTTGGTGACGGTTTTGGAACAAATTACTAAAGTAATAAGTCAACAGGACCAGGTGGCATTCACTCAAGAGTTTTGAAGGAACTCAGATGTGAAATTGCAGAACTATTAAGTGTGATATGTAATCTATCACTTAAATCAGCCTCTTTACCAGATGACTAGAGGATAGCTAATGTAATGCTGATTTTTAAAAAATGCTCCAGAGGCGATCTTGGCAATTACAGGCAAGTAAGCCTAACTTCAGAACCAGGCAAATTGGTTGAAACTACAGTAAAAAACAGAATTATCAGATACGTAGATAAACATGATTTGTTGGGGGAAGAGACAACAAAGCTTTTGTAAAGAGAAATCGTGCCTCACCAATCTATTAGAATTTTTTGAGGGTGTGAACAATCACGTGGACAAGAGTGACCCAGCTTGATATAGCGTAGTTGGACTTTCAGAAAACCTTTGACAAGATCGCTCACCAAAGGCTCTTAAGCAAACTAATCAGTCTGGGGATAAGAGGGAAGGTCCTCTCATAGATCAGTAATTGGTTAAAAGATAGAAAACAAAAGGTAGAAATAAATGGTCAGTTTTCAGAATAGAGAGTGGCAAATAGCGGGGTCCACAAGCATCTGTACTGGGACCTGGGCTGTTCAACATATTCATAAATGATCTGGAAAAGGGGTAAACGGTGAGGTGGAAAATTTGCAGATGATAGAAAATTCCTCAGGATCGTTAAGTCCAAATCTGACTGCAATGAGTTACAAAGAGACCTCACAAATCTGACTGATTGACAACGTGGCAGATGAAATTCAGTGTTGAAAAGTAATGCACATTAGAAAAAATAAGCCCTGCTATACATACAAAATGATGGGGTCTAAATTAACTGTTACTACTCAAGAAAGAGGTCTTGGAGTCACTGTGGATAGTTCTCTGAAAACATCTGCGCAATGTACAGCCTCAGTCAAAAAGGAAAGGGATAGATAATGAGACAGAATAATATCATAATTCCATTATATAAATCCATAGTACGCCCACACCTTAATACTGTGTGCAGTTCTGTTCGCCCCGTCTCAAAAAAGATATATTAGAATTGCAAAAGGTGCAGAGAAAAGTAACAAAAATGATTAGCGGTATGGAACAGCTTCCATATGCGAAGAGATTAAAACTACTGGGAGTGTTCAGTGTAGAAAAGAGATGACTACAGGGGAGGATGGGAGACAACAGAAGTCTATAAAAATCATGAATGGTATGGAGAAGGTGAATAGGGAAGTGTTATTTACTCCTTTATGTAACACAAGAACCTGATGAAATTAATAGGCAGCAAGGTTAAAACAGACATGAGGAAGTGCTATTTCACACAACGCACAGTCAACTTGTGGAACTCATGGCCAGGGGATGTTGTGAAGGCCAAAAGTATAACTGGGTTGAAAAAAAAATTTATTTTTTTTTAGTTCCTCGAGGATGGGTCCATCAATGGCTATTAGGCAAGATGGTCAGGATGCAACCCAATGCTCCTGGTGTCACTAAACCTCCAATAGCCGGAAGCTGGGGCTGGATGAAAGGAATGGCTTGTTCGAAATTGCCCTGATCTGTTCATTCCCTCTGAAGCATCCGTCACTGGCCACTGTCATAAGAGAGGATACTGGGCTAGATGGACCATTGGTCCAACCCATTATGGCCGTTCTTATTTTCTTACAGTTTCATATGAAAAGTTACATAACTGTTTCAGATAAAGAGCCCAATCCAAATCAGCCTGTAGCAAAGACATGCTTATGAGCTAAACCAGTGTTTCCCAAACTTGGGACGCCGCTTGTGTAGGGAAAGCCCCTGGTGGGCTGGGCCGGTTTGTTTACCTGCCCCGTCCGCAGGTCCGTCCGATCGCGGTTCCCACTGGCCGCGGTTCACTGCTCCAGGCCAATGGGAGCTGCAGGAAGCAGCGCGGGCCGAGGGACGTACTGGCCACCGCTTCCAGCAGCTCCCATTGGCCTGGACCAGCGGAACCGCGGCCAGTGGGAGCCGCGATCGGCCGAACCTGCAGACGGGGCAGGTACACAAACCGTCCCGGCCCGTCAGGGGCTTTCCCTACACAAGCGGCATCCCAAGTTTGGGAAACACTGAGCTAAACAATATCCAAGTCTTCCTTAACCCCAGACTTGCCAGGCTTCTCCACCTGAGGAGCTCTCAAAGGTAGCTCGGAAGAGTTAGGTAGAAACCGTGCTCAGATACATGCTAGAATCCACGGGAAAGCCAATCCCATAACATTTACACGCTACTTGAATTGTAATTTGAGTTTGATTTTTAGCAACGTGCCATTCCCTTACTCTCGGTGGTATGCGCCAGATGACTGCATGTCAAAATTCAGCACATCTCAGATCTATCTGTACTCAGGCTTTAGGAAATGCAGTGATCTGCTGAGATTCATCCATGGTACCAGTGACAGCATTTCAGCAGACCAGCTTTTAAAATATCTTTCCACTGAGGAAAAAAGGGTGTAAAGGAATTAACATATGAATTAAAAATGATAGTTAGCCAATAACAGACACCCTTATTTCTTATTGTGAATTTATCATCTACGCAGTGCTGAAGGCCCTCAACTCGTACTGACTTCAGAGCCTGCAGCAGCTCTGAGAACAAAATAGCTGCATTCTCTTTAGACCAGTAGAATTCTTAGAAACATAAAAGTGCAGCGTACCAAAGGCAACACACTGCACATGACTCAGTCGCCTCTCTAACATGCGGCGCCTAACTCATGTTTGGCCCCTTCTCAGAAACAACATGGCCATGCTTGCAGCTCCAAGAGGAGCCTTGAAAGGTATTAAGAAAATCATTAGAACAAGTTCAAAGAGTCTCCTTAAATTAGCTGCTTGGATGAAACTGAGGTTCATTAATCTCAGGTAGATCAACCTGATGATAATGCCACGGAAACTGGCTAGAATGTTAATGAATTTTGCACAGTTGCAGGGAGCACAAATATCCTAATGCTGGTCATGCACTGATAAAGCTGCTATCAGTTTCTGCACCGTGGAATATTGAAGGAAGATCTACTTTATGGTTGCTGCTGTTAGTCTACATACCAACATCGGACTTCTTCACAGTTATTCTTGGGAAATGATAGAAGGTGGATCCAGAAATTTAGGATCATAACTGTCTTCATATTTTTAACACTTACTGCAACAGAACATGGAAGTGCCTGTTTGTAAAATATATGGATTTGCCTGGGCCTTGCGTGCAGATATTTTTTTACATGTCACGCTTGTTATGCAGGGCTGTGGCCTCTAACGTCCCTCTTTCCAGGCATACGAATTGTATACACTAAGGGTATGTCTATATTGCAAGGTAGGCCCAGGGTTGGTAGAACTTAAGTTAGCAGCTCCTGGGTTTGTTAACCTAGCGCTTGAGTGCCTACAACTCATTTGCAACCCCAGGTTAGCAATCGCTGAACCTTGAGTCCCAACCTGGGGCTCCAGCCAGGGCCGACGCTTCCATTAGGTGACCCTAGGTGGTCGCCTAGGGCGGCAGGATTTGGGGCGCGGCATTTTGCCGCCCTCGGCAGAAATACAGTGGCGGGGGTCCTTCCGCTCCAGGTCTTTGGCAGAAATTCGGTGGTGGGTCCTTCACTCGCTCTCCGAAGACGCGGAGCGGAAGGACCCCCGCCGCCGAATGCGCAGAGGAGGAGCGCTGCCGCCTAGGGCGGCAAAACCCCTGGCGCGTTCTTGGCTCCAGTATCTACACTGCATTGTGCAGGCCCAAGTCCCAGACTTCCTAGCACCATCCCAAAATGTAGACACTCCTACCCTTTGTTTGTGGTGCAGTGTGGGAAAACTTGACTGTCCAGAGAACAAAGAAAATTGGCCCATGGGATCATGAGATACTTCTGGCAAACTCCCAGAGCATAAATCCAGTGGGGCTGCTGTGTCCACACTGCAAAGATGTGATCCTGGCTTCCATCCCCATGGGGTCCTGGGACCCTGGGTCCAAGCCCAAGGTTAGCGTGATTTGTGTGTTGACGGAAAGGGGGTTAGGCTGCTAATGAGGCCTGATTGCATGGGCTATCCATCAATGGAGTTTTCCAAGCTGTTTCTGGACTGCATCCCAGGGGACTGCACAGGGGACTCAGGCCATGGTGTGGGTGATGCAGCAGGAGCTGGTACTCACTCATGCAACCATTAGTGATATCAGCCACTTGAACAGTTCTTTCTGCTGAGCTCTGTCCGCCTCCTGTAGCCACCATTCCTGTTCTAGGAACTGCGAAGTAAATGCCTGCTGCCGTGCTGTGCAGAAGTTATTTCAGGAATATCTTTTATGCTCGCCACCTTGGGATGAACCACACTCCTGTTTGCCTCAGAAACCTCTTCCACCACTCTACTCACAATCGACTTTTCAACACCAAACTGTCTGGCAACGGACCTATTGCAGTCTGGGTATCCCGCTTCCAGATGGTTCTAGCAACCCGCTTCTGGACCAGGACGGTCACCCTCATGTATGTGTCTTTACGTTGGAGGGTTGGGACAAGCTGCTTACAGAGTTCCAGAAATTTAGCTTTCTTCATGGAAAAAGTTCTGGACCTGCTTCTTGTCATCCCAGGTCTGCGTGGTGGTCCCACCAGCCTGTGCTTGTGGCCCTGCTCCAAAAACTTACCAGGCCCAGGGGCAGCTTCTGTCCCTTCCATGACTGCTGCAGCCTCTGTGATCAGCTGTTCCTCAGCGCAGGCATCAAACAGCTCCAGAGTACGGCCCCAGGATGTGCTGCTGCTGCTTCTCTTTCAAAGCCTCCTCTGGGACCGGTTTCAACCATAGAGTCCCTTCGGCACCTGCTGCTGGCTCCCATCAGTCCGCAGGCTGGATTCTGGGGCCAGCAGGATGCCATCCCAGCTCACCACGTCATCATGTACCACCATTGACTCCATGCTCAGCGCAGTGCCCAGCACCCAGTCAAATGCCTCATAAAATGGGCCTGATGGCGAGTTGCCTGAGGTGCAGTTCTGGTCCCTGGTTTTCCTGTACTCAGCCATACTCACTTAATCCACTCCCTGCCCTGTCACCGCTCCGGGAAATTTTCTATTTCCCTGGGGTGACTGAAGATCTTGGGTGCAGTGTAGTTGTAGCGGTGTCCTGAAGACGAGCTCTGTGTGACTCGAAAGGTTGGTGCTCTCACCAACAGAAGTTGATCCAATAAAAGATATTACCTCAGCTGCCTCATCTCTCTGGAGATTTGGGGGATACAGAGGATTGAGGGATACTTTTGGCAGACTCCCAGGACCTGAGTCGGGGTTGGGGGGCTGCGTGGACACTGCAAAACAATAGCGCTTGAACCCCGGGTCCCAGTTGGACTGCAACTTGAATTCTCCAGGCCCGCAGGGTCCTGCGACCCTAGGTGTGAGAGATTTGTGTGAGAAGGAAGGAGGGTTTCGGCTCAGTGAGTCTGAGCCTGGGCTTACGTCACGCTGTAGACATGCCCAGCATGCTTGTCTCCCTCTCCTCGTATCCCAGTATTAAGCTTAACTCTTTAGCCTTGACACACATTTGAAGTGAGTGTTCAGGAACAGCTCAGAGACCAAAGGTTAACGGAGTTCCCATTGTGCTGCGATCCTTTCTTTTCCACAGCTCCTCCCCCAGGCCTGCCTCTGAACTCCCTCCCTCCAGTCAGGACACCACTTCTCTCCTGTGCACGGCCAGCACCAATGTAGCACCTTCCCTCGGCAGGTTGGCAGAGCAGCAGCTGCTAAATAACTGGCACCTGCCTGGCTACTCACCAGGGTTACTGTGCCTGCATAGCTTCCTTCTCTTCTGCTGCTCCCCCACCTGTGTGTGCCTCTGCGTGTGTCTTTGATCTGGGCCTCTTAGTTAACATGGCCCCGCTTAGCCAAACCACTCCAGCGGGGGGTTGATTGCACAAATCCAAAATGCAAATGGCCAGGCTTTGCAAAGCTCAGCTCTGGTTTTGGGTGGGTGGGAACATAAAATAGAGGACGAAGCAAGGGAGCAGGAATCAGGAGACCTGGGTTCTTTCCCCAGTCTGGCTGCTGGCTTACGACGTTGAATCATTTGGTCTTAACCATTTTCCTACTTGAGTTCCTACGGCAACGCACCTAAATAAGTGACCAGATCTTCAGAGGCACTGAGCATTCATCTGCCTTAGCATTCAATGTGTTGTATGGCTTACTTAACACGTGTACATAGAGGACATGACGATCCTCAGATGAAAGGAATTCTATAAGTGAACAGTATTCTTAGGGCAAGTCCTGAGATCCGTTCTTCCTTCACATTCAGGCAAAACTACCGTTGACTTTCATGGCAGTAGTTTGCCTCAGTGAAAAACCAAGGACTGGAGGACTTAGACCCTCGTTATTTTGCTCATCGCTAATAATGAATGTTCTGTAATTAAGTGTCTCTTGCTTATTCCCATTGCACAGTAATGCTGGGTTGGCTAATGCCACATTTATAAGGTAGCACGGTGTGATGCATCATAAAGACACTTTTGAAGAATTTTTGTTTTTAGAAAGTGCCACTGCTCATGGAAAGAATTAGGTCAGGTGTTTACAAGTCAAAGCTTTGGGGATAATTAGTTGGAAGGCAGCAACCTTAGAAAAGAAGGTTGTTTTCCAGCTCTCCCAAGAAGCATGTAGTAATGGGTATGTTTGTAGTTACATCTCCTCCACGAGTTTCCACCTACTTACTACAGTAGCTGTTATATTCATTTTGTTCTGGGGAGGGGGAAAAGAGGGGCTTAGAAAGCTCTCCAAAATGAATAAACCCATGATGTCAGGGTTTTATGTAAAGAACCTTCAAAGTTCTCTTAAGGGGGCTTCTTGTAAATACAGGACTCAATTTGCCACTAGTGTGTAGCTGATGTGATTTCTGTCCAGTGTTGTCACCTTTGGGGCAAGGGGTGGAAACGTCAAAAAAGGCCATTTGTTACCCAGTGGCCGAACGTGCGTAGGAGGGGACGGGGGGCTAGTTATTTGCGCACTTCAAATGGTGCAGCCTCCTTCCACCCCATATACAACGATGCTTTCCATGGAAAGTCTGGCTATATTAACTTTGGCAAGGACTGAGGGAATATTTCTGGAAGCTTTAAAATCCTCTGTGGCGTGTGTTTCATTTTTCTTTGTATAGGGCGTCTTTACTTTATATTTATCAAATAAAAGAGGCTTCTGTCTTGTTGTAATAGTCGAACCCCCCAACCCAACGCTGCCCTTCAGCCCCACACCTGAACTGCTCAACACAGAAAACAGCTAGATAGCAAGTATCATAGTAGAGTCTGAATCTGCAACGTGCTGAGCTTCAAGGGGGAAGGAAGAAGATTGGGCACATAATTCTGTCCCTGACATAATATATAGGTTAAAATTAACTCACCTTCTATTTGAAAACTTTATTTTAAAATGATGAGACTATAACTCCTTCTACTGAAACAAAATAATACATTACGGGTCTGCTTCTCCTTTAGATTAAAGTCTCTACAGGTCTGTCGCATCTTACGCACATTTAACATACGTGAATTCAGCTTTACGCGGTCGGCAAAAACAAAAAAACAAAAACAACAAAAAAAGAGAAAAATATCAATTTAAATACTGTTCCTATCGTGCGGGCGATTCTGCCCGCCATTACACTCAATGTAATTTTGACTATATGTGGTTTTCGCTTTACGCGCTGACCGCGGAACGTAACCCCAGCATAAGATGAGACAGACCTGTATATAGTGCTGTGGCACCGAAAAGAGGCCTTATATTTTAAATGAGAATTAGACCCTATAGCTAGGGTTGCCAACTTTCTAACTGCACAAAACTGAACACCCTAGCCCTGCCCTTCCCAAGGCCCTGCCCCTTCCCTGAGGCCCCGCCCCCGCTCACTACATTCCCCCTCCCATGGTGGCTTGCTCTCCTCCGCCCTCACTCACTTTCACTGGGCTGGAGCAGGGGGTTGGTGTGGGAGCGGGTGAGGTCTCTAACTGGGAGTGCGGGCTCTGGCATGAGGCCAGAAATGAGGGGTTCAGGTTACTGGAGGGGGCTCTAGGCTGGGGCAGGGAGTTGGGGTGTGGGAGGAGGTGTGGGCTCTAATGTGGGTCTGGGGATGAGGGGTTTGGAGTGCAGGGGGATGGGGCCGAGGGATTCAGAGTGCGGGAGGGGGCTGTGGGTTGAGGCAGGGGGTTGGGGTGCAAGAGGAGGTACTGGCTCTGGGCTGGGAGTGCGGGCTCTGAGCTGGGGCCAGGGATGAGGGGTTTGGAGTGCAGGAGGGGGCTCCAGGTTTGGGGTGGGGCTCAGGGCTGGGGCAGGAGGTTGAGGCTCAGGGTTGGGGTGCGAGCTTATCTTGGGCAGCTCCCAGTCAGTGGCGCAGCGGGGCTAAGGCAGGCTCCTGCCTGTCCTGGATCCGCGCTGCGCCCCAGAAGCGGCCAGCAGGTCCAGCTCCTAGGTGTGGGCCCAGGAGGCTCCATGTGCTGCTCTCGCCCGCAGGCACTGCCCTCCCCCCCAGCTCCCATTGGCCACAGTTCCCGGTCAATGGGGGTGCGGAGCCGGTGCTTGGGGCGGGGGCAGCGCGTGGAGGCCCGTGGCCCCCCTGCCTAGGAGCTGGACCTGCTGGCTGCTTCCAGAGTGCAGCACGGAGCCAGGACAGGTAGGGACTAGCCTGCCTTAGCCCTGATGCACCGCTGACCGGACTTTTAATGGCCCGATCAGTGGTGCTGACCCAAGCCGCCAGGGTCCCATTTCGACTGGGCATTCTGGTTGAAAACTGGACCCTTGGCAACCCTACCCATAGCTTCTTTTTTTAAAACTGTCCTTCCTCTATGGAAATGGACCTGCTAAACTTCTTGGCGTGTGAAGTGCATGGACTAGATTTGAAAAGATCTCACATCAATGATGGACCGGACTTATTTGTCTTGGGAAGTCACAAACGCTCCACGACCATCTTTGTTTCATAAAGGCCTTCTCTGTCCTTTCCCAGAGCTCTCAGCTGAAGATGGGGATCAGCTGTAGCCACAAATCAAAAACAGTGAAGGATCCATTGTGGGCCTGGCAGAATTATGTGGCACTGGAGACCTCCTGGGCTAAGTCCTGCTGCTGGTGGTGATCTAATCTGTTCTGTCCCCCCCACTCCATCCACAGCCAAATACATAGGCAGCGTGAGAGAAGTAGCCAGAACGTTGCTCCTACATGTGGTACTGTGATAGCGGCTGGCACGTCTCCTAACACGGTAGTGGAGATGGGCTTGAGCCACAGAGTTTGGACCAAGCTTGAGAAATTCACCAAGAAGTGGGGGGGGTTGATTGGAGGAATGAGGCCCATCCTTATTTCAGTCTTGTTTTAAGAGGAGGAAGATGACCTTGTAGGTAAAGCAGGGGACTGGGAATCAGAACCCCCATGCTACCTTGGCTCTGCTACACATTTCCTGCAGGGACCTGGGCAAGTCCCATATCTGTTCTTTGTCTCTCAATTTCCCATGCATAAAGATGGGGATGTTAACAATGCTCCCGTACACCACTAGGCATTTTAGGACATAGCAAATGGTCATACAGCAGATTGGGACCTTCAAACGGAAAGGCCTATAGAAGTGGAGAAGAGAGGAGTGGGGGGCATAGGTGGGAAAAGGGGGAATGGGGGGCATAGGTGGGAAAAGGGGGAATGAGGGCGACACACAGAGCCCCTGCATTTGCTCTGGTTTGCTCATCTCCAAGTAAACGTCTTCTGCTAGTGAAGTGCAGAATTAGTAAAGATAAGTTACTATTAGATAAGCTGGCCAATTCCTCATGGGGATCCCAAGTATTTTTGCTTTTTATGGGCTGTGCACGGTACAGAGAAAATCACAGATGTGATGGGGATCCATAAAACCATATCAAATAACCAGAGAGGCAGCGAGGTCCTGTGGTTGAACTAGAGCTCCGGAGACCTGCGGTCTGTTCCCTACTCAGCTATTCACCTGCTATGTGACCTTGGACAAGTCACTTCCTCTCTCTGTGCCTGTGGTTCCCTTGTCTATTTTAGACTGCATGCTCCTTAGGGCAGGGACTCGCTGACTGAGTGTTTGGCACAGCAGGACCCTGATCTCAGCAGGCACCTTTCAGCATTAGTAGGAGATCAATAAGGGTCCCTCCCTTCTGCAATTTGTCTTTTAAAGGCAGGGCTTAAATTCAGCCGGAGCTGTCTGGAACGGAGCTCTGAGACTCCCCACTTCCCCTGCTTAAGCCCCAACTCCCAGCAGTCCCGTGGGGCTGAAGACCTGGCACTACTCCTCCTCCTCCCCCGCGGGGCTGAAGCCCTGAGCCTGGGCATGCCCCATGGGGCTGAAGCCATGAGCTCTGGCGCCTCCCATGGAGAATGGGGGGGAGTATGGGAGCCTCTGGCTTCAAGAATTTAAGCCCTGTTTAAAGGAATAATACAGCAGGCAGAGTTGTGACCATTGTCTTATTTAAAATAGTCAAAGAAAATATTGAAGTAAAAGTTTGTGTGTGTGTGTGTGTGGCCTAGTACTAAGTGACTTTCCTTTGCTGCAGCCCATTGTTAAACGTAGGCCTACTGTCCCTTTCCCATGCCAGTGAGAGATTTGCCTGGTGCCGGCCAGTTCTTTGTCCCACAGTTCAATTAATACAGTTTCCCTCAGATAAACAGGCGCATGTTTAACGATGTCTGTTGATAGGTCGCAGCAAGGCCTGATAACATGGATGGTCGGATGTTGTCAGGGTGAAGGAGTCAGACATGCTAGCAACAAGCTTTTCCCTTTCAAAGCACACATGTTTAGAAAAGAAAAGGGCCGAGGGAAAGTGTGACTGAACTCTATGGGTAGCATCAAACAGGAGTCAGAGAAAAGTCCGCAGGACTGTTCTGACCCAGACGGTACCCGGAGTCGGGCATTCTACAGCAAGGAACCACTGCACAATCTGGATTTGAATCAGTATTGCCGACCCCATGTCTTTAAAAATCATGAGTCAACCCCCCCTCCTCCCAAAAACCAGGAGATTGGAGTCAAAAGATGTTTTGTTTTTTTGGTTTTTTTAAATACAGTCGGGATTTTTTTTATTTGCCTTCTGCTTTTTAAGTCTTTATCATGCACTTGGGTCACGTTTTCAAACTTCTCCCTGCAACCATGAGGGTCAGACAGTTGTTTTTCATAGATTCCAAAGTCAGAAGGGACCACTGTGAACTTCCCCCAAATAACTCCTATTTGAACTGCAGCAGATCTTTTCGTAAAACATCCCAGCTGGATTTAAAAATTGTCAGTGGTGGAGAATCTACCACAACCCTCGGTAAATTGCTCCAGTGATTAATTACCACCACTGTCAAAAACGTACGCCGCACTTCCAGTCTGAATTTGTCTAGCTTCAACTTCCAGTTCGTGTTATACCTTTCTCTGCTGGATTGGAGAGCACCTTTATCAGATATTGGTTCCGCATGTCGAGACTTATAGACTGATCAAGTCACCCCTTCATCTTCTCTTTGTTAAACTAAATGGATTGGGCTAACTGAGTCTATCACTCCCTCACCCAGCTTGTCTCCCTATCACCGTAAGGCATTCATTTAGAAATGGAAGCAAATGCCTCCAGGAGCTGGGGCTATAAGACAAACTATTGTCAGCTATTGTGAGACTGGTGATAAAATCGCAAGAGTTGGCAGCACTGCACCATACACAGCCATGCGGGCACCAGCTCTGTTTCTGAAATCTCCCATCGGTCTCTACGCGGGGGACTGGATTTTTCTGTTTTTACTAGACTCAAAAGAATTGAGTCTTCTGCTCCCATTTTGCACTGAGCGCAGTGGGGCTGCTAGGAGGCTGGCTGTACTCCTTGTTTCCCAGGCCAGTTCAGTGCTTCCTTTGGAGCAGCCTCCAGACCCCCTTGTCATGCCCCACATGCTGGGCGTCTCCAACTGGGGACAGTTGCTTGACTTGGGAATGATGCGGGGTGGTGGGAGGGGGTGCAAAATGGGGAAAAGAATCTGTCCCATGTTTTCAAGCTGTTTTAAAGCAGGTGTACTCTCACGGTGAATACCCAGGAGGATGAACGGGGATTGCTGGGCACCCCAGTAATGGAAGTGGAGGGCAGGTAACTAGAGGGTCGCACACTTTGCAGCTTCCCTAAGATGAGCTTGTTGCACATATCAGGGGCTCTTCACATTCTTCCGTTGTCCCCTGCCAGCTCCCTGTGTGCCACCATCCCATCCCCCTCTATTTCAGGGACTCCTGCAACCCCTCTCCCCTGCAACCCCTCTCCCCAGCACACACATTCCCTTCATGCCAGGGGCTCCGTGTGTCCCCCATGTCTCCCTCCCCCATACCATTATCACCCTTCTTTCCCCATGCCAGGAGCTCTATGTGCTCCCCATCCTCCCTGCCCTCCACTTCCTTCATCTCCACACAGCAGAGGCTTTGTGTGTGCCCCCATTTCCCTCTATGCTGGGGGATCTGTGTGCCCCCATTCTCTCCCCCATGCCAGGAGCTCTGTGTGGTGCCCCCCATTCCCTCCTGCCCTCCCCCGTTAGTATTTCTTTCTGTCTGTGAGATCGGACATTCAGGGTGTCAGCATGTTAAACTCTCTTGGGAGGGTGGGCGGAGCTGAGATGGGGGGTACTTTTATGGGGCAAGGTATTAACAGTTGCCATCAACCAGTTCTTTAAGCTATGGACAATTATAGACCTATCTGGTCTGCCAACCAGGTGCTAAGAGCTTTGCGTGTCCTCCATTTCCTCTTCTGGTTTTCCAGTTTTCACCAGAATCCACAGGGGTCAACCCAGTGATGCCTGGAACATTTCCTCAGGTTTGGAATGGATTGGCCTCGAAGCTCAAAAGTTATCATCTTACTTCCCAGCAGAGAAGTGCCACCAAGTTCAGTGTGAGGGCCTCGCCTCCCCCATGGTCTGGCTATACGGCACCTAGACACCCACAGCTGGCCCTGGCCAGGCGACTCGGGCTCGTGGGGCTTGGGCTGCAGGGCTGTTTCCTCGCTGAGTAGATGTACAGACTCGGGCTGCAACCCGGGCTCTAGGACCCTGCGAGCAAGGTAGAAGGGGCCCAGAGCTCAGGCTCCAGCCCACGCCCGGAAGTCTACACATCAATGAAACAGCTCCGCAGCCCGAGCCTGAGTCAGCTGGTACGGGCCAGCCATGGGTTTTTCTTTACTGTGTAGACGTACCCTCAGCCAGTTCCACAGATGACACAGCCAGCTGATTCCTGGACTGGCATTGGATACATGCTGCTCCATCTCTTCCCTATCAGTTACTGTAGATCAGTGTTTCCCAAACTTGGGACGCCTCTTGTGTAGGGAAAGCCCCTGGCAGGCCGGGCCGGTTTGTTTACCTGCCACATCTGCAGGTCCGGCTGATCGCGCTCCCACTGGCCGCGGTTCGCTGCTCCAGGCCAATGGGAGCTGCTGGAAGCAGCGGCCAGTACGTCCCTTGGCCTGCACCGCTTCCAGCAGCTCCCATTGGCCTGGAGCAGCGAACCGCGGCCAGTGGGAGTCGCGATCGGCCGGACCTGCAGGTAAACAAACCAGCCCGGCCCGCCAGGGGCTTTCCCTACACAAGCAGCATCCCAAGTTTGGGAAACACTGCTGTAGATGTTGGTACTCAGAGAAAAGGATAAATATTTGGAACAAAGCAGCGTGAGAAACAATTGACTATGTGCTAGTGATTTGAGGAGCTCACTTGATTGTGCAAATGAATTTTGATGGCGATGTCCTATGGCAAACAGCACCCCATGCTGCCCTGCTACACTTTGTTTTCTCCTTTCTACCCTTGTCACTAGGGTTTTGAATGCCTGAAGTGCAGGCAGGCAGAGTAAGGGTACGGCCTTTGGGGTGTCAGTGAGCGTTGCCAGCAGAACGTTGGAGGGGAAGCCTGACAATAGCCCCCAAACAGAGCTGTTGTTGCAGAAAGCAGCAAAGAGGTATTTAAGAGCACTGATGTCCTGAGACACTATAGAAATTAGTTGACAATGTAAATGATTCCTATCCCTTATGCCTGCCCCTGTGAAAGGGCATCAATACATAAAAGGCTGTACCTTTATTTTGGTTCTGTTTGTTCTGAAGATGTATTAGCAATAAAATACCGAAGAAGGACGGTCCTGTGGTTCAGACACTCAAGTCATCTGGGTTTAATTTCTGGCTCTGCCATAGACTCCTTGGCTAACCATGGCAAGTCACTCCTGCCTGGTCTACACCTAAAACTTAGGTCGACCTGTCTACATCACTTAGGACTGTGAAAAATTTTGAGCTCTGGGAATCAGAGTTAAGTGGACCCCCACTGTAGACATAGCGCAGTTGATGGAAGAATTCTTCTGTTGACTTAGCTACCGCCTCTCGAGGGAGTGGACTTACCATGACAGAAAACTCCCTTCTATCACCATAGCAAGTGTCCACGCTACAGTCCAGCTGCAGCTATGCCGCTGTAGCACTTGTAGTGTAGACCTATCCTTAGTCTCTCTGTGTCTCAATTACCCACCTGTGTGATGGGAATAATGATCCTTCTTTTTTTCCTGCTCTTTTTCTGCTTGTCTGTGTAGACGGTTAGCTCTTTGGGGCAGGGACTGCCTCTGACTTTGGGTACGTGCCAGCACAAAGGAACCTTGATTTCCTTTGAGGCCTCTAGGTGCTAACATACAAATAATAATGAGCAGCAGTTATTAGTTTACCAGCACGACCGGAAGAATAATACAGCAGATCTCAATTAAAGGGAAGAGCCTTGCTCCAAAGCTAAACCTAGGCAGAAATACAGAAAATTCCCCTTAAATGTACAGAGTTATTAAAAGTATAAACTTCCAGTCTCTCAAACTGGAAAATACAAGAGAACCGAACCTGAGAAAAGGAGAGACCTGTTTAATGATTGTTTTGTGTGTCCACACATCTAGCAGGAATACCTATAAAACAGATCACCTGATGGCACCGGGAGTTTATCCTTTGATAGATTTCCTTCTTTTGTTGTAATAAACCCACAATATAGCTGGCTCCTGAAAGAATCTATCATGCCAGCAGTCAATTCTGTTCTTTCTTATTTCAAAATCTTTACTTAATAATCAGATTAAACAAGCTCACACCTACAGTTTGCAGATGATGTGGTCAGCAGCAGAAGTTATGAAATTGAGGCCCTCTTGAACCAAAGCACAAAACCACACCCGCGCTTGACTACAGAGAAAACAATGGGTATGTCTTACTCTGCGATTGGCCTGTGTCAGCTGACTTGGGCTTGCGGGCTGTAAAATTGTGATGTAGCCATTCAGGTTCGGGCTGGCCCAAGCTCTGGGGCCCTGTGAGGAGAGAGGGTCTCAGAGCCCGCGCTACAGTCCGAGCCTGAACATCTACACCACAATTTTACAGCCCCGCAGACCGAGCCCTGTGAGCCCGTGTCAGCTGACACTGGCCAGCCGCGAGGGTTTAAGGGCTGGGTAGACATACCTATAGGCGAGTTGTAACAGATTTGCCACCAAACAGCAGGGTGACTGGTGGAGAGGTCACAGAAAGCGTTCAGCCCCATCTTATGAAAATGGCTATTGATGGCACAGAAGAAATGAAGGGAAGATGCGGAGAAGGACAGAGGACTTGTGGGGCCAAAAGCTGGGTATTGCCGCCCTGTCTCCACCAGCCTTTTTCTTAACATTTCACAGCATTGCTACCACGGGGTCTGCTCTGATATGGTTCGAACAACACAGTAGCTAAGACACTAGTTGTCAGTCTTCACTGATAAGCTGAATATCTAAGGGACAATGAGAAACATGGGCTTGTCTTGTCTGATACGGGGTAGGGTTATTGCTGGTGGTAAGTTTATAATGATCCACTCTAAAGATTTAGCACTCCCCACCAGCATCAGTCATCTGCTCTCAGCCTGACATCTGACCCTGACTTCCTGACTAAAGGAAGTCATACATGGTAATCAGCAGCTGTATCTCATTGTATCTACCCTAATGAGCCTGAGACCAAGGAGATAGGACTCCCCGTCTAGCACCGAAAGGCAAAGTCAGGTCTTGAACTGGTATAAGAGTTTGAGAAGTGCAATGCTGCAAGTCAGGAGTGCTGACGATGCCATAAACCTGGGTATCTGTGTATAACCTATAGAGTACCTAAAGGTCAAGCAATTAATGGACCTACCTCTGAAGTCCTAGGCCAGGTTTTGCTCATGCCGTGCATAAGCTGTGCAATGAGAATTCTGACTGAAGCAATGACTTTGTAAAGTCCTTGGGATTCAGCCTGTGGTGATAGAAAACTGGGATGACACTCCTCCCAAACACCAGCAATCCCCAGGGCGAAGTTAAGTTTTCATTAATGATTTTAAGTTAAACTTTGGAGTTTGGAGTAGTGATGGGGACTTGATTCCATCCAGCAGCCAGACAGTTTAGGGGTCAAAGGCACATTTCAGCAGCAAGAAACCCTGGGAGGAAAGGGTGGGCAGTCACTCCCTTTTTCCTCAATAAGAAGACATCCTTGCAGGGCTGAGGGGGTACAGGACTCCCCCATTGCAACTTCCAGCCACAATGTTGCTTTTGCCGTTGGTTTGGTGTGAGTCTAAAAGGGGGCTTTGCAGCTAGAATCAGACAAACAGCAAACCGCTGAATTGCCAATGAAAGCGTTGTAGTCAGTTTGGGTTGTGGGATCACACTATTCATCACTTGCCAGGATGAGCTCTGTGCATTTGTGAAAGTTTCCAAATCTCCTAGTTTCACTGGCTTGAGCATGGACATTTGTACAAAAAAGGTGGGATTCACTCTTTAAAAAATTCAGGTAGTCAGGGAATAGAAAAACCGCCATGTGATGTAGGTGGCCAGTCATGCACCAGAAGTCATGAATAACTGATTAGTAATCAAAGCCAACAGTTTATGAACAGCCCACCGCTAGGAAGGTATTCATACAGGTGACCTGGTGAGCATTTCTGTATAATGAGTCTGATTGTAGAAATCATAGTCTGTTTGCCAATGATTCATTAATCACATAAAGGGGGTTAAATTAGTATAACTTCATGAAGAGCTTACCCTCCTCTCCTGGCTGCTTGGATTGCCATTGGAGGATGCAATAAGGCCATGATTCAGCAAGGTGCTTAAGCACATGGATAGCTTGAGTACGTGAGTAATCCCAGCTGAACAGGGACCCAGATGTGCAACGGGAGATCTTGAATTGCCCCCCTCTGGAAAGCAACCAAATTGGTGCCAGCTGCCAGCGCTTGTCTGAGGATGCTTTGCTCAAAGGGAGATTTTAATCATTGGAAAGGGAAACCTACAAAATGAATCACATCCCTTTATAACTGTATTTTCTCTTGTGTTTCTACTTGGGGTGGAGCTGGGCACACTCCAAAGCCTCAGTCTAATTTAATTCAGAAGAAAGTGGCTTTGAGGAGGGAGAAAGAAAACTGGGGTAAAACATACAGAAATATTTGTCCTTTCGTGAATGAATGTCCATCCCAGTGGGAAATATCTGCTGACAGAAAACAGAGGCTCTTCTAGACACTGATCACTTGGCTTTTATCTGGGGTTCACGAGCCATTCCAAATATTCCATTGCGACGTGACTGGAGGTTTACGGAGGATGCCAGCTCTGTGCTTCCATGCGTCTGCTGCCCTTCCTAGAGGCTTCTGACGAATGTCTTGGCGAGATAGCGAGCTGCGGGCAGGAAGAAGCCTCTTCAGAGTCTTGGCTCTCTTATCTCCCCAGTGGAGTTGTTTTGACAGCGGGATAGCTAGAGAAAGGAGAAGCCTTGTTTGGGGATAAAGTCAAGATTGCATATTTAAGAACAAAAACAACAAAAACCAAGAGCTTAAACCAGCAGCACATGCTACAACTCTAACTCTGAGTAGTCACATAGCCTCTACTATTGCTGCTTGTCCAGGGAAGCTTTGCCAGGCTAACTACTATTAGAGGTAACAAAAAAAGGTCACTTAGGCCTTGGCTATACTGGCGCTGTACAGCGCTGCAACTTGTTGCGCTCAGGGGTGTGAAAACGCCCCCCCCCGAGCGCAGTGAGTGCAGTGCTATAAAGCGCCAGTGTAACCAGCGCCTGCGCGCTCGCTCGCAGTGCTGCAAGCTATTCCCCTCGGAGAGGTGGAGTACTTACAGCGCTGCGAGAGAGCTCTCGCGGCGCTGGCAGCGCGACTACACTCGTGCTTCACAGCGCTGCCGCGGCAGCGCTGTGAATTCTCAAGTGTAGCCAAGGCCTAATCCAGCAACTTAGCACAGCCAGTGCCCAAGTATGTGCTCCAGCTACAAACTGGCATTCGGTTCACGGTGTTGCTTGATGACGATCACGCCAGTATGATGGAGATAGTGTTTTCTCATTAGGAGCCCTACTGCCTTATGAATGGCTCATGTGAAATTTTTGGCTCTCTTGTGTTAGCTAGTCTGCAAAAAGTGAGTTATAAAGCCTTTATCCCCACCCCCGGACTGTTTTCCAGTACAATCCAACTTGCACTGAGGTTTTAGTACATACCACTGGATCACTTCCCTACCTAATCTGCCAAGTACAGTACATCCGATCTACCCAACTCACTTTAGAAGCTGCATACAATCAAATTCAGCAGAGAGAGATTGTCTTTAGGAAGGAAGTGGCTTTATGTTCTCCATTAACTAGGTAGCAGTAGCCCAGTCCTGCAACAATAATTCAGACATCTAGTCCTTATGCAAGCCATCCTAGAGCACTCATTGAACACTTCAATGAGCCAAGACTGTGCGCATGAGAGAGCTGCAGAATCTGACGCTTTGACTAATATGCCCGACCCAGCCCTGAGGAAGCATAATTTTATTTAGCTAAACTGTGCCTTCCCAGAGGAGCTCCTGTCCCTCCGATCTCTTTGTCGGTTCTAGTACCACCAATGCCCGTTTCACTTTGTCCCTTACATGCAGCTTTCTATGGAGAATGGGAAACAGCAGGCAAGTCATCTGAACAGCTGAATTCTACCCACAACATCCCGCAGCAGGCTGGGTATCGATTTTAATATTTAAACGTCTTTACAAAAGAAAACCAAGGTTGGAGGTGCTTTTTTTGGACAATAGTTTTCAAAACACAAACTGTCTTACCAACCAACGAACCCAGGGAATAATCTCTACCACATCACTCCCATGCACCAGCCATAAGTCTAGAAACATAGGCATTGCCAGAGTGGATCTGAGCCGTGGACCATCCCTTCCGGTGTCCTGTCTCCAACAGTGACCGGCAACGGGTGATTAAGCGGAAGGTACAAGAAACTATTAAAAAGGAAAAATTCTGCTGCTCCGCAACCCAGCCCCACTCTGTTTGATCACATTTTCCCATGTACTCGGACTCTGTTCCCATCTTGGTGATTTCAGGAAAACACTTAAAAAATAAGGCACATCAATATTCACTGTAACAATTCATTATCTTGGGGGGGGGCGGGGGGGATTCCCTTGGAGCTGTTGGCCATAGAGGCCTAACTGCAATGCATACACTGTAGGGAAAGTCCAGAGACTGCCTTGGCATTCACTCCCAAACCAGATCCCAGTCTGCTCAGGCACCTTTGAAGCTCCTTGGCCCCCTATAGAGGTTGTGTCAATGAGAAGCATTGTTGACTAGTGTTTTGGAAGGGCAAATCTCACTCCTGAACTGGAGCAGTGTATAGGGTGACCAGATGACAAAAATATCGGGACACATGGGGGGGAGGGCAGCCACAGGCTCCCCCCCCCCCACCTCACTGGAACCATGGGGGCAGGGGGATACAAAGTCTCAGGACGCTGTGGGTTGGGGGTGCACAGCCCTGGCTCCGGACGCAGCCCCACCACAGGTTGGGGGCACAGGGCCCCGGATCCGGCTGCATCCCCGCTGCGGGTCGGGGGGCGCAGGGCCCCCCGCTCCAGCCCTGCTGCAAGCTGTGGGTTGGGGCGTGCATGGCCACGGTCCCCACCACAAGCCCACGGCCCCAGCTCCCGCCCACAGCCCAGCCATGGGCACAGGGCCCCAGCTGCAGCCCCACTGCTTACCTGGGGGATGGTTCCCACCCACTGGGAAGCACCTGGCAGGTTCCTCTGGCTCCTAAGGTCGCCGGCAGCCAGCGGGGTCTCCACTCCACGTGCTGCGCCTGCCACAAGCACTGGCTCTAGCTGCCATTGGCTGGAAGCTGTGGGGGCAGGACTTACTTGGGGGCGTGAGTCGCACGCAGCGCCCCAGGGTCAGGGGCAGCCTCGGGGGGTCTGTGCCCTGACCGCGCCTGCAGCTCCCATTGGCCACGATGGAGCCAGCGCTTGTGGTAGGTGCAGCACACAGAGACCCCCCGCAGCCGCCCCAGTGCCTAGGGGCCACAGGGTCCTTCTGCCTGCTGTTTCCTGGGAGACGCCCCAAATAAGCACTGCTGGGACCCCCGGTGAGCGCTCCCCAGTGTACTCCTCCAGCCCCGAGCCGAAATAACGGGACCAATGGCATCCCGAACGTACATCGGTCGGCACGCGGGACAAACAACTAAATAGCGGGACAGTCCCGATTTTATCGGGACGTCTGGTCACCCTAGCAGTGTAAATAAACACACTCTACGGGCCTGCTCCAAAGCCTATTGAAGTAAAGGGAAAGACTCTCATTGATTCCAACAGGCTTTTTGATCAGTCCCTAACCATGAACTGCTGCTGAATTTGCTGCTCTTGCTGCTGCGTCTCACGGAGTTTCACAAACAACCCCCCCTCCACACACACATGCAATTCCAGACAAAACCTCTCATGTGTGGCTTCTCAGGCCTGGATTGGCCTGGTTCCACCTCCAAACTCGACATACGCGTTTGCTGAAGGAACCCTTCAAAGTATTTCATGTTATGCATTTTTAATAGGCACTACACTCAGATCCCAAAAGATGCCATTTGTTTCACAGAGTTCTTCTCCTCTGCGTTGGTAACGCCTGGCGTAACATTTTTCTGATTGCTGCATAAAGTGGGGAGGCCTGATTCAAAGCTTGTTGTTCAAGGCAATAGAAGCTTTAGTGGGCTTTGAATCCGGCTCTTGGTGAGTGACTTTCAGCACAGGCCGTACGCAGTGAACAGGGAGGCATGCAAAAATCTTTTAAAAAGAAGAGAGCCTCTGGCATTTGAGCTCAGTTGATGTGCCTATAAATAATAAATACTTATTTAAAGGAACCTTTGCATTAGTGGTTACTATGGCAATGAATCATTTGGTTTCGGCTGATGCCAGATTGAACTTTATTGACTAACATTCATCCAGACAATATTCAGACATGGTGCAGTTAGTTAAAAGACTTAGCAGATGTTCTAAAGTAAATGCTAGTCAAAGCTGTGCACTCAAGCAAAATGCCATTTTTAATATCTATGCTGACTATGTAAAGCCTACTGGATTTCTCTCTCTCTCTCTCTCTCTCTCTGTATTATTATTATTTTTTAGTGGTTGTTAATTAACTGTGCCAAGCCTGCGTAATTAATTTCACTTGGATCCACCCTAATGCATAGAGACAATTGTAAGCGAATCCATTTTCCCAATATTTCCAAAAGTATAATAACTTCATATAAAAGCTGTAATCACTGGCTATAATGGCTTCCTAGTTGCTGGCTGTTTCACAGACTATGAAAATATGTTGTGTGGAAATAAACCATTTGTGCATTGGGCTGAATTAAAACCAAATGCTTGAACTTCTAATTAAAATTCTTCTTCAAGTCGGGGAAAAAGGAAAGGCTTAATTACCATCAAAATGCTCTCCCTCTACTCCCCTCCCCATAATTCAGCTGTGTCCAATAGTTTCTGTACATCTTGCATTACTGCTCAAGCAATTCCTTAAAGCCAGGTTAGCTTTCCAGAATACCTGCCCATGTGGTCCTCATTGGCTGTGCTTTCAAAGTTTACTGCAAACACATGGATTGCTGCCTACACATTCCAGATGCTAAGTGAGGTTTAGGAAAAAAAGAGAGAGAAAGGAAGGAAAAAAAGGGGGGAAATCAATAGAGCTAGAGAGAAAGCATTCCTGGGATGGGAAAGGATGCTAACCTACCAGATCTTTGCACAACACCCCTGCTAGCCTTTGCCTGGTTTGTTATCTCATGCCTATCTTGCACAGTGTATAATAGAGGCCTTTTTTTGAACTTTAACATTTAGACTTCTTAACAGATTGTTCTTTAGTGTGGTTTGGGAAGGACAAAAGACGACTTTTGTTGATTTGGCATGAATTACACAGTGGGTATTTTTGGCATAAATGTTGGAGTTTGATGCATTTTGTTGGTTTGGCAAAATATACCTCAAAATCACAGAAATATGCTTCTAATTGCAGAATGTATGCTACAGGATCATGGGCCATGGCAGTAAGGAACCTTTTGGTATTTATATTAACTGAATCAAAAAATTAACCTCTTCCTGTTGAATGTTTACAGCTGGAAGCCGGTCAAAGAATCTCAGGCTGGAGCTAGCAATGCCTAATATGTTCCTGCCTCAACAGCAAAGATACGTAATTCATTATTCAGATGCTTAGCATTCAATATCCCCCTTTCTAGCAATCAAGCTCAGACTTTCTTGTGAGGGATCCAAGCAGGTAGCTTGGGCCTCAGATTTAAGCTGTGTGTTTAAAGTTTTCCAAATCCTCATGTGAAAAGAAATATTTTCCGGAAATACAAGAAAACGTGCAATGAAAAATGATGCTGCTTTAGATCAAAACATTCCCCTGCCATGTTTGTAACTCAGCAATTTCGGCAATGCGCAAGTGCATGAGAACCAGAAAGTGAAAATGACTGTTGTCAGTGCCCAGGTAGAGAGAAAAGTAAACAAACAGGATTAATGGTGAAACGCAAACCTGATTTAAAAAAAAAAAAATCTTTAGAGTTTAATAAGTTTAAGTGATCCTGGTAATACAGGTAAATTAATTTGTTTTATAACAATATATAGGGCCAGACTCTGCCATGCTTACTCACACTGAGTAGTACCTTACTTCATAAGTAGCAATCGTTGGGATTGCATATACTAAGATACTACTTGGTGTTAGCAACGGTGGTAGAATCTAGCCCACAATTTTTAATCTGCATCCCTTCTGGCCCTCTCAATATATTTGGTAAACATTTTTCCATAAAGGAGTCATTGACCCTAATTACCAGTGTATATAATGTATTGTCTTAAGAGACTCATGTGAGCGGCTTTCCCAGCAGTTCTGTCTTGCTCCATGGCTGCGCTGTCAGAATGACCATTGGAGTTAAATTACAGGACTTCATAACTGCGCCAAATGGGTCTAAGTCTCGTTTAACTCTTTGATGCTTACGTTTTGGAATTTGGACACGGAACGGCATTCCTAGGCCGGTTGGGTTTGCATGCACTTTTTATGCAGGGAGTGGAAGAAAGACTTTTCTGTGTATTTTTATATTTTTCCTGAAGGGCTTTTTATTAAGCTATGCAGAAGGCACTAACTAGAAGGGCAAGAATAACTAGCTAATTTAGTGCACCCTAGACAACCCTGTAGGAGATTACAAGGTTCACTTGACGAAACAGGCACCAAACATGTCAACATTTGGGAATGTTACAGAGAGACTATTATGGCTTTCCGTTTCAAGCTCTTCAAAAGCCAGCATTGGGGAACTGCCTCGCTCTGCAGTTTTCAAAAAGTAATTGAAAAAACAATGAGGGCTAAACCCACACTGGTTGTATATTTGCACCACTTCAGCAAATCATATCAGCTCTCACTTCATAAAACACGGAAAGGCATAAGTGCTTTCCTCCTTCAAGAACAGTTATACAATTCCTGTGGTGAAATCTGTTCTGCTGCCCTGGTTGCTGAGATAATATGATCATGTCTTGAGCCTGGGGGGAGATGGTCCTTTTTTTACTGCATATAATGGCTTTTCCTATTTCTTGCTCGTGATCGTTATGGCTCTGTTCCCCTCCTCCCTTACTCAGTCCTAGTCCAAGACACCAGGCAGAGGCTGGATTTTCAAAGTCCAAATGATTTAAGAGCATAAGTCCCATTGAAAGTCAACGGGACTTGTGCTCCTAAGTCATTTAGGCTCTTTTGAAAATCTCACACCAAATTAGCTGAGCTGTCTGAAACGGCAAAGGAGTGGTAATATGCCTTGTTAGTGAGTATCCTTCCATTGATTTAAATGAAGAGCAAGGGCCCCTATGAAATGGGTAAAAAATGCCAGTTTTACCCGTGATTATCACATGGAGTAAGTAGATCTGGTCAGAAGATTTGTTTCTAATAAATCATCTGTTCCCAGCTTGCCAGTGACACTGTGTGACCGTGGGCAGACAGTGCCTCATTTTTCCCATCTACAAAATGGAATTGACGATGCCAGTGGTGGTGGTGTTAACAAAGAAGTGGGTAACCTCACCTAACCTCACCTCTGTATTCCCTAAATGAGAAGTGGGTAAACACCATTCACCTGTGACTATGCTATTATATGGAGATATACCTATCTTATAGAACTGGAAGGGACCCCAAAAGGTCATTGAGTCCAGCCCCCTGCCTTCACTAGCAGGACCAAGTACTGATTTTGCCCCACATCCCTAAGTGGCCCCCTCACGGATTGAACTCACAATCTTGGGTTTAGCAAGCAAACGCTCAAACCACTGAGCTCTCCCTCCTTGACTGATGTTTACCTGATTGGGAAAGATCTTTGAGATCTAGGTGTTAAAAGTGCTATATAAGGGGTGAGGGCTATTATTTGTTATTAATAATCATTTAACACTTTTGAACATCATTTATGACCTGATCCTCCCCCTGCGCCCCATTTTCTTATTGGTTATTAGTAAGTTTGCCAAAATTGGTGGGAAAGAACAATTCTCAGTCAACATGTCATTCATAAGCTGCTAGGGTGGGAGCGAAGCAGCAAGATGTCGTGGGGATTATCTCTGCCCCTTAATTTCAGTGGATGAACAAACATAAAATCATGTTTGAAAAACATCCAGTAACCCTCTTCTTGGCCCTAAATCACCTGGAGGTGGTGCAGAACGTGGCAGTTTCCCTAGTGAGTGGTGTGTCTCACCTGGATCCCAGTGCTCTGGGATCTCTGCTGGGTACCTACTGGTTTCCAGGTGGAGTTTAAAGTCTTGTTTTTGACCTATAAAGCTCCGAATGGCTTCCTGTTGAAGAGACCCCTTTCCTTTCTTTGCCATACAGCTGCAGTTGCCATCAGTAGAGGCACTCAGAGCTCTCTCTGTGTAGAAGAGAGGGACCACAGCTCGTCTCTGTTTCCCACAGTGGTGCAGATTTCCCACGGAGCTCTGAAGAGGAGGAAGAGACACATTTCCCACTCTTTGAAGAGAGACCCTTAACTTTAGTGGATGAACAAACATAAAATCATGTTTGGGAAAACTTCCAGGGGGCTCAACTATGTTCCCAGTTACTCTCTTCTTGGCCCAGCCACTTGGCTTTTTGGAAAGCAACGCTTTGGATCTGAATCCTGATGGGAAGATAAGATAATTCCTTTGCACTGTTTTAGTTATCACGTTGGGGATAAACAGCCGGGACATCCTCTCTTCATCTCCAGAGACTGTTTTACTCTTTGAAAAATGCTAGTAGGAGCAGTTATAAGAATTAGGATAAACCCGGAATTCCCCATGTGGATGCTGGCTCTGTGCACACCCCGTCTGGTGGCTACACATAGGGATGGTGAAACTGAAGGTCACTAATTTTTACCTTTTCCAAGAGATTTGCTGAGGATTCCGGAAGATTTTAATTAACACATCAATAATAAGTCAACCTTTAATTATTAGTGCAGTATGTGTTTGTGTAGTCTCTAAGCTACTGTCAAACCTCTGAAAGATCATGAGTTCCATGGATACGCCAGCACACAGAAGGCCTGGGAGTTCTATACTTCTGCAGTGGAGGAGTCCACCATATGCAGCGTGGTGAGGGAACCTAATGGGGAGGAATAGACCAGGCATGCCAAACCCGTGAAAAAAACGCAAGAAATTGGGCTTGGTTTTGGCTTAATTGGCTTGTGAGTTGCCTGTTGGCTAGTTTTTGACTTGTAGCTTGTTGCTTGTTGTAGCTTGTAGCTTCTTTTTTCTAATCGGCTCCCGGCAAGCAGGGGCAAGGGGGGGAGAGAGTCAGGGGTGCACAGTGGGCCCACCACAGTCCCAGACTGCAGGCCGGGGGGATCTAGTCACAGAGTGTTGGGGTTCGTAGGGATTGGCTTGTTTTGGCCTTGTTTTGAGATGGGATTAGCTTGATTTTTGGCTTATTGTGAAAGTCGGGATGCTTATTTACCACGGGAAAGTTGGCAACTGTGGAATAAACGCGTAGGAAACACTTGTATATGTTTGGGTGTTTGGTTCACAGAAATATGTTTGCAACAGCTGCCACATTCCCTCTGCAAAGGCAGGTCACGTTTTCTGAGAGATTACGCTGAGCTTTAACTTCCTGTCCCATTGGAAGAGTCAGCCACTGGCAGAGCACTAATGTCAGCATGGCATGGGAGCCAGCCATGCTGCCGGTGCTGGGCAGAAAAAATGGTGCTGTGGACCCAAGAGACAAGGATACTGCACTCAGATGGATAGAGATCTACAAGGCCTTGGCAGTTTTCTTCCATGGAACTTTGACTTTTGTGTGGCTGGAAGGTCCTGGCCATCACCTTTTCGGCATTGCTGCTTGCCCAACTTGCGCAGTGTGTGTGTGTGTGTGTGTGTGGGGGGAGGGGGACGACAATATAACTGCTGGCTCTTTGTACCCCTGGATGTTCTCCCTTCCCATGTGTTTTCACGAGGCTCTGTTTGAGTGGAATCTGACTTCTCCAGGTTCTTGAGGGAATCAGGATTATCCAGTGGTAGCAGAAGGAGGAAAAGAGAGAAAAACAATTGTCCATGGCCACAGGCACTGATTACAATAATCCACCCCTGCAGCCAGCTCAGGGCCTTAGCCAGAGCATGGTGCTCCTTTTTTCCAGTCATAGCTCGAAGTCTCTGCAACCAGGGAGCCTGCTTACAGAGTTGGCGTTGAAATATCAGAGCCGTGGTGAAACCATCTGCTGCAAGTTGTCCAGTTTCTGATGTCTCGAAAACCGCTCCTGGGGTTGTCATAGTGTATTCAGTGAAAGATAGAAAGAGTGGCCTGAGCTTGTTGATCAGTAGTGATGCTGGCTTGACAACTAGTTTCCTGAGGCGGGCAGTGCTGAGGATTATTGCAGGGCGTGTTCAGGGGAAGGCTAAATCAGAGCATTGGTTCATGAGTATGTGTTGCTATAGACAAAGTGAAGAGCAAAGGCCTAGTTCAGAGGTGGTGTGTGTGGTGTGTAACAGGGGTTCTCAACCTTTTTCTTTCTGAACCCTCCCCCCGCAACGTGCTATAAAAACTCGACGGCCCATCTGTGCCACAACTGTTTTCTGCATATAAAAGCCAGGCCAGTGTTAGGGATAGCCAGGGCCGGCACCAGGCACCCAAGCACATGCTTGGGGCAGCACCTGGTAAGGGGCGGCGGGGGGAGCCTGGCGCGGCATTCTGCGGGGAGGGGGGGGGCGCTCCGGCGGCGCGGCGCTCGGCGGGGGGGGGAGTTCTGGAGGCGCTCGGCATGGGGGGGGCGGGCTCCGGCATGCGGCGCTTGGCAGGGGGGCGGCGCGGGCGCGGCGTTGGAGGGGGGTTCCGGTGGCGCTCAGCAGGGGGCGGGGGCGGGCTCCGGCGGTGCGGCGCTTGGGGGGGGGTTCCGGCGCTCGGTGGAGGGGTGGCGCGGGGGGGGGCCGCGCTCTGGGGGGGGTTCTGGCGGCGCTCGGCGGGGGGCAGCGTGGCGCTCGGCTGGGGGGCTGGGGAGGCGGCGCTCGGCTGGGGGGCTCAGAGGGCAGCGCTTTTTTTTGCTGCTTGGGGCAGCAAAAAAGCTAGAGCCGGCCCTGGGGATAGCAAGAAGGGCAACTGCCTGGGGCCCCATGCTACAGGGGCCCCCATGAAACTAAGATGCTCAGACTTCTGTTTCAGCTCTGGGTAGCAGGGCTCAGGGCCCCGGGCTTCAGCCCTGTATGCCAGGGCTTAGGCTTTCTGCCTGGGCCCCACTGAGTCTAACACTGGACCTGCTTGGTGGCCCCCCTGAAACCTGCTCGTGGCCCCCCAGGGGGCCCCGGACCTCTGGTTGAGAACCACTGGTGTATAAGATACACATCAGTGAGTGTTAAGTTTTGCCTACACTAGGGATTTGCCTTGATTGCAACTCTCAGTGGCCAGAGTTATCACTGAAGCTGTACCAGTACAAACTCTTAGCAGAGAAAAGCCACTATTTGCATGCTTCGTCTGTCTGCATTAGGGGTTGCAACAATGCAGCTACACCTATGACTGGCCATCGATGGCTGTCCTCGGGTCAGAACCCTAATGTAGACAAGGCCTAAGCTGATGTGCCTTACACACCAAAAGGCGGGCAGAGAGGAGTGAAATAGCAACAGGTGTAAAAGTAACTTCCTGATTGTCTTTAACTTGCTGCCTCTTGCAACTTCTTCTGAACCCTATGTAACTTCCCTTTAGACTCCTTTAGTCTCAGTGCTTTGCACCCAATGCTCCTATTGACTTCAGTAGGAGAAGATCTGCAGATCTGATAATAGCTGCATTGGAAATACTTTAAACAGAGAGAGGGTGAGCTCTTCTCTGCCAGTTTCAGCACAATTCAGTTTCGTATTCATACCTGGCTCTTCTCAGTAGCTATTCAGACCTAGCTGTCTCCTCTTCATCAGTAGATCTCAAGGAGGTCACTATCATTATCACCATTTTACAGAAAGGGAAACGTTGAAGCTTTGTGCTTCTGGTTTTTCCATCTATTTGTTGTTTTGTTAGAAACCCCCTTTAACTTTAAAGTCGTCCCTGCCAGCAAAATCTGCTTTCTTTGCAGCAAAGGATTCTGAGGCAATGACAAAATTACAGTGCTGGTTGGAGACCTAACTGTAGCAGCCCAGTGGTTAAGGCAGTCAAAGGAATGTTTTGCCAATTTGCCTCTGTTATTTTTTGTTTGTTTGTGTGCTCAGCAGAGCACTCTGTTATCTGCAGCCAGTACTGACGCCAGGCTTTTCCTGTTGAAAATGTCTACTTCTAATTTTCCCTTTGGGTTTTTTTTTTCCCTTTTGCTTTTCCAATTGTTCCAGTTTTATTCTTCCAACGTTGATAGCCAAAGGACACCTAATGAAGCTTTTGTAGAACGTAAATGCATAGTGCATCTTTCCTTTCTAATGGATGTTTGTTCCCTGAGCAGTTCCTGTTTCTGATTTCTCCACTGGGATAGCAGTTAAGCATTCTTCTGCCTCATTGACTTCATTCCTACTATCAAGCCCCATTTGTAAGGAAACCTCACAAAACAAATATCTGGGGGAATGACTGGTGACCTCATTCTCTGTCCAGTAAAACCGATGGGAGGACCACAAGTTCCCTGCCTTGTTCTAGAAAAACGACTAATGTAAAGCAGGAAACTTGTCCCATGGCAGGACACTGTGATCTGCCAGGTCCTGATGGGTAGGGTGTCATAGTTGCACAGATTCCAAGACCAGAAGGGACCACTGTGGTCATCTAGTCTGACCTCCTGTATAACCCAGGCCAGAGAACTGCCCCAGAATAATTCCTATTATTTCTTTGAAAAACATCCAATCTTTATTTAAAAGTTGTCAGTGATGGAGAATCCATCACGACCCTTGGTAAATTGTACCAATGGTTAGTTACCTTCACGTTAAAAATGTGCACCTTATTTCCAGTCCGACTTTTTCTAGCTTCAACTTCTAGCCACTGGCTCACATTATACCTTTCTCTGATAGGTCGAAGAGCCCATTATCAAATATTTGTACCCCATTGAGGTACTTCTAGACTGTAATCAACTCACCCCTTAATCTTCTCTTTGTTAAGCTAAGGGCTTGTCTACACTGGCACTTTATAGCGCTGCAACTTTCTCGCTCAGGGGTGTGAAAAAACACCCCCTGGGCGATGCAAGTTTCAGCGTTGTAAAGTGCTGGTGTAGACAGTGCACCAGTGCGGGGAGCCGCGCTCCCAGCGCTGGGAGCTATTCCCCTCGTGGAGGAGGTGGGTTTTTTATAGCTTTCTCCCACGCTATGCCATGACTACACAAGCCATGTTGCAGCGCGTTAGCGTTGCTAGTGAAGACGTGCTCTTCATAGATTGAGCTCCTTGAGTCTATCACTGTAAAGCAGGTTTTCTCATCCGTTACTCATTCTTGTGGCTCTTCTCTGAACCCTCTCCAATTTATCAACATGCTCCTTATATTGTGGACACCAGAACTGGCCCCAGGACTCCAGCAGCAGTCCAGTGCCAAATACAGAGGCAAAATAACCTGTTTATGCACTCAAGAATTACATTAGCCCTTTTGGCCACAGTGTCACATGGGGCGCTCACGTTCAATAGGTTATCCACCCTCCGCCCTCAAATCTTTTTCAAAGTCACTGCTTCCCAGGGTAGAGTATCCCATTGCGGACGCATGGCCTACATACATTGTTCCTAGATGTATGAATTGACAATTCACCATATTCAAACACGTATTGTTTGTTTGAGCCCCGTTTACCAAGCAATCCAGGTTGCTCTGGATCAGTGATCTGGCCTCTTCATTATTTACCACCTTCCAATTTTTGTGTCATATTCAAACTGTATCAGTGACGATAGTATGTTTTCTTCCAGATCACGGATAAAAATGTAAAATAATGTAGGGACAAGAACAGATCCCTGTGGGACCTCACTGCTCGATAATGATTTCCTGTTTACAGTTACATTCAATTAGCTGGTTTGTAATCCGTTTAATGTATGCCATGTTAATTTTAATCATTCCAGTTTTTTCAACAGTATGTCCTGTGGTACTACGGCAACGGCCTTACAGAAGTCTAAGTATATAACAACAGCACTGTTACCTTGATCAATCAAACTTGTAATCTCATGAAAAAATGATATCAAGTTAGTGTGACAGGATCTATGTTCCATAAAGCCATGTTGATTGGCATTATTACCCTCCTTTAATTCTTTATTAATCTATTCTTTATCAGCTGTTCCATTATCTTGCCCAGGATTGATGTCAGACTTACAGCCTATAATTATTCAGGACATCCCATTTACCGTTTTTAAATATTGGCACAACATTAGCTTTTTTCCAGTCTTCTGGAACTTCCCCAGTGTTTCAAGACTTATTGAATATCAATATTAATTGTCCAATGAGCGCCTCAGCCAGCTCTTTTAAAACTCTTAGATGTAAGTTATCCAGATCTGCTGATTTAAAAATGAATAACTTTATTTTAACATCCTCCTGAGATACTAGTGGAATAGAAAGAGTGTTATCATATGATATGACTACAGCATCTGTTTTCCTCCCAAATACAAAACAGAAATGTTTATTGAATGTTTCTGCTTTTTCTGCATGATTATATTACCATTTTCATCTAGTAATGGACCAATACCATTGTTAGGATTCCTTTTGTTCCTAATATACTTAAAAAAATCCTTCTTATTTTCCTTAACTCTGCTGGCCATGGATTTCTCTTTGTGTCCCTTTGCTTCCTTTATCAATTTTCTACAATTCCTAGCTTCTGATTTATATTCATTACTCTCAACATCCTCTTTCTTCCATTTGTTACTTACTCTTTACAATTTTTTTTTATAGCTTTCTTCACTCCCCCTGTAAAGCTCAGCCCAGCTCAGTTTTTTAACCAATATGGCCTTCTTCCTCAATTACATGCCTTTTGGGGCATCTAATAAAGTGTTGTTAAGGAATTGCCGATTATGTTTCAAATTGTTTTGATTAAATTCTTCCTCCCAGCTGAGTTGGCTCATAATTGTTTTTAAACAGATGTTCATCAATGTTTGTGTCAAACAAGCTTGGTGCAGTACTTCTGAAATAACTATTTTTTTCAGTTCTGTCTGGTTCTGTCATGTAGTTATTTTTGTGGCTTGGAACAATGAAGAATGAGATATAAACTAATTGCTCATGGACCTTTGAGGACCCCAACCCATTCATACTATTGTTAGATGGTACCTCAAGTCTGTGTTGTGTTTTATTCACACCTATCAAGGGTAAAGATATAAATGGCTTGGTTTGAGTTGTTTGCTAGGAAATTAAAATGGAATTTCAGACATACAATGCTTCAGAGGAATCAAGAGGGTCTGCTCCTGATATAGGATCACTCTGAATTAGGAGATAACTTATTTTTAGTACTGGATGTTGACAAAACATAATACTAACCTCTGCATAGCTCAGCAGACCAAGGCTGAGAGCAGAATAATACAGTCACAGATCAATAATTAACAAGTGAGGCAGAAAGTTCACTCTAAGAGTCATTTAAGAACATAAGAACGGCCATACTGGGTCAGACCACTTCTCCATCTAGCCCAGTACCCTGTCTTCTGACAGTGGCCAATGCCAGGTGCTTCAGATGAAATGAACAGAACAAGTGATCCATCCCCTGTTGCCCATTCCCAGCTCCTGGCAAACAGAGGCTAGGGACACTTCAGAGCATGGTTCTGCATCCTGGACTTGTTACTTGAAAACATACCATACCAGTGTAAAGAGAGAGGTTGTGTTGAACCTTTTGGAATGTGCTCTCAGATGCAGAGGCAGACTTTTATAATGAACCATTTGGGGCAGCGATCTTCAGTCCAGTGCAGAAATGAGTTTGTGCATTCAGGACAGTCAAGGGCTAGTGTTCTTGCAGGTTGTTGTACTGAAGAGCATCCCTGGAAACTCTTACAACATATAAGAACAGAGGAAATCTGACAACACAGAAAGCTTCGGGGAGCCCTTCGATAATTAGAATATCGCCTAGGAAGCATTTGTAAGGAGATGGACACAATAGATCTTTTCTCAGTTGGTGTCAATCGCAGAGACTCATTGCAGTTAAATAGAGTTATGCCAATAGAGGCCCACTGAGAACCTGGTCCTTCGCCAGTGTGTTCTGTGATTGCTTTGGCATCATAATAGCTGTACACCTACTGCCATGGAGGCAAAGGGCTTGGAGCAGCTTTAGAACTAAGTCTTCTTGCCATAGTGAAGTTAGTAAGGTGGCATTTGTGATATACCAGTTCTTTGGGAAAGGAGGAAGATTTATCCACATCCCACCACAATACAGCCCTCTACTTAGCGCCTTCGTAGGGCAGCATGAATTACATCTTCAGTAGAGAACCTGTGTTCCATCCTCGCAGTCAGATTCCAAGTGCAATGAATGAAATTCACGGGTGCTGCGTGCACTGCATGTTTTTTAGGATGGCAGTTAGAAATAACTGGCGAAGATGCAGTCATAATGTGAATGAAAATCTTCTGCCCTCCTGATATGCTAATTCAACATTCTACTATATGTTTCATGTCTGGGGATACAGGGCGTGGAAGCACCATGGCCTAAATTCCAGGGGGATGTGCTTAAAACTGTAGTAAAGCTATTGTGACTGCGGTGGGGTAGGTTTTCATTGGTAGTCTAGCATTGGGAGAGCTTTAAGAATGGTCTTGTTTATCAAAAACATGTAGTACTGTATCTTATTTATTAGCATTTTGAGAAAAGGGATTTGTAGTTTCAGTATTTTCTTAGTGGGTAAACATAAATATATCCTCTCTACCTTGAATATTGAATAATCTATTAATGGCACATTTCCTTTATTTCCTGTTACCCAGTTATGTATAACACAAGAACATATGTTTGAAAAGAGAGAGAGAGAGATTTATTCCATAAAATTATTATTGAATATAGAGGGTACTCGATATCTAGACTGTTTATTGAGTATATATGTCTGTGGTGATTGGAGATTCTGACGAAACACATGGCTTTCAGGAAGCAGCAGTCTCTGACCTTTGAGAAAGATTTGATAGGGCGATCATTTAAAATCTGCATTTTAGATTAAACTACACCTCTACCTCGATATAACGCTGTCCTCGGGAGCCAAAAAATCTTACCACATTATAGATGAAACCGCGTTATATCGAACTTGCTTTGATCTGCCGGAGTGCACAGCCCTCCCCCTCCCCCGCCAGAGCAATGCTTTACCGCGTTATATCAGAATTTGTGTTATATCGGGTCGCGTTATATTGGGGTAGAGGTGTATGTAATGATAGTGGTACAATGGCATCTTTGCGGGATTGTGTAAAAGAATCTTAAAAGCATAATTCTGCAAAAGGGACATGAACCAAGCAGCCCTCTGTTCCATGGGACATCTCTTGAATATTGTTTTATTTAGAACAGCAGGAGTCTTAGTTCATCAAGAAGACAAGTTATCATGGGCAAGAATTCCTGTGCTATAAAAATATCAGCAGGGATTCTCAGGGAGCAGCTCTCTGTCACACACACACACACACTTGGCATTTTTTTAAAGATGTTCTTTTCTCTCTGGCTGCCTGGGAAAATGTACTTTCCACCCAAACATAAATTACTCTTCAAACCGGAGCTTGGAAGTCAGAAGTCTGCATTGCAGTCTGCACACTGTGCAGATCATGTTGGCAACAGTACTGAGCAAACTTACGAAAGGAAAAGCACTACATTTTGGAAGAGGGGCTAAGAAGCAAACAACCTGAATCCATTGTAATGAACTTTTTTTTTAAATACTTGAAGATCATTTTCATGGGCGGGACACTGTTAAAATTCGTTCTGGGTATCGGGGGAGTGAGAGAGGCAAACAGCCATTCAGGAAGCTGCTTTTGACTCCCAAGTGGCAAGCATCAGATCATGAATAATCCCAGATGCAGTAACAGATGGAAGGAGTCTGGACCCCATTCACCGGTGACAGTGTTAGGTAGTCTTGAACTCCCTTTCAGGATCCCTTTGGAAAGGTCCCAGCACAGTCCTCGATATGTGATGTTAAGCTTTTTATAGTTTTGCTTATCCCAGCATCTAAGGTATTTTCAAGCTCTGAAACACTTTAACTTGTTACATTTGGAAGGTGACGTTGGATTTAGCATATAAAAAGGGTATTTTCATTGGAGATGCGATGAACGGTTCAGCAAGGAGGAACTTCTGACCGAGGGAGGCTTGCCAACCCACAGGTCCAGCAAAACGTTGTAATACGCATGGCGCAACAACTCCGCCAAAGGAGTCAAGTAAGCATTGAATGTCCTGGAAAGCGTTCTACAGATTCGAGTCCCCACCCTGAATAAGGGCTGGAGCCACGCACTTGCCCCTCCTGCTTGGGAGGCCCTCCACATAAACACCTGCAAAATGAAACCATTATCCTCCCTCTGATCTCCCCTTAATCCCCTTTGCCATGATGCTTACAGAAAACTTGACGATGGGTTGGCTGCTGGTGCAGTGATACTACAGCCTATCATGCTGGCCAGTATTCTCTTCTTGTTTCCTGTAGTCCCCCATCTGTCTCTTGTCTTACACTTAGACTGTAAGGCAGTGTTTCTAAAACTGGAGCCGCCGCTTATGTAGGGAAAGCCCCTGGTGGGCCGGCCCGGTTTGTTTACCTGCCCCGTCCACAGGTCCGGCCAATCACAGCTCCCACTGGCTGTGGTTCGCTGCTCCAGGCCAATGGGAGCTGCTGGAAGCGGCGGCCAGTACGTCCCTCGGCCCGCGCTGCTTCCAGCAGCTCCCATTGGCCCAGAGCGGCGAACCGCAGCCAGTGGGAGCCGCAATCGGCCGGACCTGCGGACGGGGCAGGTAAACGGCCCGCCAGGGACTTTCCCTACACAAGCGGTGGCCCCAGTTTGAGAAACACTGCTGTAAGGTTTTTGGGGCAGGAAGTGTCCTTAGTTCTCTGTATGACCGTACCCAGCACAATGAGGTTCTGGTGCATGACTAGGGCTCCTGGCACTATGGTAATACAAATAAGTAATAATAATTAAGAGGAGTACTCCCTGGAGGTTCAAGTGAGCAGCTGTGTCAGCCCTTAGGAAGTTACAATATGCACCCCTATTGCTGGGGGTGACCTAATTCACATTGCAGAATTGTTTCTTTGGAGTAGCACCTTTGCGCTTGGACTGTACAGACATAAAGGAAGAAACAGTCCTAGCTGCATGGTGTATACAGTAAATATCTGGGAAACAACGTTGAGAGAGACCTGGCTGAATGGCTAACCTCGCAGGAGGACAGATATTGACCCTAAGTGCTGTAGGTCACCCTCCATAACAATAGGCTGAAAAGTTTTGTTGAAAGAATGAATGTCAAGGAAGATTTTGAAGGATGATTGTTATATTGTGTCCACCACCTAGTTGCCCAGGCACCTCCATGGGAACAGCAGGGATTGTAGTTTGCAGAAAATGTCATGGTTTTATTTTTTTTAAATGTTAGCCAATGTAGCATGAACAGTGACATGTCACTAAACAATCAATGATGTGATGGGGCAGCCACAAACCCCAAAGCAGAGAAATTCTTGATTGAGTTCCCAGTGGTGCTTAGCGTGTCTTGTAGCACATCTGTGACGTAAAATTGCCTGCTCTGCTAAGCCTCTAATATAAGAAACTTGAATCAACGCTTGTTATTATTATTTTATTATTACTGTAGGAGCCCTAGTTCAGACGGATGTAGGAGTACAAGGAAACATCGAGACAATATAGTCTAAAACTAAACAGACAAGACAGACCCGGGTGGGGAATTGAGGGGGTATAAAAGAGTGAATGCTGCAATGGCAGCAAACGTCATGTTAGTGCCATAATTTGTTTATTTTGGGGTGGGGGGAAGGTTTAGGAGGGGATCGGATAAGTAGAAAGAAGGGAAGGGAAGGACGTGAGGGGGATAGGGCAGGGTTGGAGGGGCAGGTGTGGAGTGAAGCTGAGATGAAAAGATGGGGGGGAGAGGGAGGAGGTTGGCGCGAACAGTCAGCAAGCACAGGGACAAGAAAGTGCAAGAACTTTCCACAGCTCTGACCGGAATGTCCAGGGATCCAAAGGTCCCGGCGTTGGCTGCTTCTGGTCCCTGCTACTGGCTGGAGTTTCTGGCTGGCTCCTTTCTGGAGTTCTCGCCCGAGGCCACATGGTGTGGAGAGGGAGGCATTGCTTGGGTCGTGGTGCCCCCCAGCGTGTGTGTGGGGATCCCCCCTTGGATACTTCTGGATCCAGGGCTGGTGGGTGCTGAGTCCCAGCTGGGCCCCATTTTATCTCCTCCCCCTTAGTGCAACAGGACCTGCTTTGGCTGCTTCAGTTCCCACTGGCTGGAATGGCCGTATTAGTCGTGAGGGACAAATCCGCAAATGAAGGAATTCCCTTACAGCCTTTACTCCACACCACAGAGTCATATATTGCTCATGGCATTGTTTTTTTTCAGAAAAGCTATTTGAGAACAGAGGTTTTAATTATTAGAAGTAGCTCAGGATGAGACTGGTTCCTTAGCAGTGTGCAGGTGCGGCGTCCAAAGGTGTACCATAAACACAGTTCATGCCACGATTCGGCACGTTACTGATGACTCATTCACGTCCCCTTTCCGAGTCAGACACCACCACACACACAAAAATTCACATTTGTGAGCAGTATATTTTTTGTTACTGCTTCTTTTTTTATATAAGTCTATATAATGCCTCCATTCAAATGAATGAGAGCAACTAGTCATTCGAACAAGTAGCAGCGCTACATAATAAAAGTTTTTATGCTATATCAAGGTTTATTCCAAGATAACTAGGTCTTTAATTTGCCACTAATGTATCATAAAGAAAGCTATGAATGTTAATTGGTGTTTAAGTTTTAATAGCCAACTTTCAAACACATATCAACTTTAAGAGTAGATGAACTTAAAACTAAATATTTTGTCCCGAACCAGAGGAAAACCTCTTTAAAATTCCATTAAACAAGCTCTGTTTTGGCTTAGAGCTATGCAATCTCAATAGAGGAGAACACCAAAATACCAAAAAATACTAGTAACCATTTTCGAGATGGATATTTTCAAAAGTGTCTACGTGACTTAGGAGCACAGCTCTCACTGTCTTTCAATGGTGTAAATGACTGAACCAACGAGGGACAATTTGCACCGAAGATACAGTGCTTGAAACATAACAGAACCGAATGGAGGCACACCATCCCCGTGCAAACAAACTGTAATTGTACAGCTCCTCAGGAATTTTCCAATTAAATATTTTTGTCGGAAAATGCTGATTCATCAATACCAAATCTTTTGGGGGAAATGTATGTTTTGACAAAACGTGCATCAAGGTTGAGTGGAGCTCACGAGACCACAGAATAGTCCCATAGTTCCAACACTCATTTAGCATGTGGGAGACCCAGGTTCGAGTCCTTGTTCTCCCTGGTTCAGGTCATCCTAATGTAGAACAAAACCAAGGGGGTTTTGCCCCCTCAAGATGGAATTCTTGTTTTCTGGCCCATGAAACTGCACAAATCAAATGAATGCCGCCAGTTTTAGCCAAGTTCCTCTCGAATGCACCTAGCAAAAGACTTACCAACAAGTGGGGCTGATTTGTCAGACTCCACGTTTAAAGGTATTTGCATGAAAAAGAAACCCAACTCCAGAGGCTGTCTGCCTCCAGAACAACTGATTTCAATTTGGATTATAACCCTCAGCTTGTGACTGTAGAGTAGCTCAAGATAAGGTTTGAAGAAATAGGCGTCAGTGAGTAACACACACGAAGCTCCAGGTTATTAATGAGACTAGAGATGGCTCCTTGATAAGAGAGGTTACACTGGCAAAGTGTAATGTCCTAGCAATAACAATAACATAATTACCTGTGAGAATATATCACTGCTGGTATCCAATTGATATACCAAGTTTATGACTTTTTCATAGGGCAGATACCATACAAAGTATACTTGGAGTACTGATCATAATATGTTTAAACAGGGACTGCTGGAACTTTGATGTTTTACCTTTTGCTATGCCAAGCAATCAACAGAGATCATATGCCACTTTCCAATTCTAGTTTCAGTCTCTGACCCTTATTTAAATCTTGATCACAGGGAGTTCTTTTGAAGCAAGAGAGATTGGCATAGCTACATCAGTAGTTAGAGAAAACCCTGTTAAACCTTTCCACATAAGCATTCATCACTGGTCTTGGCTAAATTTAAATTGCAATGAATAAATAAACAAACAGCAAGCACTTTAAGCAAGACAGGGAGTGGTGGGGGTTGAGAAATGATCTTCCATAAGATTATAAGATAGCTGCATAAAAATGCAACCTTCCCTAGCTACCATTCGAATGCAATGTCCCTCAGGCCAAAGGAACAATACACACAGCTATTTTAAGGGAGTGTGTTGTTTTAGGAGAGTCTCAAAGGGAATTCTCTCTGTGTTATTATAAAATAGTTTTGTGGGTCTAAAGTTCCTGCCCCTGCATTATCATATTGTGTGATGGTGTTGAAATCAATTATTTCTCTTTCAAGATCTACATTTTCAGTTTCTAAAGCAAAGTAGGTCAAGAAAACAGATGTATAATCTTCATAAAAAACAGTGAAGTCTTTATAGAAGGGTCAATATATTAGTATACACATACATTTTCCCCTGAACACAAGCAGTTTAAATACATCATGATAGATGATGATTCTGATTATTATAAATGGAGCATAAGGGGTCAGATGTATTCCTGATGGATCTCTCATTGGTATCAAATACTAGTTCTTTGGGGGCAGATAGCTTGGGTGAAATCCACTCAAGCCAATGGGAGTTTTGCCACTGATGTCAATGGGGCCAGGATCTTCAACCCTTTTCTTCTAGTAAAGATCTAGAACAGTGGTCCCCAATGCGGTGCCCGTGGGCACCATGGCACCTGCCAAGGCATCTATGTGCGCCCATGTACTGGCCAGCGGACGAGCATCTGCCAAAATGCCGTCGACAAGCAGCGTCATCCAGAGGCGTCGCCGCCGAAATGCCGCCGATTTTCGATGCCTCTGGATGACACTGCTTGTTGGCAGCATTTCAGCAGCGACGCCTATTGACGTTGCCGCTTCTCGGAGGCATTTTGGCGGATGCTCGTCCGCTGGCCACGGTCCGCGATGGCTCATCGTCTGGTGCCCACCAGACGAAAAAGGTTGGGGACCACTGATCTAGAACACTATCAAGTCATAGAACATCTGGGCAGCCACAAAAATAATGACTAATGCATGCATTTTGTTCTGTCTGCAGGTTAAAGGAACCCTAACTATTTCATATTTTTAGGAATAATTGGTATGAAAAGCAGTACATAAGGGCTAATCATTATTATTGTATTAATTGTGCACATATTGTAGTCAGTGGGAGTTTTGGCATTGACTTCAGTGTGAACAAAACTGGGCCCAGAGTTCAATGAACAATTTTCACATGATAATGGACAATGATTAATTTATTTTGTGTTTGGAATTGTATGAAAACAAATACTGCATGAGAATGGTGTGACTGAGCAAAAATAGCCATAGCGACTCTATTTACCTAACCTTAATGGAGTGTCCTAAAGCCAGTCTTTCATGAACTTATAGAGAGACAAGATCCGGGATTTACTTTTTTTACATTTGACTTGAAATTAAAATGTGAGTTTGTTTCATATGTCTTGCTTGGGAAGTGTGCATCCAATAGTGAGCGTTTGTTTTCTCAGGCCATTAAAGAAATATTGGCCTCTTGGAAATCCACAGCTTCCTCTAACTTAAAGTCCTATCCTACAAACACTCACTTGCATGTTTTATTCTTTATGGCAGTGTTTCCCAAACTTGGGACGTCGCTTGTGTAGGGAAAGCCCCTGGCAGGCCGGGCTGGTTCGTTTACCTGCCGCGTCCACAGGTCCGGCCAATCGCGGCTCCCATTGGCTGCGGTTCGCCACTTCAGGCCAATGGGAGCTGCTGGAAGCGGCGGCTAGCACGTCCCTCGGCCCGCACCGCTTCCCGCAGCTCCCATTGGCCTGGAGCAGTGAACCGCAGTCAGTGGGAGCTGTGATTGGCCGGACCTGCTGACGCGGCAGGTAAACGAACCAGCCTGGCCCGCCACGGGCTTTCCCTACACAAGCAACGTCCCAAGTTTGGGAAACACTGCTTTATGGAATTAGATGCAGTATGTAAGTGTTAAAATGTTGGTCTTGATGTTTTGAGTATAGGGATTATACCTACTGAATATGTCTGGAAGTGGAAGTGAAAAGAATTAATGGGTCATCTACTGGGCTATGGTTCTGTAGCTGCATGTGTTTTTTTAAAAGTCAATTTGGGAAGAGATGTAAAAAGCTAAATTAACTTTTCTAGACTTGGATATAATTCTGAATTGAGATTTAGATGGCATACTTTGAATTATGCCCCATGTGCTTCACTTCTGTTTTATTTTGGGTTTCCATTACAATAAAAAAAGGAGTTATATTTTGTTATTTGCCCTATGAAAACAATCCCAGTTCTTCTTGAGGCCATTTTCAGAGAAAGAAACCTGTTCAGCCACTTCCCTGTGAACATTATGTTCTGTAGACAGCCAAAGAGCAGACTGTACCTTTGATGGCTGTGATTCATTCCCTCGCTTTTCTCTCATTAACACCTCTTCATCCCACTCCCAGGAAATTTGGCAAGTTCATCTTCAACAGAGGGCAAATTCAGCTACCACCAGACCTTCCCTAACAATGTGCAAAATCAGTATGCGTGACTGTAAAAGAAAACAGAAAAGCCTTCCAAAAGGGAGGGCCCCGTGTGTGTCAGTTATGGCAGCCATGAAATGTAATAAACTTTCATACAGGAATGACTGATGTATGATTCTGTTTACTCTTACTCAAGCAATAAATGATATATCACGCCAGCCCCAGCCTTGCATGGTTGGCAATAATGCAGAGGGACAACCTAACAGCCAGTCAGTTTTTGTGTGAGCAAAAAGGTGCTGTTTCCTTGTCATTTAGGGCTTGATCCTCCTCTATTTGAAGTCAGTGAGAGTTTTGCCACTTAGTAAAGACATGTATTCTCTGAAGGTTTTGGAAAATGGTGAGCAACTGGAAAAAGGGGTTGGGGTGTGTAGGGTTGGAAAAGTTTAGGCTACCTCAGGCCTTGGCTACACTGGCGCTGTACAGCGCTGCAAATTGCTGCGCTCAGGGGTGTGAAAACGCCCCCCCCCCCGAGCGCAGTGAGTGCAGCGCTGTACAGCGCCAGTGTAATCAGCGCCTGCAGCATTGCACGCTCGCTCGCAGCGCTGCAAGCTACTCCCCTCGGAGAGGTGGAGTACATACAGCGTTGCAAGAGAGCTCTCGCAGTGCTGGCGGCGCGACTACACTCGCGCTTCACAGCGCTGCCGCGGCAGCGTTGTTAATCCCCAAGTGTAGCCAAGGCCTGAACAATAGCGAGCATTCCTGCTTTAATAATCTGTCAGAAACATGTCAGTCCCATACAAACACTGTCTCCCTTAAATTGTTAATCTTTTGTTGATGAATCATATCCTCTGAGTCCCATTGGCATCTGAACCCTCCGTAGCTTTTAAACCCTTCCTGCCCATGATGGTAAGTTAATGTTGAAACCATTTTGCCCTCTGTTGAACAGCCCTAGATTTTTATTCCTTGACAGACATTCACTGGTACTTGGGTGTGGGTCATTTTTGCCTGCTTTTAATTAGCACCAGTACAGGGGTCAGGTGATGTCCAGATTCTCTAAACTACCCTCCTTCTGATGCAGCCAGCAAATGTCTTCATATAACAGGGCACCATGTCAGAGGATTTTGTTTCATGGGGGAGACATCACCCCCTATTCTGGTTTCCATCTCTGGCTAGCTAATTAAGAAAAGATCACTCAGGTAAGAAGCAGGACAGCATTTGTTGACCTTGCTTCTCTGCTAATCCAGAAGTTTCTTTGTCAGTGCAATTAAATAAAAATGAACGACAACCTTTGAGATTTACAAAAAAGTGTGTGTGTTTGTGTGCGAGAGAATGGGCGGCGGGGGTGGTGGTGGTGGACTGTACTGTGCAGCTGTGTAATTGGAGTTGAGACCTTTATGCCACTACATAATTTGTGTGTGAAATATCAACATATTACAAGAAGCTTGCGACTAGTCCCTGAAGATAACCTTTCTCACTGATTTCTATTTATTCTTCAAGCTAGCTAGTATGTCATGTTTGCACAAGCAGTCCCAGGTAAACAATGGGATTTTGATTTTCCATGTTCATAAATTTGGAGAATATGTCTGAGATGAACCCAACCCCAGTGGCCGAGTAAGCTCCCTTCCCACTCAGTGCAGGTCTAGGGTTGGCTCCGCGTCAGAGCATTAGGACACCAAAGGCCACATTGTCCATTTCCACGTAATGTATGTAAAAACTGGTCCATGTGGCACATGCCCGTGGAAGCTGCTCCATTCAATTTAATAATAGGCACCAAGGCGCCTCAGGTCAAATGTTTCACAGGCATTCCAGATTATTGCAGATTTCTCTGAAATATGTTATTTTGAGGGAGAAAACCCTTTCTGGTAAAACTGACCCAAATGATAGGTGCTTTGTAGGATTGCAAAAAGAAAGCTATGAGTTTAGGAACCTAGCACTTCATGTTTAGGAGAAAGGCACCAAAATAGCTAAAAGGGCCAGAAGTCAGGACAATTAACAGCAAACCCAAAACCACACATGTAATAATCCAGGCCCTGACACTGCCAAACTATGCTACAATTAGTCTCTGCAACCAAGAAGTCAGTCTCTGTAGATGTTGCCTGTAGAACCAACCCCCGCCTTTCTGCCCAACCCCCCCAACCAACCCCAATCCCCAAATCTAATAAGCTTTAAAAAGTATATTTAAAATTAACTCATTTAACTTAATTCGTTTTTCATTCATAACATTTAAAAATCCAAAATCTAAACCCTGGCCCCAAGCAAAATTGCTGCCAGGAAAAGGGAGAAGACCCAGTGACTGATGTACGGACTGCTGCTATGGCACCATTGTGCAATGCTGTCACTCGTGACATTGCACGAGCTGCAGAAGGTGGGAAGCAGGGAAACAGGCAGGAAAACAACCCGTGAAAGGAAGCCCATTTGCAGACTGTCTTCCTCCAAACCACGTCAAGGCCAAGTGCCTTTTTCCTTCTGAAAGACTAGCTCTTCTCTTCGTGGACTCACCTGTCCTGATAGAAGTTCATTGTACAACCTTTTTTTAAAGAAGTGTAAATTGATACAATTTTTAAAGGGATCCATTTGTGTATATGAGAACTAGAATTTATAATCTGTGTAATGATGTCACTAAAGAGCAGATCTGATTTGTCTTTTCCTGCGAAGGGCCAGACCTTGATTGTAGACACATCACCTTTCACAACTGATTTGGGGTTCAGGGCTGGTGCAGCTGAAAGTCTGACCTTTTCCCCGCCCCTCAAACTTTTTGTACCCTCCCCAATGTCAAACTAGCAGCTGTTCTTTCCAGAACCACAAGTTAGAGAAGTTGCCCCATTTTTGTGTGCAGCTTGTAAAACCAGTTCTTAAATTTCATCCTGTAGGTTTGGGTTTCCCCCAGAAGCCACATGGCTGCTCTACGAGTGCATACGCCATGGATTTTATGTGGCCGGTGTTCAGGTACCATCGTAGATAGAGGGAAGCCCTTTTTAAATTTGGGACCAAACATGGAGGTTAGATTGTCCAAATTTCATAGCAGCTGCTTTTCTTTTACATTTGCAGTATTGGAGCTGAGGGTTTCCAACTGTCTTGAACTGTTGATTAGAGCTGCTAAGAAGATTTACTGGGTTAAACACCTCAGGCACAGGAATTGCTCACAGGCACTGGAGCTGGGGTTCTAAAACCCATTCTGAAGCTGTGCAAGCAAGACTCCAGCGTCTAATGCTGCCAAGTGCCTGAGTGCCCCAGCCTTGCCCTACTTATCTGGAGAGCCTGTCAGCATGTTCTATTGCTAGTGGAAACCACTTTAGTGCTGGAGCCAGACACCAAGGTGCCAGGGGGTCCTCATTTCATTTCTTTGCATGGGAAATTCTCACGCAGCTTAGAACAAATTCTTTTCTGCGTTTCAATTTCTTTTCTTTTGATCCTCAAACCGGCATGATCAGAAAGTGACACAATCCCTGCTACTGGTAAATTTATCCAGAAACTCTTGAATGTAACCATTAATTAATAAAATAAAATAAAATTAAAATAAAGGCTAACAGGTACCAGTCCACATTAAAGTTTGTGGCTTTAAATTGCCAGGATGTTGCAGCGGGTTTAAGCTGCACAAAGGGAGCCATATACATCTCTACCCCAATATAACGCTGTCCTCGGGAGCCAAAAAATCTTACCGCGTTATATCGAACTTGCTTTGATCCGCTGGAGTGCGCAGCCCCGCCCCCCCTTTCCCCGGAGCGCTGCTTTACCGGGTTATATCCGAATTTGTGTTATATCGGGTCACGTTATATCGGGGTAGAGGTGTAGTTAAAAACGCTATCACCAAATCAGAGCTAAACTTCAGGTGTAGGGTTTACAAAATGTACCCCAACACACAGATTTTTTTTTTTTTTAGAAGTAAGCTTTTTTTCAGTAAGAACTTCTGAAATCTATCCTACAATTAAATAATTACTCATCATGTGAGTGCCACTGCAACAATGTATGTGGTGGAACTCTGCCATGAGCCTCTACCTCTCTGCGTGTTTAAAATCAGTCTTGTCCATGTCTAGTGACAGCATGTGATACCTCAGTGAATGCTCAGAGATCCAGACTGAACTGTATACTGTAGATATTCCATAGTTTTACTTAATTGCTCCTCTGAGTAAAGCATGGGCTTTCTCCAGTGGCTTTTGCACTAACCTCTCTCAGGATGCAATTTAACTTTCAGTCTTGCCCATGAGATAGAATGTTTAGTACTGGGGGCAAAAAGCCAGGGAAAAATATCTAGGGCCAGATTGTGCCACTGTGGAACAGCCTTGAGCAGGGGCCATTTCCGAGAGGCATTATGATTCCCCAAACTCTTGGGAGCACAGCTACTTTCCCACCCTTTAGGAGGGAGGAATGTATGCGCTGCCTAGAAGTGAAGTGCTCTACAGACCCCATTCTCATATCCAGCCCCAACTAGCTATGCTACTTCCAGTTCTTAGGTGGCTGGTTACATGCACACACTGATCTCAGCCAGAACAGAGCCCCGAAAAGTGTTAAAAGAAATTCCTAAAGTGGCTGCATTCCTGACAAACCCACCATAGGTGCTTCCATGATGACCCCACTGGGGGTCACAGCTGTCCACTGTGACAGCCAGTAGCACAATCATGTGTCCTTTGGTTTTATAGGCTCCTTTATGCCTGGCACGGGCCCATGTAGCAGGTGGCAGAGTTCTGGCCGGGCTGGCACATATTCACTAGCTTGCACTGAGGAATGGCACCCGGATAACCACTTTGCCATGCGGGTGCAAATTTGACCCCACCCACAAAATAATGGGCCAGTGAAGCCGCTAGCTTCTTTTACCCCACTGACGCCAATGAACGCCACTCACACTCTGCGCTGTCCTGGGTGGCTGGTTGGATTGTAAGGTCTTCAGGCCAAGGACTCTGTCTGTTCTGTGTTTGCCCAGTGCCATGCACAATGCAGTCCTGACCCTTGACTGGGGCTCCTAGGTGCTCTGGTAATACAAATAATCATGCACACAGAGGTGCTCTTTAGCAGACCAGGGAGCAAGTTGGACCCAGCGTGTGGATCGAATTGTGATTGGAGTTGCACTCTCAGAGATACACACCACATGCAGGAGGCACTCAGCCGCGGTCATGATATACCCAGGTCCATTCCCTTTGGATGAGAGCGTTCATGCGACTGAGGCAGGGTATTTGTCCAGTGTTAATCTCGGAGCCTTTCCCCCACTCTAGCATCAGTAACGTGTTTTTGCCAGCAGGCCACTCCAGGGAAAACAAACGGGACTGTAGTTCTTCAGAAAAAGTGTTCTGCTTCCTGGAAATATTACTTTCTGTCTTATCACTTTTCTATTAATTGCCAGATTTTTTAGCGGCAAAGCAGCAGATAGATCGGAGTGCAATATGCACATGACATAAGCTTCACCTTCTTCATTATCTCACAGCAGTTTGGTTCTAATTTAATGGTGGTTAATATTTGCATTAGTTCAGCTGTGAATGCCTAGAAAGAAGGCATATATTAGTTTATTTACCTTGGCAAAGGCAGGCAAGCCATGTACAATGCAGCTTTAGTTTTTGTAACATGCTGAAAAACAGCCTGGAAATGGGCATGTCTGGAGGAAATCGGAGTGAATTACTTAATGGGGCTAAGAAGCCACAGCTGGGCACAGTAGTTGCCTTAACTGGCCACATTTTCCAAAGTGGGCTTTAAGACTGAGGGTGCAGTTTTGTGTCCCCATGCTTTTGAGGGTACAGTTTTCAGTATCGCCAACCCCAAGTGCTCAAAAATCATGAGTTAGGCCACAAAATATCATGAGATTGGTATAAAAATCATGAGATTTTAAAAATAATAAATATGGAGATCTTTTTATTTGCTTTCTGTCTTTCACCTTTTGGCGTTCACATGTTTAAGCTTTTCTCTGCAGCTACGGGAGCTAGAAAATTACTTCTTGACAAACAAAAACTGAGATTCTGGTGTATTCACAGGTCTCCAGGGCCTTAGGGCTTTGTGAAAAACATCAACTATTGCAATAAAATTGTGGCAATTAGCAACGCTGAGTTGTTTGGATCCATGTGTTTACACGTGAGAAAGCCCAGGTTTGCATTTCTCTGCGGAAATGATAGAGTGGGATAAGAATGAGAGGCTGGGCAGAAGCTCCTTTGAAAGTTTGGCCCAGTGAGTAAATGTGACTAGAGCATTCTCTTGAATGGCGCTAGTGCTTTATTCATAGTACTGTACTATATACTAGAGTACGTAACAGCAGTGTGGAGACAGCTTTTCTAGCGGAGGAATATACTTTGAGTTGTGCAATAGGCAGCTGTCAGAATAAAACAAAACCTCTCCAAAGATCTTAAATAAATCAGTGTTCATATGTGACGAATATTATATTTATATCTCAAAGACTCAGTGATCCATACACGTTTGCCCAGGCTCACAGAGAAAGCAGTTTCTTTTTTAAAAATGGTCAGAGATGAAATCCTACAAGTTTTAGGGAATTATTGGGCACGTTGGTGGCATCTAGGGGTGAAATCCTGTCCCCATTGAAGTCAATGGTAAAACTCCCATTGGTTTCAGAAGCACCAGGATATCACTGAAGGACGTCAGCTCACCCTGAGGCCTGGTTTACACTGAAAAATTACAGGCGTACTTGTGGCACCTTAGAGACTAACACATTTATTTGAGCATAAGCTTTCGTGGGCTACAGCCCACATCTGCGGATGCCCACGAAAGCTTATGCTCAAATAAATGTGTTAGTCTTAAGATGCCACAAGTACTCCTGTTCTTTTTGCGGATACAGACTAACATGGCTGCTACTCTGAAACTTAAAAATGAGATCAGCCTAGCTACATTGCTTAGGACTGTGAAAAATGTGCTGTAGTTAGATTGATCTAACCCCAATGTAGACGCAGCTGGGTTAATGGAAGAATTCTTCCTCGCTAGCTACTGCCTCTTGGAGAGCTGGATTAACCCCTTCCATTGATGTAAGAAGCATCTAACTATGGCACTATAACGGCACAGCTGCAGCGGCTATAGTGTAGACATGCCTTGACAAAAACCAGATTAATCAGGCTTCAGCAGTTGCCAGTGGGATGGCGTTATACCTGGCAGAGACATGCTCCGTACAGATCTTGTTGTACTGCTGTGGGTAGGACTGAGCCTGTCTGATAAATGGTTTCAGAGTAGCAGTCGTGTTAGTCTGTATCCGCAAAAAGAACAGGAGTACTTGTGGCACCGTAGAGACTAACAAATTTATTAGAGCATAAGCTTTCCTGGGCTACAGCCCACTTCTTCGGATGCTATATGCATCCGAAGAAGTGGGCTGTAGCCCAGGAAAGCTTATGCTCTGATAAATGGGGTGACAACAATGGCCAAAAGTGCAGTCAAGAAACACCAGCCACAGCAGGGCTCCAGTGACGGCAAGGTGATTAGCCTCAGAAATACCTACATGTCTGCTCTTTAGCTGAGGACAAAGGAGCCAAAAGGTATTTCCAAAAAAAAAGGTGTTTCTAAGTATTTCTAAAAAGCCCTTTGCTGAAGGAAGACAACTTGTAGGTATGCAGCCTAAGGCGGGATTCATTGATCTTCTGCCTCTGAGATCCTAGATAAAATAGAAAACACCCGAGGGGTACTGGGCCTGATTCCATACTGTGGTGTGTAGCCATTTACACAGTGCCAAGTGGGTGCTAAATGCAGCATACTGACTTGGTAGCTTATTACACCCATTTTGCACTCACTTTGCACTAGTATTTATGACCACACAAACTGCAAGGTAGTGGAACCTCTGGCCCCAGGTGTGCAGAGGTTAGAACCATGGGATGGGGGGATGGGACTCATGGGGTCTAGAAGTGATGGAAAGTTTCTGTGTTCTCTATAGCCCCACCTCCAGCGTTGGCCCATGGACACAGGGCTTGTTCTTTTTCATAGAGGCAGGGTAACTGTTGCTGTTGGGTTTACAGACTCTGCAACTCTAAAATGAGACACTGAGCCATGCGCAGTCTCAGATGCTTGGTCAGGGTGGAATTTGGCATGAATTCCCAAGTTGTCATGGGACCCCAGGATATTCCTATCGTTTTCTTATTCTTCGCCTTGACTTTGTGAAATTCATGTATGTTTCCTGCACAGAAGTTTGCAGGCCGCTCTTTTCTGGGTGTACTTGGGGTGGAAAGAACCATTTGGCACAACAGCACACCCACACAGGAGCTTCCACAGTGCTGCTGCTTGTGTTCCCTGGGCATGCTTCGTTCTCCTCTTGTTACACTGTAAGGCCTGTGGAATCAGCAGAGCAAATCCCAATTTCTCCTGGGTAAGTGAGACCCCTGTGTGAAAGGTGGGGAGGGGCCAGCTAACAGCCCCTTCCACAACAAACAGCAATTGGAAAACAAGAGAGACCCAAATACAGCTGGCAGTTGTGACTAGTGTCGAATCCTGGATCTTATTTTTAAATGTTCGAATAGAACAGCATTCACTTAGCTTTTGACGTGAAGAGACTTCTGCAGCCATTCTGCTGTTATTTCTCCCAGCTTATTTCTAGCAACAAAATATTATTTGTTGTTTAACTATCTATATATATATAGTGTTGAATCCAACTATATATATATAGTTACAAAATAATATTTTGTTGATTATATATAGTTAAAAAATAATATTTTGTTGCTAGAAATAAGCTGGGAGAAGTAACAGCAGAATTAAAAAAAACGTGGGAAACATTATACACATCATTTAATATATATATATATAAAACGGTGTGTATAATGTTTCACTCGGGCAGTTTTTTAAATGTCCTCAGGCAGCTAAGGTAGCAGCCGTTTGTAATCACTCACTCCCTTTTGGCCCTGGAATTAGAGCTGTGCGGAACCTTTACCATGAAACCTAAAACCAGGTGAGTTGGGGGTCACAGGCCTGAGAATTAGGTCAGGTTCTACTGGGCTCATGAAACTTGCAGAGCGCCTGGCCCAGGGGCTGCTTATATATGGGCCTGAGCTGCACAATTCAGATGTAGGTTTCAAATACCCCAAATTTCTAGGATATTTGTATTGAAGGGGTTGGCATAAACTTTGACTGTACCTCGGTTTTAATAGAAACCATATGAAACTTAGAGCCCATCAGCACTACTACATCTAAGGGTTTTGCCTTGCTATGGATGGTTGAAGTCTTAGTGCTAGATCCTGCACATGGACCTGCTTGGTGCATTGCAGGGCCCCGAGTGGGTACTGAGGTGCCCCCAGCTGGACCCATTTGCAGGAGTTACCCCTTAGTACCACCAGGTAGTTACCCTGTGACAGGTGCGATGTGAAAAATCCCTATGACAGGGACATCTCTGCACTACAAATCAGAACATGGCTGGAGTTGCGGGGCGGGCGGGGGGAAAGGCCGACCCTACTGAACTCAATGGCAAAACTCCCGTTGACTTTGGTGGGGTGGGGATGGGTGTATATGGGCCCCAAGCGGTTTCAGTAGTTGGTGTTGGGTGTCAGGGTTTGTTTGAACCCAAACCTCACAGCAAAGCTCTGAGTGGGGGTTGAGCTCACACTGATATTTTCATTCTTCTTACTGAAAGTTTTATTGGTTTCAAGAGAGCACTTTGCAGCCAGATATATTTTATGGCAGGACGTTGCAGCGTAGATGACAGCATTTCCAAAGCTACCATATCCCACCCAAAAGACGCCGAAATGGGTGGTGGTGGAACAGAGCTACAGCTTCATCTCTCATTGAAAAGTATTGGATGAAATGAATTTCCTAGCGGGAAAAGAGAAGATGGTCATATAATATGGCCTGCCCCTTCCAAGTATAGCTAGATGGTGCCTACCTTTCTGCTGGCTCCTTGTTATCAATCTTTAATCCATTTTTTAAAAGGGGATTTTTTTCTTCCTAACTTCTAGGATGTTCTTGGTGCAGGAAGCAGTAGTGCCCAAATCCTGGTTCTTGCAGGGTTTCCAGCTTGAATGCAGGAGCAGATGGGTACTGGAGGAGCAAGAGCTTGAGTGGAGGAGCAGGAATTACCAGTGAGAGGGAAACCCGTTCTCTTGAGATTTGCAAACTCAGGCTGGGATTTTCAAAGGAGCCTAATGGAATTTTATTCCCAACTCCCACTAACCGGAGAGCCTGCTTAACTCCTTTAGGTTCTTTTGAAAATCCCAGCCTCAAGAGATGCAGATAGGTGCAAATCTGGCTTGCTTTGTATGGCTAGCCCCACAGGCATCAATGGCAAGCAAGATTTGCTCCCATTTAAGCTGTTCAGTGCTTGTCCCACCTGAAACCTGATTTGGAACTTTTCAAAATTCAACCACAATTAATAGTGCCTGCTTCCAATGGGACTCCACATGGGCTCAGAGGGCCCGTCTGCACCGAGTCCACTCTCGGGCTGGGGCCTGACTTTAAGATGCAGGTTGTGTGAAAGATGGTTTACAAAGTAAGGACTTGCTGCTGTCCTCTTTATTCAGGGCAAATTCCTGGGGGAGGCAGGCGCCTTGCCTGAGAAAGGACTCCAGGACTGGCCCTAGAGCAACACTGAATGTCAAAACAGAACCTGGACAATCTTAGGGTGCTGTTGTGTGCATTTAAACAGCAAGATTATATAGTTTAGGGTTACCATACTTAAGGTTTTAAAAAAGAGGACACTCCATGAGGCCCTGGCCCCGCCCCTTCCCCGGCCCTGCCCCAACTCCACCCCTTCTCCAAAGTCCCCGCCCCAACTCCGCCCCGTCCCCTGAGCGCCCCACATTTCCCCTCCTCCCTCCCAGCCACGCGAAACAGCTGCCCGAGCGCTACCGGCTTCACGGTTTGCCGGGCAGCCCTCAGACCTCCAGACCCTGCGCCCCCGGCCGGGCGCTTCCCCAGCGAAGCCGGAGCCCAGGAGGGGAAGCGCCCGGCCGGGGGCGCAGGGTCCGGAGGTATGGAGGCTGCCCGAAGCCGGTAGCGCTCGGGCAGCTCGGCTCTTACAGAGCTGAGGAGTCAGGGAGCAGCAGCAGTCGCCGGAGCCCGCTCTAAGGTAAGCCAGGGATGCTGGAAGTTGGGAGTATTTTTCCCGGACATGTTCAGCTTTTTGGCAATTCCCCCCGGACGGGGGTTTGATTACCAAAAAGCCGGACATGTCCGGGAAAAACCGGACGTATGGTAACCCTAAGGAAACCCAATATTCCATCTAGCAAAAACCGGGTAGCAGTTGTTCACTGTTGTCCAATTAGTAACTCTAATTCGTTGCTTTTAAAAAAATCTGCCTGGTTTTTTTTTTTTTTATTAAAAAATGTTAGCTTACAAAACAGCCCTCCTGCTCCTCTTGGAAAAGCAGGAAAGCACATGAAGCGCACTGATAAAAGGTAAACAAACCAGGAGACACAAAGTTTCTTGATATGCTCTAATTGAGCTAGTTTCCTTACTTCAGCTTTGAAAAGGAACAGCCATGAGGCGTTCTCAAGAGAGCCAAGTGAACTGCTGTTATCTCGAAAAGGTCTCCTTGATGTCTCGCTCATGGGGACTCCAAGTCTGGTCTGGCCATTGCCTGGAAGTCTAAGAAAAGAAGTCTACTGGCCTCCCTGATAAAGCCGCCTGCTGCATGGCCCATTTTTAGGCCCCGGGAAGGACGGGGTTGTTGACAGTTCATTCCTGTGAAAATGCAGTGCGGTCCAGTCTCCTGATTGTAAATGGAAGAAATATATGGCAGCACTAATGCAAAAGGTATGTGATTAGATAGTCCTGTCTGCTATCTGCCCCAGCATTCTGCTGATAGGCAGCCCTCGCTGGTGCTAGCCATCAGAATTGCCAGACTGACGCCAGGCCCTTCATCAACTGGGGCTGAAGATAAGGGCGGAAAGCTGCAATCTTCACGTAACACAATGTTTCCCCAGTGGGTGAACTTGAGTATTCCTAGCTGCATCTTTCACAGACGTCGTATGGAGCCAGAGCGGGGATAATATATAGTTCTGTACTGTAAGGAATCCAAAAGTTCAGTGTAAGAGATCCTGTCCCAGCCACACACTGCACATTGTTATCTGCCCAGGCTTAAACTTTTCTCTTGAACAAGACCAGATATGACGCCAGCACAAAATGCAGGATAAGAAGTAATACACGCTCGCATTTTAACTGCACTCTGGCCTCTGTGCTGCCCCTACATTCCTTTGCTCTTGCAGAGTCGCAGGGAAATAACAATGAACTGTTATGATGCATCCCACAGGGGTGCTGGTTTGCCCGCGTTACCCAGTGCTGGATTTAGGGCCAGAGGTATTAGTTCCACCTAGTTATTTCTAACCCCAAAATATTACACTCTTGATAGAAAAATGCTTTGCTGTCAAGGGCTAAATTCTGGCTTCTCGAGGTAGCCAGGAGAAGGACTGCAAGGCCAAATGGTTCTGCCCCAATTCTGCCTCCACCCTGAAGCTGCTCCCAGCTGTCCTGCGTGAGCTCCAGAGCGTGGTTGTGAGGTGGTACATGGAGCTCAGTGCGTCTGGCCTCTGCATTCATGAGTCTGTCCTCACTGCAAGAAAGCGGGAGCGCTTAACTCAGGACAGGCACAGCAACTCTGGTTTTAACTTGGATGTAGCAGCTTGATTTCAACTCCAGGCTCCCTTACAGGCTTGAACCCGAGTTAGAACCTGAACTGCCTTGTCTCCACTGCTATTTTAACCTGAGTTAGCTAACCTGAGTTAAGACTGCACCATTATTATTATTATTTTGCAATGAAGACATACCCTATATGTAAATGTCTCCTAATTCCCAATGGTTCCTATACACCCCTGCTTCTTGCAGGAGTAAATGCTGTAGATGGGTGTCTGTTTGCTCAGGGTATCAGGCAGGTTTCTGCTCTGATGCTATAATTTGGTTCCACAAAGTGCTGTGCTGGATACAGTGAGCTGCTGTTATAGGATAGAGTACAGTTCACCTACATCAAGCCTGAGCAGTTGGGTAAAGTGAGCCGGAGATGGGGATTGAAATCAGCTACTCCAACCTGTCCCACCCATGGTTGCTACTACAGCCAGGGGGCTGGAATAACAGTCACAGCTCCTCTCTCTGTATTGCTTGGCGTGCCAGGGCCTTTGAGGGTGTGTAATCACGACTCCAGGACCCCTCCACTGCACACCCTGTATGCAGATCTCTATGTTGGCCTATGCAGGGAGAGCAAAAAAGACAACCTCTGCCCCCACCCTTGTGGCATGCAGGGAGCTTCTCTGTGTAACTGGTCTTCTGGTAGTTCTGTCCATGTGGTTCCATCTCAGGTCTTACCTGGTGCAGAAGGCCTCACATAAATCCTCCAAATCAAGGTGGGCTTGATCTGGAATGGGGTTTAGCTATTGTGATCCCAGGTTCACTAGCTCTGTGTAAATAAAAATATACCATCAGTGTAATTCATATGGTACAAGGGGGACTGATCTCCATCATAACTTGCTCACCTATTTATAAATGCTCTAAAAGGTTAAGCAGTGGGTGAGCCTGAGAGTTAGGGACATTCCCATCTCCCAGACCTTATCTGTTTACACGCCCTACTATAATCTGAGAGATTAACCACTTTTTAAAACAGAGGGGAACTTTCCTCTGATCTCTTCATAATGATTCATGGATTGTGTAGCAGAGCTGGTAGAATAAAACAATGATAGATTTGCAAATGCAAATGGAGAGTTTGATTCTGAGTTACTGGTAGGTTGTTGTTACTCATTGTTTGCAAGTATTTGGGTGGCAGCCAGGTACTGATTAAAATATTCCCAAAGCCCTAAAGATAAATGACTCTCAGCACAGATGAGTATCCCTCTGAAAATTCTTAACAGGAGCCAGACTTTCATTGTTTGCTGTTAATTTCAATAACCAAATCAGGGACTGGAAACAATTCTATGTGACTTAAGTGACAAAACACACACCTGAGCAACAAATAGTAAGTAGGCAAAGTGAACAGAGGGCAAACAACCTGCAGGTTGAAATTTGTATAAATCACATGGGCCACTGTTATGAATAACAACTATGATGGTAGAAATCGAGTTTAATTCAGATCATTTGTGGACTGAAAAATGGGTGAAAGTCGCAACAGGATTATACTCAATGAATAATGCACCCAGTGCTCTCGCACCACATTTATTCTGTGCCTGTCGTTGCCTCTCTCTTACTGCTTTCTTTTCTTCCCTGAGGGTTTTTTACTTTCCTCTTATTTGTTTTTATTGTATTTTCAATAGAACAACTGGGTGCCAGTAATTGTGCAGTGAAATTAGTATTGAGAGTTGAGACTCTAGTTTCTTTCCTATTTTCTTTGTTGTTGTTATGTGGCAGTTTAACAACTTTCATGAGACTGGAGATAAGTTTGTATAGTTAAATGTATGCTGTGTTTGTTAATATAAAAGGGAAATTAGCATCTCGTTAGGAGTTGATGAATGGTTCTAACTCCGATCTCCTGATGTCTCTGAGTGCCTGGCTTTCTAACTCTGGTGCATGCTCTTAGCATATTCAATAGTTATGTAGAACTTGAAAAACAACCTAAAAGGCATCCACAAGAAATAAAAAAGGCACATTTTCCTGCACACTTAGTGAGAGGCCATCTCTGGCCATTAGCTTGCCTTGCATTCTGCCCTAACTCCATGTTCTGTACTGTGGTGTTCTATGTGGTACCCAAATAGTCAATACTTCAGCATATGGAGGCTGTATTATTGCACATGTTGGAGCAAATTTTTAAAGGGAGCTTCAATCTTCAGTTTTGCACTGGCCAATACTTGAGGGCACAGATAGTGGCTGGAGCAAGCGATTTCATTAGATGTCAAACAGCCTGTGTTGTGGGCACAGTCAGATGTTTAGGTGTCTAAATGATCTGTTTAGGTATAGGAGGAGAACTGAAGGCCAGCTTTTAAAGGGCAGTCCATTGTTTATTTTAATGCAGAGTGAACACTTAGGCTCCAATCCTGTGAGTTCTAGAGCATCTCCTGGGGTGTCCTGAGCACTCTCAAATTCCCATTGACAAAAGGGGGAAAGAAGGGCTTTTTTCTGACTACAGCTGTGTTCGTTAGAGGCAAGGCAAGGCGTGGCTGGGTATTTCTGGTGCCCATACTACAAGTTAAAGGCCATTTGGGGCCACAATTAGTTCCCCATGTTGCATCTTCCAATATGCATAAGTGGGCACAAACAAGTGACTGCGTGTGTAAAAGATACAGTTACACACACACAACAGGTACCAGCCTGGATATTCTGCATGTATCATTTCTCTGTGTGTTTGAGAACATACGTATTTTGCAGGAGGAACGTAAATACCTAGTTTTGAAATCACGACCCTTTGTGTCACAAGAACTCCACTGGCTATAGAGCACAGGTGTTAAATTCTGTTTCCTCTGTCTGTTTCTAGTGTACTCATCAACATAACATCTAGGTACCAATGCCTGATCCAAAACCCAAGAAAGCCAATGGAAAGGCTCTCAGTGATTTCAGTCGGCTTTGGATTAGACCCCAATTTATTATAAATCATTCACTGTCTTCTGCAGAGTTGTTATTCTTTTATGTTCACTGCTAACTATTGGGCAACAGCAGATAAAGGCTGCATAAATCGAGTATCTTATAAAGAAGACAGTGTGTTCCTTTATTCAGAATCTTTTCTCTCTCTCTTTTCACTGTACCTCCTGTTAGTTGCTTGGCAACCACAATAATATTATTGCACATGTACGTTACGTTAGCCATTACCTGCAGTCAGGATTTATTTGTCATTTTCGTTTAGCAGATAGAAACCCGGGATATTGAAGGCTACACTAATTGCTGTGCAGAGCAGCTGTCAAAGGGTAGGTAATTCCCAGCATTAAGTGATTGACTCACATATTCACACACTCAACAGGATTCGATATTTCACTCCTTAATACTTGAATGGAGGTTCTTTAAACCGGGATGGTGGTTTATGGAGGATAGAGACACTATAAGGTGCTTATTTTGGTGGCAAGCAGAAAGCTCTGTTTAAATCTAAATTGGTTTGCACTGCATCATCTCCAGACACCCAGCAGTACTGACTTGCCCATCTTTTATCATGGGGGTGCAAATATCTTTTTGCTGGGCTGTGTTTTCTTGTTCTGTGAGGAAAGTCCAGGCATGTCCTCAGCGCTGGAGCGTGGCTCTTACATCTTATTAACATATTTAGAATTTGTATTGAGGTAGTGCCTGTAGCCCCAATCAGAGATCTGAGCCCAGTTGTGCTTAGCGCTGTACAACCACCCAAAGACAAGAAGGTTCCTTCTCAGAAGAGCTTACAATCTATCGCTATGTCTACACTGCCCTGGAGTTTGGACTACAGGGGTGTGAATAGTGATGCGCACCAAAGCGCTGCGCTGTAACTCCCCCATGTGGACGCTGCAGGTGCAGACCAAAAGGTTCCTACTTTGCTTTGATGTAGTCCTGTTTGAAGAGGACATGCCCTCAATGTAAAATGAGATACAACCAACTGCTGGGGGGAGCACAAGGGAAGGCTGAGACTGTTAGAGTTAGTGTACCAAGCCTACAGCCTGTTACAGTGGAATTCCGCAGGAAGCCTTTGAACACCACTCATTCTTCCCCCCAACCCCCCGCCCCATGTGTTTGTTCCTATTTTATTATTGCTAATAAAAAGTAACATACTGAATGCTGGGGAAAGCAGTGTGGAGCTGTCATCTACCACAGCTCCAGAACCCCATATCCCTACAGAGAGAGGTGCAAGGGAGACGCTCATCACTATAAATACAGTTGATGTTTCTTCCTTAAAACGTGATGTAAGATTCAAGATCAGGTAGGCACTACCTAGACCAGGGGTCAGCAACCTTTCAGAAGTGGGGTGCCGAGTCTTCATTTATTCACTCTGCCTTGAGGTTTCGTGTGCCAGTCATACATTTTAACATTTTTAGAAGGTCTCTTTCTCTAAGTCTATAATATAGAACTAAACTATTGTTGTATGTAAAGTAAATAAGGGTTTTAAAATGTTTAAGAAGCTTCATTTAAAATTAAATTAAAATGCAGAGCCCCCCAGACCGGTGGCCAGGACCTGGGCAGTGTGAGTGCCACTGAAAATCAGCTCGCGTGCCGCCTTTGGCACACGTGCCATAGGTTGCCTACCACTGACCTAGCCCAAAGAGCTGCCAGTCAACTTATTTTCTTCTTTAGTCTATATTACTTACAGTTGTCATGTACTGCAGTATGCCACCATGGGCAAAATTCTCCCCTCAGATACACTCTCATGCATCTCCCATTGTCTTCAGGAGGAAGACAAACGTGTGAGAAACAGACTTATCCCAATAGGCTAAAATTTCAGACCAGGGCGTGCGCTTTTGTGTCTGTGCAAAAAAGATTTTGTAAAAGATACACCCCTGCGTGTGTCATTTGTAACTTACCACGCTTTTCTGCACTGTCAAGGCTGTTGCGCGTGCAAAAAAGTGTGGAGGAGCTGCTGCTGTTAGGTAAGGCTGTAGGAGTGGCTGGAGAGCTCAAAGGCAATGCAGCACTGCTCTGTGAATGCTAGCCAGAACAGGGCCTGGTTCAGATGGGAGTTCTGCTCTGAGTACGTTAAGTGGAGGTACAGTTAAGACTAAAACAATATATTTGTTTAACACAAGCTCTTCTTGGGACAATGTGAAGAACACCACCACAGACATGGGGCGCACAATCACACACCCATTGTACTGAAAATGTAGGCCTCTACACCTGTCTAATGTAGGCTGTCACTTCAATCTGATACTGCCACGAGAAATTCGTGAACACAAATCTCTTGCCCTATTGGTGTCAGGTTTTTAATGTATAGTTGAAATCCAAAGTTGTATATGATGACATTGATTTCCCTTTAATATGCCAGGATTATGTGTGTTTCCTTGCTCACTGTGAAGAACGTATAACTTGGTAAATGATGTTAAAATCAATGGTGCAGAAGCAAGTTCCCACAAATCAGTCTTACAAAGCGGACAGAGGAGACAAAATGTTCCTTTAAACTGGCAAATGGAAGCCTTACGTAGTCTGTTGCATGTGCCACTCAGCTGAAACATACAGGTACTGAATGTTTTGAAAGCTGTAATGTAAATACAGGTGATTATGGAAAGATACACCATGAGTGAGCCTTTGAAAAGCATCGATTTGATTTTCAGTGTAAGGATGCACATGGGTTATGTAGCGAGTTTTGCGTTTGTCACAAGATTTCTTAATGCTTAGGAGAGCCGTTTACTGGGCCAAAATAACATGAGCTCTATCTTGCAGCACTCTTTTACTTCCTGGGTGATGGAGATTATACCATGAGAAGACTAGATCTGGGGTTATTTCGGGTTCATAAGTGGCTCCCTAAAGGAAAACCATTGAAAATAGCACACGCTGTAGTGTCTCACAAGGTAAAGGGGAGGCAGGACTCAGTTCCAACAAATATAAAGTGGATTCTTTATTGAAGTTACTGGAAAGAGACAGAGGGCAAGATTTTAGTAAATAGGTGTCTCAAGTTACGTTTCTACATTCACATGAAGGCACCTAAATAAGTGGCCTGAATTTCAAAAGAGCTGAAGATCCAGTAGTACTGACGCTAAACTGTGAAAAGACTCATGTCAAGTCAGTGGGAACTAGTGGGTTCTCAACACTGTTGAAAGTAAGGCCTGATTCGGTGCCTAAATATGGATTTAGGCCCCTTAATTTAGATACTGCTTTATGAAAATCTCAAGTTCTCCTTTGCGCTGTAGCTCCCAGACTAATTCAGAGCATGCTGCCTCATGCCATCACACAGAGGCCCCCAAGTCTTGGTTTAAAGAGACTACAAATACAACTATCAATATGTAATGGCCCTATCCTACTCGGTTACCTCCTCTGGCGCCATTCTTCTTGTGGGTTTGACGGATAGACCTGGGTTCTTCTGGGTCCCGTCTCTAGCCTTGCCTGAGGGTTTTCATTGTCCTGTCCCAATACACAATCACTTGGCAGTTCTTCCACCTCCCTGCCAAAAATACCAGCGGGTGCTGCTTGGAAGGAAAAATTTCTAACTATTGTCTAACCCTGACCCAGCCAACTGATATATGGAGATTCCCAGGGAATAACCCAGAGACATACAGTGTATCAAACCAGGTAATTGTCATAAAGGTAAACATTAATTAACAGTGCAAACAAATACTCTTATGGTCACCAATGCCCAACCCTGTGACTTACTCCAGAAGGGAATAATGTCCAACGTGTACTATACTAGGGCCCTGGCTGGCTGGTGAGGGTGATGTGGGTGGATGAGCAGACAGCAAGTTAGGACACAGTTGTTGAATAGGTAACTTCCACCCAGTGGCCCCAACTACCTAGCTAAGGGTTGATGCACTCATAGACTCCATGATGTGGGTGATCTTCAGGTTCAAATCCTGGCCTGGCTCCCTCAGCAGCTGTAGGAGGGGTCTGACAGTCTCAGTCAAGGCCCATGCTATCCTATGCTGCTCATGTGGAATTTTTCACTGCCAAAAGTATCCTGCTTCTGCCTCTGAGGTAACTTTCCCCATAGAGGGACTCAGGGAACAGGCACAGACTATATAAAAATAATTCTAAAAAAAATCACAAATCCTCATTTTTTATTCTGTATAGCCCAACTGCAGGTTAAAGCAGGCAGGAACTCCAGAGCTAGCAACAAGAAGGATTTCTTGCTGCGTAGTAACTGCTTTAGCTAGAGAGCTAAGGGACTAACCTAGTCCTAAACTAGGTGAAAGCTTTCCCAGCTGAAACCTATAAACTGAGAGCTACCATGAACAGGGACTGGAACCAGTTGAGAACTATGGCTGCCAAGGCCCCAGAGGCCAGTTTTTGGGGATGACCCTGCATGCAGGCATAGGACTCCTAAACTCTCCAAAAAGCATGTTCTCCCTTCAGTAGCTGGCTCGTCTCTCCTCATAACATGGCTCCTCAGGGGCCTGCTCATCATCAGAGCCTTCCTTATTGGCAAGGCTAATTCATTGCCCTTGGCTTAACCTGTCAATTATCCATGTTTTAACCCTTCCCCCCGCCCCCATGTGTCTCTTTGAGCAGGCATGCTGGTGGCCTTCTAGACCCATGCTGCAATAACTTCCCCATGGCCTCTACCGCTCGGACTAGCATCTCCCCTCGCTCCCACTTGGTTGCCTAGCGCCCAGGATTCTGAGTCCAAGAACCAAGGTAAGGCCCACATGGGGTTACATTTAGATTGATTCGGTTTCTTGCAGATCCAGAATGCACAGTCCTAGTGTCTCTAGGAAGCGAAGTGTATAGCGGTTGGATTTTTTTTACCCAGCAAAGCTCTATCAGTGTAAAATGAAGCCACTTTTCCAACCCTCCTCATCTAAGATGATTTCAGTAAATCAGAACGGCGGCGATACTGTGGAAGAAACTTGAATTCACAGCTATACTTGGGCATGATCTTTGTTCCGGCCTAGTGGAAAAGAATTTGGAATTTCAGCACAATGTGGATTTAAGGTCTGCTTTTCACACACACGCACTAACAAAAAACCCCTTCTGTACATGGAACTCAATAGCCAGTTTGTCTAACTGCTATGACATTTTTATCCATGGGCCAGGAGATGGAGGCTACAGGAGGTTTGTAATGAAAAGCATCGCTCTTCTGTCGGTGCCTCTGGACTTGCTGGAGGAATTTATGCTAGAGCAGTCTTTCCAACAGATATTCAATAGAGGCAAGGAGAAAAGTCCTAATTTATTTTTCCCCTCCTCGCATAGTAAACATCTGGAATGTACATGGGTCTTTTAATAAATTAGCATTAGTGTTGCCAGACCTGTGGGTTTCCTGCGGAACTGGGTGGCTTTTTTAATGGAGAGCAGCAGGATCATTTTAATATCGTGTTTTCTGGTGCACCAATCGGTTTTTTCTTTCTGTTCCCTTGCTCTGGCCACCAGTGAAAGTGCTCGTTCAAGTCCGAGCTGCAAGAAGTAGTGAGAGGCTGTAGTGTAGTGGTTGGTGTGAGCGTCAGCTCCTTTCGTGCCATTATGTTTTGGTTGGGGCTGGGAATGGTACGGTGTAGCTGTTCTGAGAGCTTGTTTGAGATTGTGTATTATTATGATCCTTTGGCTGTTTGCCAGAGCAACAACCGATATCTGGAAATCTCTCTCTCTCTTTTTGTCTTGCCAACTCTCATGATTTTATTTCGTTTCGTTACATTTGGGGTGAAATTCTGGCCATGTTGAAATCAATGGGAGTTTTGGCATTGATTTAAATGGGGCCAGGATTTTACGTTTTTTTGGTAAAGCGTCAGGATCTGGAGTCATGTGATTACATGAGAAACTCAGCTTTCGTTTAAAATAAAAGGAAATGTCCAGTCCTCATGGTTTCAGAGAAAAGCTTGAAAATATGAACCTTAAAAGGCTCAGAAACTGGAAGGCCAATAAAGTGATTTCCAAATATATTGTTTTTTAAACCTTCTGATTTTTAAGCCAGCCTTGTGATTTTTTGGGGGTTTGACTCAATTTGTGAACACGTGGGGTTGACAGTACTGCTCTCAATCTCGCTGTTTCTCCCTGCACCAAATACTTCAATACATTTCTGTAATTCTACACTTCTATAATTTTATAAGCTGTAGAAAGGAAAAGGACAAAAACAGCCCAAGTTTTATAAAAGTACATATTAACGGTGCATGCACAAAATGCACAGGGTGTGTGCAAATTGATGTGTGTACCCCAATACGTACTGTATGTGAGCATCTGGCATTTTACAAATGTGCTTCTGAAAATGCAGGCCCTAATGAAGAAACGGTTACAAACTATTCTTCAAGTCTGAGACAAATGTGTCATTTTTACACAGATCTTATTTGAAAACGTAGGGGAAAATAAGACACATGGGGCCAGATTCTGCTTTCAGTTTCACTGGTGCAAATCCAGAGTGGATTTGCCTTCAGTGGAGTTATCCTGAATTTATTCTGGTGCTATTGAGAGCAGAATTTGGCCCATAATCTCTATCCCTGTATGTTTCTTTGGGAATTCAGACTCTTTATTTAGATGTTTAAGCAGCAAAGAGTCCTGTGGCACATTATAGACTAACAGACGTTTTGGAGCATGAGCTTTCGTGGGTGAATACCCACTTCTTTGGATGCATTTAGATGTTGTGTTTCATAATGATATTTTACATTAACAGGTGGCCTTTCATGCCATTGATCCCAACCCCCTTTACATCCAACCTAGATATAGAAATGACTTCATCTACCACTGAAGTGGATCTTGGCAGTGCTGTAAAATCCTACTCCTACCTGGTACAGAGCACCCTCAGCTCCCACTGGAGACTGCAATTTTCTTGAATTGGTTTTTGCCTGGGAGTCAGATCTGGAATCTATTTATGGTTCTTCCTCTAAGGGTATGTCTAGACTATGATTAAAACGTGGGAGGGTGGGCTGGGGTTTAGAATGTATTAGCTAGCCTATTGTAATTAACACCTTCTAAACCTCTGCTGGAGACAAGGCAAGTTGTACTTTGGCACATAGGAGCTGATTAAGTGGAAGCCTAGGCTCCAAAATAACTATTATTTTCCTTCTAAAAATGACAGCTTACATTCGGCAGTTTCTGATGGGGCCGGCAGGGAACTGCTGATGTCAAACAAGAATGGCTTCAGATCCCTGGCTAGACTCCCGTCTCCCAGCTCCGTGCCTTAACCACAAGACCACTCCTTCTCCCCTTTGATATGGCCACTTCTTAGTCGACCAAAAGTCACTGACGAAAGCCACCAAACTGTAACCAAGCTAGAAAAAAAGCATGTGCTGGGCATTCAGAACGTCGTTTCAATCATGTTCAGGGATCAGTAGACTAGACTCTGTTCTGTTGGACAGCTTCTGTGTGCCACCACAAAGATTGTTGTAATTCAGTGGTGGATAATCGCTATATGTTCTTTGGGATGAAAAGCTCTATACAATTGTATGTTCCTTTCCCCCTCTAAGTTCAGCCTTTGGCTTGGACTATCCAAAGCAGTCAAAAGTTTATTAATAGTCTGTTTCTGGAGTCTAAGTGACTCCATGGAGGGGAAATATTCTGTGCAAAACAAAACAGGAAAAGAAAACAATGTCCAAATCCTCCATTCTGAAGTTGAGCTCAGAATGCTGTATTGTTTTATCTTTCCCTGCGAAGCAGAGATCTTAACACAGAGTAGCCATTGCTTAAAGCATGTGATGTGATCGGATACAGAAGCGCTGCAGTCAGAGAGACGCAGGGAGTGTTCAGGAGTGAAATATGACTGACTCTTTTGAAAATTAGTCTGTTCATAGCCAAGTCACTGATTTAGGAATTCAGCAGGAGAATCAAAGAGAGAAACTTGATGGAATCCAAATGTTGGCACATTGTTGTGAATCTGACCCTCATTATTGTTACCAAAGGCATATGTGGTACAGGTGAAATTCATAGGGTCTACAAAAGGCTTATGGAGCAATTAAGTCCCATTTAAACCCTAAATTTTGTGCTGGCCTTCTGCATAGGGGCCAGGTCTCCTTATTTGTCCTCTTCCATCATTAATTAAACTAGCCTTATCTTTTGGGGGTTGTTCTATTATGTGCAGCTACCTCATAGGCTCTAGCAAACATGGGGAGAAAATATGACCAAAAAAATCTCCCAGTAACAATCAAGATACAGGAGCGCAAGGTGAACAGAAGGATAGATGGATGGGCAGCCAGATGGTAATTCCGACAGGGTCTGATCAAATTACCGTGGAAGTCCATTGACACCAGTGGATTTCGGACTGGGTCCTTAGTAGCGCTGAACTGGCTTACAACTGATCAAAATGAAGTTTGCCATCCTGGAAGTCCAGTGTCATCTTCTTTTTGCCCTCAAACTTGTGATTATTTATTTATTTTTCCTTAGGGTTGTTCTGCCTATCTCGGCTAATAAATCCATCTAAGTTGAAAAGAACCAGAGGAGAAAATGCATGTTTGCCCTAATTGACAATTGCAGCATGAAATCACGAACCGTTGGAGATACAATTTCATCCCCACATATTTTCTTTTTTAAGTTAATGATAAGAATAAAGCGCATAAGCCTTTCCTGTATCCGCGGGTTATCCCTAGCCGTGGTTTTCCTCAGGAAAAGCATCCGGATCACTCTTTGTCCCTATGCTGCATAAGTATAAAATAGTCCCCCATGGTATATTCCACTGGGATTTTGTCAGCTGTTAGTGGAGAATAGTTTTTTTCATTGCCACATTTAAATGTATGCCTCACATGACAGCTAAGTGCATTTCCAGAGTCATGTCTCTTTAGATATATAACAAGTTAATTTTGCCCCGAGAGCAAGAATGAAGAGCAGGATAGGTAAATCTGAGTGAAAGTATAAGGGAAGAGTTTTAATGAGCCATACACGAGTACAGAAATGGCATGTATGTTTTAGCAACAAAGCAAGGCATCGGTTTGGGCTTGGAGTCATCTTTCTGTTCCAGGAGTTCCAGTCTGGGTTCCTTCAGCCTCACTTTGCATCCTCCTTATAATAACCTGAACCATTTGAGAAGGGACTGTTTTCCTGAGTTTGGCTTATGTGTGAGACATCCAGGTTTGGGTCTTTAACTTAGAATTGCTCATCAGTTCGCCGTTCCAGGCCAATGGGGGCTGTAGGAAGAAGGGCGGCCAGTACGTCCCTCGGCCCGCGCCACTTCCCGCAGCTCCCATTGGCCTGGAGCAGTGAACTGCGGCCAGTGGGAGCCGCGATCGGCCGAACCTGTGGATGCGGCAGGTAAACAAACCAGCCCGGCCCGCCAGGGGCTTTCCCTACACAAGCGGCGTCCCAAGTTTGGGAAACACTGGTGTAGAGGAATGCACGATCTACTCACCACTGATTTATTAGAGAAGGATCCATGGCTCTGTACAAGAGGTGAACTGCAAAACAAACAACAAAGTCCTGTTCCAAAGAGTTTATAGTCTAAGGGTCCTATTCTACTCCCATTGAACACAGCCACAAAACTCCCATTGGCTTTAATGGGGGCAGGGGCAGGCCCTTACAATTATCAGTTCCTACAATAATATATTGCAACTTACATGTTGAAGAGGAAAATAAACGACTCTCAAGATATGCAATGCAATACACACTCTACTTGGGCCTTGAAGTGTGCTTAGTCTTTGGGCCAAACTCAGCACTACATTGGCATTGGTGTAAATATGGAGTAACTCCATAAAGCCAGCAGAGTTACTTCAGTGAGCGCAGAATTTTGTCCTGGTGTTTGCGCTGCAGCCTCACATATAAGTGGAAATCTTGGCGTCGTTGGGAACAATCAGAACTTGTTAGCTCAAAGAATCGCCCCAATGTCCTGGTGCAGGAATGATGCATTTTATGCAGAGCAACTTTTTGGTTAAATTTCTCTGGGTCAGTTTCAGTGCAGGATGTAGCAATGTCAGCAGCAGAGGAGGATTTCTACACATGTCTCTTCATTTACCTGAGGCGGCTTATTGGTCCCCAGCGAAAGTGGAAATATTATCGTTGCTTTGGCAACAGAGGTATCACATCCTCAGGTAGGTGATGAGAAGTCAGAGTAAGCAGCTCCTGGGGAAAGGCCCAGATCCTCAAAGGCACCTAACTCCCATTGATTTCACTGGGAAATACCTTATAGGATCTGGGCCAAAATCCCATGGAGAGAAGCAGAGGGATTGTTCAGAAATATTTGTAAAACATTTGAGAAATCTTCAAATGTTAATAAAAATAAACCCATATTTCAGCCATTAATACCTACTCCCAACACCCCATTGAGGTAGCTTGATATTATAAATCACGTTTTACAGATAGGGACGTGAAGGCACTGACAGTCAGTGACTTCCCCGAGGCCACAGAGGTAAACCAGTTTCAGAATTTAGGAGTTCCTGGTTCTTAGTCCCCTGCCTAATCCACTGGACTCTGGTGTGTCTCAATAATAAAATTAAAAGAATTGACTTTCATCTCAGTTCTCTGTAGAGTAAGCTGTGAGGCTATCATCAAGGCCTAGGTACCCTGTGGTGAGCTGTACCTAAATTATAGCGCAGGAATCCTTGAGTCTGCAGGACTTCAGTGAAAATTCAGCAGCAGCCTCAGATAAATTTGCAAAATTGAGGTTTGTAATGAATGACACATGAAAATAAACAATAGTGCATTTACTTTGATATTAAATTCAGGTTATTTTATGCTGTCTCCACATTTTGAGTTTTCTAATAGATAGCAGACTGTCTGTCTTCTTTAGGTTTCAGAGTTAACATCAGATGGAGATGAATGGGACAATTCAACACTTCTCAGAGCTATTGTTCTAGGCTGCCTGCTAGTTCAGCTAGACATCAGTTACTCTTGGGTCACGTTTTCTATGTTTTCCCCACAACGGTGAAGGCTAGAAACATACTTTTTCCTTTAAATGAAAGCTGAGATTCCAGGGCCCCATTCTGCTGCATGAGGGGAATTCTGCAGAAAATTCTGTAACCATAGAATGATGGCACACCGAGGGCACTGGCTCTAACAAGAGCTGGTTGGAAAGACTCCGATGAAACATTATTTCATTCAGCAAAATTTGCTGATTAGTCAAAATTGAAACGTTTTGTGGCAAGGGTTCGATTTTGACGAAGTTCTGCAGGTACCTAGCTGGTTTTAAAACGTGGCAGGATGATGAGTAGAGGAACACCTGGTAGCCCAGGTTCATGGCAACCCATGCTCTTTGGTCTTCCAACATCCCTTTCTCCAGGGCATCCCGCCAGGCAGCCTGTCCTGGAGCCAGGGCTCTATTTCCTTTCACAGAAAATTTCAAAATTGTTGATTTTTGTTCAGAGTTGGAGTGTAACCAGATTTCGAAATATCTAAATCCTCCACAAAATGGAATGACCTTTCTCCTCCCAGCTCAAGCGCTAACCTCACCCTGTCCACAGGTTTTCTCACACTTCAAGAGATCTGCCTCTTTCTCTGCATGTTTCTAGTTTGTGAGTACTCTCACAGCCTTGCCAATGATGGCACATCTGAATCTAGTTTCACCGGACACTTTCATTTAATTAATTATCGGAAAGAGTTATTGGTCTCAGAAGATATTTACGCTGACAATGAATTTGTAACATAGTTTCTTTTAAGTGTCTCTTTGATTTTCCCTCCTTGCTTTGTGATGTCTGAGCAGTCTCTGAAAGGCAGAGATGGGGAAAGGGGAAAGATGTTTTCCAACAGGAAACACAGGAGCTACATCTACACCAGGACAGAGGCTTCTGTACCAGTCCAGTTCTACCACTGGCAGCAAAGGTGGTAGCCATAATGCAGACAGGACCCAGTCCTTTTTACCTCCATTTGAGCATCTAAACTTGCTCAGAGGGAGGATGGAAAAAAGGCCCACACAATACAGCTAGTCCAGGCAGAGCAGCACGCCAGTGATGAACTGGGGGTCCCAGTTTTCCTAATGAAGACAAAGCCAAATGCTCTATTTTCCTTTCACGCACATCGGAGTCAATCAGCAGTAACTCAGTTGAAGGCAGTAGGTTACACCAGCGGAAAACCCGTGTAAGTAAGTGGAAAATCAGTCCCGAAGACAATAATCTGAGCGACGATAATCTCTGCATCTGAGCTGAGTGAAAGGGCAGAGATGTGGGGTGTCTGTGAATTGGACTTCTGAGTCCACACTCTGTTTTGTTGCTTTGAGCATATCAAAAGCAGAAGCCAGAGCACTGCTGACCGGCTTGCACAAAGCTTAGAGCAAACTCGCATTTTTAATGTAGGTCCATATGCGGTAACCCCTTATTTACTTGTGGTTTTGCCTTGGACCCCAAGCCTGTGAGGTGTTGAATACCTCTGCTTCTGATGGATCAAGCCCTTTGAAAGCATTGAACATCCAATTGCATCCCAAACAAGGATATTTTTTTCCTTTGTGTTTTCTTTGGGGAGCAAAACAAGTTAAATCTTCATGGCAAAATTGAAAGGCAACATGGTCTAGTGAGTGGGGCATTGGGCTAGGCATCAGGAAGGCTGGGTTCTGTTCCCCACTGTGCTGTGAGACCTTTGCTTCCCCTCCCACCTTTGGTCTATTTAGCTTGCAAGCTCTTTGGGGCAGAGACTGTCTCTTACTTTGGCTATGTCTACAGCAGCATGGTATATAGATGCTTGCTACATTGATGGAATGGGTTATTCTGTCACTGTAATAAAACCACCCCTCTGAGAGTCAATGGAAGAATTTTTCTGTCAGTCTAGAGATGTCTATACCAGGGCTTAGGTTGGCGTAATTATGCCTCTCGGGGTGTGAATTTTTCACAGCCCTGAACTAGTCGACCTGCGTTTTAGATGTAGAGCAGGCCTATGTGTCTGTACAGTCCGTACGACAGTGTGGCCCAGACATCAGCTGAGGCATCTAGGCATGACTGCATTATAAATAAATAATAATACAATTTACTAATGAATGGCCTTCAATAAGATTCGCCCCTCTCCCTAATGCCCTGTTACAACCAATACAAAATAAGAATGCAGGAAAACTGAAAATCCATTGGAACCCCCGCAATGCACTTTTTAAAAATTGCTTTTCAGTCTGCTTTTCCCTCCTTTCCAGGCACACGGTATTCGGTGCCGTTGGCCCAGTGACAACAACAGGGTGGGAATTAAATGAAAATGTACGCACAGTTCTGAAAGGGAGACCAGCACTGAACGACAGCACATTCCTATCACTCTTGATGTCAGTGCTTTCCAGAGCAGACCGAGAACAATGCCCCAGTGTCAAAGAACGGGAACGTCTAGCACTGACAACACTTTCTTTCTTTTCTAAGAACATATGATTATAAGCTGAAGTCATTGTGTCAGCTGGGTAGGGGTGTAATTAGAGGGCTCACATTAGCAGCCGATGGCCAGCCTCTGAGTTGTGATATGACCGATCGTGCTAGATAACTGGGACAAAAAGACGTACAGCCAGCGTAACCAGGGAGAGTAACCCCTGGGCAGGGGGATTCACCAATGGGCAGAGCTGTCATAGTGCTCCTACACTATCCCCTCCTAAGTGCAGGCTTGGGGAAAAGAGGATACCTGGGGTATCTCCGTACCCTCCGGATCCTTGGCTGCTGTACCAAAGTCTTGGTGACTGGCCCCTTGACACCTGACCCCATTTAGAGCAGCCTCTAGCCCTGTTTAATACCGAGCGCTCATGCAGGAAAGCTGTCAAGGCAGGAAAACTTTGCTCTGTGATTTGAATCTTCAGCAGCAGCACACACAAAATTCTACAAGACCTGGCCTGTGGTGTGTTGCTAAGGATATGTCTATACTGCAAAGAAACCCCCTCTGCAGTGAGTCTCAGAGCCCAGGTCGATTGACTTGGGTTCATGGGGCTTGGACTGCAGGCTAAAAATAGCAGTAGTGAGGTTTGGGCTTGGGCTGGAGCCTGGGCTCTGAAACCCGGCAAGGGGGGTGGGTCTTGGAGCCCAGTCTCCAGCCCGCACCGGAACAGCTATCCTGCTGTTTTTAGCCCTGCAGCCTGACCCCCACAAGCCTGAGTCAATTGACACAGACTCTGAGACTCGGCGCTGCAGGTTTTTCTTTGCACTATGGACATAAATAGCTCCACAAAAACAACACCTAAGAATGCTGATGGTCTTGGGCGTAGTTAGCAATGAGTGTGTTTGTTCTCTAGCATGGCCTCAAGTCACTCCTGCCCCTCTGTTCAGCGGTGCATCGTCAGCGTGATACTGTGTCTCTAAGGAGCGATTATAATCTACCACACGGCTCCTAAAATTCTGAGTCTGTCTTAGACTCCTGTGTTCCCACGGAAATTAACGGGAACCATACATGCATCTGCGGGCAGAATTTAGCCCTTACTTTGCCAATGGATTATGATGGATCCTTGTGTGCCACACCCCCATTATAGTCTGAGCCATGATGTCCATCTGCCTGGGACATGACGCTGCATAGTCACTCTGGGTTTGAAAAAGCCTCGTGGAAGTTTAGGGCTTGTCTGGAGAGCAGCAGCGCCTACTAGGGGGTGTGATTTCTAAAGTGCACTAACGTGTTGCAAATCAATTATTCTGTGTAGACCCTGCGAGTGAGAAATTAATGCTCTCGAGTGTACTTTAATGTAGTATTGTTTAACAGCACTCCTGTAGTTTGCACCAACAGGGTCTACACAGATCATTTAATACGCAGCATCTTAGTGCATGGTAGAATCACACTCCCATAGTGTCCACTGGTGCTCTGTGTAGAAAAGCACCTAGTGTATATGGATGGAAAATCAGATTTCTTACTAATGTTTTTCCAAAACACCCAAAGGCACCTTATATGCAGAAGATGAATGGCCTGCCCAATTTTAGTTTAAAACGTGAAGCTGTTTTCCAGTTACAAGACTCATCCCAAGCTGCTTTCTGTTTTTGTCCCCCCTACCCCCAATAAGTTAGCTACCAGGTAGATTTCCCATGGCCCCAAATGTGCTTCAAGAGATAGAAGCAAATAGTTAGGGCTGCATTTCAAACCCCTTAATAAAATGGGAGGACTGTTATCGAAGTGCTGACCCAGCCTTAACTGTGGCGGTGCAAAGAATGGGCCTGGTTCTGCCATGATTAATACCTCACTCCTGGAGTCAGCCCCATTCATGTTAATGGGACTAGTTATGCAGTAAGGAGGGTATCGTAGTCTGACCGTGTGGCTGTAACCCACTGAGCTTGTCTAGAGCCTATACCAGTGTTAATTGTCAGTTGCAGAGAGCCCGGAATGGTATCAAGGGCCCTGACTCCAGACTGGTTTTAATGCCAAGTGATTTAAGTGGTCAAAGAAACAAACCTATCAGAGACTTTCCATGACAAGGAGATGTTGTTTAAAGCAACTCCGGGAACAAAAGCAGCTTTTGTAGGTTCATTTCCTTGAGCATAGCTCCTATGGCTAAAACTGCAGCCCAAAGTAGTGCAAGTTTGGCTGGTAGTCATTAAGCAATAGGATTACCATTTTTGGTTTGAAAGCAGACTTAAAATAGAAAGACAGTCTTGAGCGAGGAAGAAACTCTGTTGACAGAACATAGGGAACATTCTTCCAATGTACGTTTGTAGAGGACTATCTCTGTCTTTAATCTCAGCACTATTTCCTGCACGTCTCCTGGGTCTAGATTCCCTCTCATTGTTAGTGGTATATCTGGAAATGACCTCAGGCAGTTCTCAGTGACTGGCGACCCATGGTCAGAATGACTAACCCAGTCTGTCTCCATCCCTTGGACATCTCCTATTGACTAAAAAAATGACAGGCGCTGACATGTGAATAGAAACAAAAACAGGCTACGAAGTGAAATCTTAACTCTTTGTAGCAAATGGAGTTTGCAATAAACGTTTCAACCCCTCAGCCACGAAATGTAACTAAACTCAATAGAATGACACATCATGCACATTTGTTCCATGGTGATAATGCTGCAAGCTTCAGTGAGATTAGCTGTTAAGGGGAACAGGCCAATATACAGGAAACGTATAGGGTGCAAAGACCACTAATATTCTTAACTGAGCTGCTTAAAAACTGTTTTAAAAACCTTCTTGTCTTTGTAGTTCTTTAACGACGAGTATATTTGTGTATAGATAAATGTTCTTCAGACTTGATTCAGCAACCCTCCTGGGAGGAATCCCATTGAGCGCCACTTTTGTATGACTCATGGATTACTCATGCGAGTAAGGGCCGTGGGAGCAGACGCTGAGCCTGCCATTGGATCCAGGGGAGTGGACCATGCGGAGGTCTGCTGGTATAATTTAACTCCAGGATTGGGGCATTTATTGCATCCATCCTAACAATATCCATTACTGGTCAATGGCCAGTGAATAGACCATTCCCTGCTATTACCACCTCCTGCCCAATGAAAATACTCACCCGGGACTTGATCCAAATCAGCAATGGGGTTTGTAGCCCGTCCTTCTTCCGTTGAAATCAATGGCAAAACTCCCACTAAGGGAGCAGCATTGGGATCTACAGTCTTCTGCCTCTCCCAAAGGTCTCCAATGTCAGGTTCAGTCAGACCTAAAGAAAGAGGGCCCCTATGAACAATTTCCCGCCCCCACATTAACCCTGGCACAGAGCAAGAGCATCCCAGGTAATCACAGGGTGATGTATTTTTAAGCACCGAATCTGACTCTCATCGGAATCCAATGCTAATGTCATCATTGTCCTTCCTGGGAGCAGCATTAGCATCAACAAATTACATCATGGACGTTTCTTGGCTGGCAAAACATTCCTTTTAATATAATCAAAGTATACTTTAAACGCTGCAATAATAACAATGAATACTAATGCTACTTAGAAGTGATAGGGCACTCAGTGTGTTGTAAGGATAACTGCATTGGGCAAGGGTTAACAATGAGAATAATATAAATCCTGGAGAAGTAGTAATGATATGAGGGGTGGATGTGCTGCTGTGGTCTGTTGGCTCTTTGCTTTAATGTAAGTAAGAAATAATTCCCTCTGGCTCTCTGCACTTGTGGATAAGGCCATAAAAAATAAAGAAACCTCAACTAATAAAAATGCTACCCTTGCTTTTATGCCTTAGAGAGCAACATTTGTTGTTTGTCTAATGACGCTATTCAGAACTAGCTCTGTGATCGCTGCTGTTATTATTTAGTACTACGTATTTAATATCTGCATCTAGGGTGTGAAGACCCTGAGCTTGCATTTCAAAGGCTGCTGATCCAGCTCCTCTTGTTACCTGAAGCTTTTTGGGCATCTCTGTCTGGATCGTTGGGAATCCAGTCTATTGTTTTCCCAAACTGTGACCCATTATAATAACTTTATATGAGTGGAAATATTGGTGATTCAGTCGGCAACACTCTTAAGTCTGAGCCAGGTACAGAACCTATGCCCAGTTGTGGGGCTAGAGAGCTCAGTTGTGTTGGCAGTTGCATCTTTCAGGTAACCTATAGGTCATGACCTAATCCTGGTGTTTTAGTCAAAAGAATTACCTTCCTTCCTAAATTCTTCCTGTCTGAGGCTGTTGTGCGCTGTTAAACAGCTGCTGTGCTCCAGATCAGAGGTGGACGCATTTCAGTGGTGACTGAAAACATCCCATGTGCAGCTAAAAAGTGCAATAGTATTGTTCCATTGTATTCATCATATGACTATGGCCTCCTGAGCACCCAATCTGACAGCTTGCTTCGGGGGCCCTAAATTAATAACAAACCTTCCTCCATCCTCCCTGTCTTTCTCTGTCTCTCTCCGAGTTAATCCTCTTTGGTGTAGAGATGTGCTTAATTAATAGCTATCTACTTATTAATTAAATAAAAAGAAACAGATTATTAAAAACCATCAACTTTTATTTAAAGGACATTTAAAAACAGGTAATACACCCACATAGATTCTCTTTATGAGAAGCAGGGTGTTCTTGCCACATATTATCAGTGTGTATGACCTGAGGGGCCACGGAAAGCTATTAGTTCGAGTGTTCTTTTAAGTATCTAAAAACTGATAACTATGGGTAAGTTTTCAAAGCTTTCTATGAATTTCTGCAGATGCTTGTTTCTGTGCAGTTGCCAAAGCACTGTCTATAGATTCTACGCCGGAAACGTGCTGACCAATGTACTTTGAATAGGGTGAATAAAAGTCAGCTTCCAGGTCTAGGTCTGGTATTGGTGTATGTCCCCAGGTAATCATTCACAAAAGACAGGTGAACTTAAATATATGGGCCAGCACCTCAACTGGTAGAAATCGGTGTAGCTCCTATTGCCTTCAATGGAGCTGTGCCAATGCACACCAGCTGAGGACCTGGCCCCATGGAGGAGTGTTACCCAAAGGTTAAGAGAAGCCTTAGAAATGTGTCTCAGCTTGGTTGTAGATGCAGAGAGAGATTTGGAAATCCTCAATTAAGAGTCCTAAGAAATAGGATTGGATTCGACAAGGGAGGTAGATATGTCCTGTCCCAGGTGGGAAACAACAGGGATTATCTGACTGATCTTGATCTTGCAAAGAGATTTTGTTTTGTGGAGACAGAGAAAGAGAAGTTGCTTTCCAGGTCTAGGCATACACCATCTTACAACAATGTCTGAGATTGCATCCTAGTGTGGAGGCAGATTTTTGTTAAAGATGTTTTGGAAAATAAGCCACTGCTTCTGTTCTTCTCACAGGGGTTTTCTGGAGAGAGATTTCTCTTCACTGTTTAGCAGTGAAACACTTAATATATGGATATAGCATTCAGATGGGGGATCTCTTTCCACGGGCATATCATGGGCAACAGGATAGACAAGGCTCTCCAGAGACGGGAGTGACTTTTGAACCAAATTTTCCTTTTTATTAGCAGAGTTTATTCCCGTTAACACCTACGATTCTATTGATACCCTGACCTGCCTGGTGTATATTTAAAGATTAGGTACCCTCTGTTACACCCATGAGCACCAAGGACTTCCAGGTCAGATCCCTTCCTTCCCACCCCATCACTTTCCATGTTCACATACCTCTTTCCTTCCTGAGTTGGCTTTGCAGAGCTTGCAATTCAACCAGAAAGTGGAATGATTAGAAATAGAGGTGGCTGACATTTTGACTAAAAAAGGGATGAATTTTTTTGTAAAAAAATTCCCCATACTTTTGATCACCTCTAATTAGAATAGACCTGTTTTTTTTAATGAGTTTCACATCCCAGTTTGGAAGACCCAAGAGGTTTGGATAGAGTCTGGGGGAAGCACCCGAGTATCTGGTGCTTGACCAACATGCACATTTGAATGAGCCTTTTGAAGTGGACCCATTCACTCGAACGTTGATGATCCCCCTTAGTCAGTAACTCAGAATTAATAGTTTTCATTTTCTTAGGAAGTTCAGGGGCAGTTTCCCCCTCTTCCTTCCCCTGTTCCTGCTGCTCCAAACGTTTGCTCTGAACCAGCAGCTTTTTGCAGATTGGTATTTTGTGGCATTTCTGCACTGCTCCATTTGAGTTATTATTGGAGATGACTATGAACTAACAGTGCTGCCCTATAAGATCGCTACTGCACCACTGCAGAAAATATTTACCAAAGATGTGGTAAGCGGCTCTTTACTGGAGTGACTGGCGTCTGCTCTGAAATGTACCAGACGCCAGTCACTTCAGCAAAGAGCTGCTGCAACAGAACAAATTGCCCAGGGCAGCAAATCTAGGGGAGGGAGGAAAGCCAGCAGCCCAGTCCGTCTGTCTTTGTGTTTTCCAAGGGAGAAAAATTATCTTTTTTACAAGCCTGCCCTAGTTGGCTTTGACCAGCTCTTCCCAGAAAATACCAACATAAATAGGAGAGCAAACTATTGCATAAAAGGACAGAATACCATTTATATGTGACCTCTCTCAGGTCTGCTTTGATGTTTTGGTCAAGTTATGCTTCCTTTTCATCCCATCCCACCACATTTTTAGCTCACGGGGCTACAATGGCAGCACGGGTGCCCCTCAGCCATTTGCAGTGGAGGGCAAGAGAGTTTTGTTAATTAAAGTCAATTTTTTTTAATTAAAAATGTTTTTTTTTTAATTTGGGTTGGCATGTTGCCCAGTCTGTTTCTAGATCAGGTTTGTGGCCCGTACAAAGCCAGAGTGTTTTTGTTACTGTCGAACGTTTCCAAATGGAAAATGACAATCCACAACAATTGTGCCAAAAAAATTAAGGGTCATTTCAGCACTGGGTGTTATCTGCCTGGAAAAGACTCCAGAAAGGCAAACTGTTGCCACAGGCTGCTGAATAAATGCTGATAAAAAGGACAAAATACGACGTGTTTGTTATGGGTGGTAGCTATTGTAGAATGTATCCCCATGTGGGCACTGGTTGCTGTACTCCCCTTCCGATTTGAACGAAGTGTCTGTTTTCTGTGATATCATCTGACTCCTGTAGTCATAACAGAGCCAGCGGAATTCAAACTGCTCAACCCTCTTGTCTATCTAAAGCTGGAAATATCAAAGAATGGGAGAAATGAAGCTTGAGACGTGGGCTCCGTGGGACTCTTAGTTCATGTGTATACCACAGCCTGGATCAGCATCTTCCCAGTGGGAAGGGCAGCACAGAGTGGTGCTGTCCCTGGAGCAGAGCAGGGACTGAATTGTGATTGAGAGTCCCTGCTTCCACCGCTGCTTAATGGGTCAGTAAACTGCTCCGCCCTTTTCCCCAGCACAGATTACTGCCTCTTCTGCGCTGGCTGTGGTATTGGAGGGATGGAGCCCAGGCTCTGTCCACCTTTGGTAAGGATAACAAATGCAGCTCACTCCTCTGCATGAGCACATGGCCACAGTCATGATATGGCCCCATATTACCATATTTTTATCCCTCTTCCAGTGGGGCCTCCTCAGTGGTCAGAGCCATGCCCGCTGGAAACCGATCACTGCAAACGCCATAGTCGTGCTCATTCATTTCCATTGTGTGTGGTGCAAGACTGTCAACACCATGTGTTCTGCCTGCTCAGCCCTACCGTGTGTATTGGGAGGCAGTGTGTCCTAGTGCATAAGGCACCAGACTGGGACTCAGGAGACCCCCTCCTGCCCTTTGTCCTGCCTAGTTAGTTTGTAAGCACTGAAAATAATTCCCAATGTTACAGCAGGCTGGTCTGGTGGCTAGCAGTGTATCCCCCAGAGCAGCGCTTCTGTTTTTATGCTATAAAACACAGAGCATTGACCCTACCTATTACTCACATCCTTGTGAAATTAGGGCTGGACTGGGACCCTGGAGGCTGAAGTTCTGGGTCGCCCCCAGAATAAGTAAAGCAAAGGCAGAGTGACATGACCCTGCCAATGTGTCTAAGGCCCTTCCTGTTGTGACCAGCTCAAGGGGATGGTCTTGTCTCCGTGACCCATTCAGCCCTTGGTGAACACGTGCCCACTGGAAACCGAGCAGAAACCACCCACCTTATTTCACTGCCTGGCAATCGGATGGTAACAACATTTTGTGCGCTACCATTCTGGGCAGGCTTTGAACTGGAGATCTAGAAATGAAGGGTGCATGGACCTATTACTGCTCCCCTGAGTCAACTGGTCCCACCATATTATGCACCACTTTAGAAATAATGTGCATACAATACACGGCAATTCAGGGTTAGTGGAAGAGAGCGTGGATGGTCCAATGCGAAGGTCTCTAGTTCTTCACCTTTTTTAGGGTACAGAAAGCTCTGCTTAGGTTTGGTTTCTCTTGTTCTTCTGACATTACCTAGCTGTGTCTGCCCGTGAGCAGCTTGCGCCTATCATCTGTGATTTTTGTTTTTCATTTTCTGCACCACCAGAAACTGTTAGCTGGGCTATGCCTGTACTTGGTTTCCATATTTCAATGTCTCTCCTAAAACTGACGGAGAGCTAAGAACCATCCAACTTCTTATTTCATTTGGAGCACATCAGAGGAGTTTTGGAGTAACATACAGGAAACATTTGATGCAGATTCTTTTAAAAATCCTAAGAAGTCTGTATTCATTACACTAAATGTCTGCTGTGATATTTTGCTGTGCTCTGGCTTTTCCATGGATTTGATTTAGAGAAGGCCCTGAAGTAGAAGTCCTAATCTTTGAGGACTGCAATTATTTCTGTCTCTGGGGATTGGGACCTCGTTTGATGCTGGCAGAAAATGACATGACCCAGGCTGTGAATTTGGCCTCTTTAAAATCAGCCTGAGATTTCCATCTGGGTTACAATCTATCCTTTTTGATAATACCAGAGAAGAATACTTGCTGGAATATATACTATCCAACTTGTATAGTAAGGATGTATTTCTAATTGTCCAGTATTTCAAGGGAGGAGGATGGCAAGTGTTTTAAGGTAGCCACTCATGATTTATGATCACTGCTGTGATCATCTCTTGCTGGACTGTGAAATTACACCATGAGCTATGGGGGTTAAAAATATTATTTTGGCTGCGTTATGAGAGTGTCCGAGTCAAAGACATTTGAGGGCCAGACAATGAACCATATTCTTAGCTCTGTGCTGTCTGCAGATTGGAGTCTCTGTTGTTTTTCTTCTTCTGCCCACAGCTATGTTCTGAATAGGGATTGAAAATTTTTGCAGCACTAAGAAATTTTATTTCAAGGGCAAAAGAGGAAAGAAAGAAAGGGGGGGCCGGGGAGAGAGAATGGAGAAAACCAGTGAGGAGAAGTAGGAATGATAGCTACGAATCAGCAGAAAGGAAGAGAGCAGGGAGGAAATCTATTGAGAAAAGCATCTTTATCTGCTGCTTGGGGTTTGCAATATGCCCGTTGCTGTCAGGCCCTGAGGCTGTGGTCCCTAATAAAGACTGTACATGTTGAAATGCTACTACAGCCCTGGAAAGGCCGGCCTAGCCTTGCCCCACCCACAGCTGATACTCGGGGGATGGGCTTTGAAAGGCCTGGAAACTCAGCAAAGTTCGTCTTGTCAAGTTTCCATTAACTCTTCCCCATACTCAGCGCCTTGTTCTCCTGGCTGATGGGGGCATGAGGGTAGCAGAAGAAGCAGGGGGTGAGGCCTCCCAGGACCCACAAAGGCCCTGGATCTGCAGGGAAAATACTTGCTCTCCCCTTCGTGCCTCTTTGCTCCCTACCTGCTCTCCTAGCAGCACCGAGGCCAGTGGGCAAGCAACTGACAGCTGCCCAAGAGCCAGTCCCAGAGAGGAGGGAGACTGACCTAATACTCCTGGAAGCAGTACTATGATAGGTGCAGATGTATTCTCGCTCTGGGGGCTCGCACCCTCCTGCCCTTCCCAAATTGCTAAATGGGAGAGGGGCTCCCGACTAGGTGGGAGGGGGGTTCTGCCAAGGAAAGGGTTGGGAACCACTGGTCTAAGGCATTTGTAATGCACCCATCCCTGCAGCATCTAGGGCCCAGACCCTCACAGGGACGTAGGGGCCTAACTCGCTGAGAAGGGCAGGCTTTAGACACTCCCCTCTCCTTGGCAACCTGCTGTTGGCTGGCTCAGGCAGTTCCCTGCCTCACACGCTGGGGCAGTATATAAATCTATCTGGCGGCGGGGGATATCTCCTGCCTGGGAGGGTAGATACTTCTGTAGTATCCGAGCACCTTTACAATCTTTAATGTAACACTCTCCCAACACCCCCAGGCGGTGGGGCGTTATCCCCATGTTACAAATGGGGAACTGGAACATGGAGAGAGACGAAGTCCCTCAGCCAAGGTGGCACAGGGAGTCTGTGGCAGAGCAGGAAATTGAATTCAATTGAGGTAAACGCACCAGCCATCCTGCCCCCTTTCCTCTTCCACTGCTTAGATCCCATGAACCCCAGTCTCTGGGAGCCCCGGCTGAGGGACCGCTGCAGGGTCAGGAAGGAAGGGGAGCAGGACGCACAGATGACTTCTCTCTTCCATGTCTCCCTCCCTGCCTCTGATCTTCATGTTTGTATTCTACGGGCTGGCAGGGTGTGAGCTCTCTGGGTCTTCCTGGGGAACCATTGGCAAGTCACTAGAGGATGGAAGTTCGGTTTCCCGAAGAATTTCAAGATTTCTAAATTTGGTTTGGTTCCAAATTGGAACCCCCGAATTTTGAAATTCCTCATGAAGCAGCAGGCCAGGCATTTTGTGTATGGGGATGATTGAAATGTTCTGTTTCAATTTTGTATTACATAATATAGTACAAAAGCTAAACAATTCAAAACAAAATCATTTAAAAATGAAAAATCAAAATGTTCCAGTCAGAAAATGTCAAACCAGGATGTTTCAGCAAGGTCAGAACTTTTTTCCCCCTCTGGTTTTCTTCCTAAGCAAAATTCAGGCAAAAGCAACCCGATTTCGCAAGACTTTGATTTCAAAGGAATCGCATCTTCTGAAGGAATAGGATTCTGTGGAAATTTCTCAAACCAACCCTACAAGTCATTGAAGCTGGCCGTGACTCAATTCCTCATATGTCAAAGGGGGATGATAATTCTTCTTTTCTCCTAGCCTTTGTCTCTCTTGTCCATTGAGGCTGTAAACTCTCTGAGGCAGGGGCTGTCTCGACTCTTACCACATGTAAGTACAGCACCCTGGCCTATGGGGCTTGATCGGAGTTCACCCCTCCAGCGACTACTGCAATACAAATAATATCAGATCAAAATACAGGGATGTTTTTAAATGTCAATGTTAATTATTCAGATTATTTTTAAATCTCTTCTTATCTGTTAGTTTAACTCGGTTTAAAGCCTTTTAAATATACCAAAGGTATAAAATCTAGAAAATTATCAGATTATTTTTCTTATTAAAACTATAAAATAAAATGGTCCCTATATGCAGGATTTGACCTCAGTTTCCCCTTATGCTGGTGTGGCGGCCTCTGCAGGTCTGTGCTCTGTCTCCCATCTCCCCGCATAATACATCTGCATCCTGGTTCTCTGGGCAGGAGAAACAGTCTGATTCATTCCCCTGTCTTTGGAGCCACTTATGGTCCTTCTAGGCCTTAGAGGATTTGACCTTGTACAGTACCTGTGGGCAGAATAAAAAAAGGATCCATTTTAGGTAACTGGCAAACTTTTAAAACCTTCTAATGCTTTATCCAGCTTTTATTATGAGACCTATATGACAAGCTCGAGAGCATCTCGCAAGAATGTTTGCCCTTATAAGAGGCAAAAGAAATAACACACCGCTATTAATTACTAAAATCCTTTAATAACCAACATTATTATAAATTATATGTACATTATGACAAGTACAATTGAGGTCTCTGTTTTTCTTGCTCCATTTTAGAGTGCCAAACAATGTGATCTTGTTGAAATAAAAAAAAGAACTAGATGGCACATTTAGTCAAATTGGGACTCCTATGTTGCATACCTGTGCTTACAATGATAGCAGGCCTTAGTTATTATCTTGAAGGCTCCATTGTTCTTTGAGCTATACTGCATGCAGGATGATTATACACTGTTGAGAAGCATAATACTTTGCTTGCCAAAACAATAACAGGTCCGTTACTTAAATGAGGTACTATTTCAGGTTTTTATATTTAGATGCCACTAGTAATTGCACATTTGTGACGGTCTAATTTGGGCACCAGTTTGCAATGCTGATATTAGAAAGAAAAGAGTTGGCGAATTTTTAAAGGCATTGAAGTCCATCAAGTTCTGACCTATAAAAAAGCATGAATTCTGAGTAGCTAGAGGCCAGGTATGGTCTAAACACAGCCCTTGGATCTCAGAAGTCCTGAATTCTGCTTGCAGCTCTGAAACGGACTTCCTCTGTGATCTTAGCAAATCATGTAACCTCTGCCCTGGTTCCCCATTGCAAAATGAGGATAATACTTACCGGCCTCTGTGAGGCGTTGGCTAATATTTGTAAATTGCTTTGAAGCATTAGATAAGTGCAAAGTGTTGTTAGGCTGCAGATCACTACTAAGCAAGGAGACATCCTAGTATTATCATGGTCTGTCACATGACATACTTTCCATGCCTAGTGAGTGAACATTCAAATGAGATTCCCTGTATTCACTCCCAACTGGATTTCTGCATAGAAACCTAGTGGGTCTGCTGGGGACAGTACTGCAGAGAATAGCTAATCCCCTGCTCTTCCCCCTAAAGCCCTGAAAACCCTACGGAGGTGGAGAGAGGTTTGAGTGGGGAGTGATGGGGTGTTCTCCCCACTTGGAGAGAGACCCCGGGTGCATGCACACACATGGAATTGATGCTGTGGCTTCGTATTCATTATATGAGGCAGCAGTGTAGTTCGAATATGGTGCTGGAATGACCAACAGAAACGAAGTGGATTTATTACAGGGCTAAGTGCAGTGAGTTATCAATGACAACTGTCTTCCTCCACAGACAATATATAATACAGTCACACAGCTAGCTGCTAACAGGGATCTTCAAGCATTTCCACTTGAAATGATGAATTCTCCTCTCTACCTCTTTTTAGTTTGTCTTCTCAAACCATGGAAAGCGTAAGTTGGGAAACTGAAAAAATACTGGTCAAGGAATCTGCCCTTTGGAGCCTTGGGTATCAGAGATGTGTCAGGTAAGCGCTTTAGGGGCAGGGACTGTCTTTTTGTTCTGTGTGTGTACAGCACCTAGCACACTGGGGTCCATGACTGGGGCTCCTAGAAGCTATGGTCAGACAAAGAATAAATAATGACAATCAGAGGGTAGCATTTTATTTTTTGTCATGGAAATGATATAGGAGGGTTCATCACTTGAAGCCAAATTGACCCCTGGGGTAAACAGGAGCAACTGAAATTACGTGGAGGAGTGCCAGCTGATGCCAGGGTGGCATGGTGCCCTATAACTCTAAGGGCCTGTCTATAGTGGGGATGTCTGTACTGATGAAGCTATAATGCAACCATTGCCCCAGTGCCAGCCTGCCAATGGTATAGGACCATTGCCCCAGTGCCAGCCTGCCAATGGTATAGGACCATTGCCCCAGTGCCAGCCTGCTCTTACAGCTGCGCGGGAGGTTTGCCTCGGTGTAGCTACAGCAGAACACATATCCCATTGCAGATAGGCCCTTAATATGTGTTCATTTATTTTAAGATCAGAAAAAGATGCTTATCCCAAGCTCTAGGCACGCTGCCCTCAATGGAATGTACAGGTCAGAACCATAGAAAACCAAAACAGCCCCAAGTCCCACCCAGCACACACCAGCCTGGCAGCAAAGTCACATCACCCAACCCAAACTCCCCATTTCCTTCAGTTCCCAAAGGCAAGTCCACTTTCCAAGCACCACCCCACAGCCCGCTCTAAAAAAAAAAAGAGTTGCAGAGCTTGCCCTGCAGGTCAATACATTTGGGCTGATTTGGAATGGAGCGGAAGAGAATTCCAAAGTCAAAAGGGATCAGTCTATACATAAATGTAGCTAAACCAGTGCAAACCCCTGTGTGGACACACGAATACTGGTTTAAAATTGGTTATATTGGACTGTACAGGGGCAAGCTAAACTGCTATAGGCCAGCTTTAAATCAGTTTAAGTGTCCTCACAAAATTGTGCTGATTTAACAAAATCAGTTTAGAATCACGGCTTTGGTTAAAGTCATGCAACTCTGTGTTTAGATCAGGCCTAGGGGTCTTTGCAGAGAGCTGCACCCATAAGACCGTGCTGCTGCATCGAGTTGGTCAGGAAACAGAGGAGAGGGAAGAAATCATGAACATTTTAATTTTATTTTTTATTATTTTTTTGATTGAAATTTCATTTTCATTAAAATGTCCGGACCAGTTCAATCACTGGTTGGGAATGGGAGGGGTAGGTGGCATGGGGGTAAATTCTGAACATGTTTGGTTTGTGTATGTTATCAAAAAAATTCAACTGGTTCTAGGATCAGTGTTAAAGGGTCTCGGGGTCTGTTATACTTGTTGGTTATACTTGTCTCTGATGTATAGCTCTGACTTCCCAAACAATTATTTCGGTAAGCATTTGTGTCTGTGAAAAACCTCCATCCTTAGCTGCAAAACGACCTTGTTTTGATGTTTGAGAATGAACAGAGAAAGGGGAATTGAGCAGGTAAAAGCACAGAAAAATGACGTGTCGAGAACTCTTTTACTACCTCTAGCACAATAAAAAATGTTTGGCAAGGAGTTTGGAAGGGTCTCCTGCTACTCAAGAGCGACCTTTCACAACGTCTGTGCCCCTTTAGAATACTGTGTTATGAGAGAGTTACATTGCGAACATCGTTCATGACCAGAGCAAAGTTATCTTACCGTAGCAGCCTCTCCCTTGATATTTACACATTTTTATACATGTCCCTTCCTGGCAAGGTAAACATAGGTAACATTTAATAAGCGGCAGGTTTGCAGTATCACTCAGAAATCTCCCCAAAAGGTCGGTTGCCACTTAAAAGTGAAATTCAATGTGATTGGAAAGGTCATACAAATTATAAGTCATATTTTAACTATAATAAGCCCATCTAGTTTTCAATAAACTTTTTTAGTCCTGAGATAATAAGTTCAGGAAAGCACGTTTGTTAGCCACTCAGTTTCACGCCAAATATTATGTTCCTAGCAGGAGAAAGCTGCTGCTACTTTTAACAAACTCTAACCTATTAATGGGCGGAATAAATCAATTTCTCTGCCCCAGAAAACGTTGTTTCAAGTGTTTAACAAAAACATCACAGCTATGAGCTGCCCGAGCCTCCCTCTAGTGGACTGTCATTGTAATACAGCTTCATTGTTGTGATGTGATAGAGAAACGTACACACAACCTGCTGAAGTGCTCATAATATAGGGTGTCATCTGAATAATTAAATTCGCTGCCAGCTACTAATTAATCTCCCACTAGTATTTTCTAACCCAATATTCATGGTGGTTTTATTTGGTGCTTCTGGCACTTGGGATCTGGGCATTCTAATTAAACTAGATTTCAGAGTAGCAGCCGTGTTAGTCTGTATCCGCAAAAAGAACAGGAGTACTTGTGGCACCTTAGAGACTAACAAATTTGTTAGTCTCTAAGGTGCCATAATTAAACTAGAGACACTGTTCACAGATCTGTAACATCCAAGATCTAAACCAAAGCCTCCTAAATTCCGGGGTGAGACTTATTCCTGAGTGAGGTAGTCAAACTGCCGAGAACTAAAGCTAGAGTAATGCTGAGAGCTACAGGTGCTGAGGCCAAGCTAGCAAGTAACAAATTAAATCTACTCTGGAGCAGATTATAAACAGGAACAACCCCAAATGCAAAGGCTTGTGCTGGTGCATGCTAAGATCGTGGATTGCTTTTTTTGATTTCAAGTTCCTATACATTATACCATAATATACTAACCACCATAAGGTGCATGATGCATAAATACCGCTGAGGACCAATGACGATAACGGAATTTCTTTCATTCAGTGACAATCTGTGATATAAAGTAGGTTGCTCTAGTTCACTAGCCCAACCAATCAGCATTTAAGGGGCGAGGCACATTTCTGCTGAGAGCCAATCGTGATTTTACAAGCCTGAACTTTTGCCACCCTGAACAAGTTAATACATCCAGGAGGTGTGTCCCAGCCTCACTGACTCCAGTGGAGGAAACTACATTAACTCTTCATGTGCTGAACTTCGAGCTAGAACATTCATAGTTTAGACATGCTTTCCTGACCTAGTTTTCCTAGTGTAATGGTAAAACGGCGACGCATCTTAAACCAGAAAACAAAAAGGCCAATAGGGAAGGAAAAAAAAAAAAAAAAAACGCCACCCTAGTGGGGAGGTTGTAAATTAATGTTAAACAAAAAGTTATTTCAAGTGAAATGTTACATGACTGGGTCAAGGTGAAATTGACAGTTTAAAGGCTTGGTGATGAATTGCAGAACGATTGCTCCTGCACGGTTACTTCAATAATCTTCGTCCTCCATAGACGACCAATAATTAATAAAACCTAAACAAAAGACCTGAAGGTTGTGTCTGAGTTACTGTTTATAACATCAATAAAAAGCAGCCTCATAACTCAACGGTGTCCCTGGGAAGCACTTACTGGAAATACATGTGTATCCAGCAGGAACAGAAAACATTTTAACAGAGGTACTTTTTGTTTAAGCTAAAAAGTGGCTTAGCTGTTCTGCAAAGAGGGGGCTCACTTCCTGGGTCGTCAAAGCATGAAAAGACACGTATTTTCTTCCCCCCTGCAGTGATGGTTAGTTCAGTGGGGATTCGCTGTTGGTCCATGCCCATGCATTATCCTCCTGCCTTTGCCAAGCAAGATCAAAGTCTTCTTCAGCCGCCAGTGATTAAGGATGGCATGTGCAAGGCACTGCTTTTTATACCATTAAAAAATGAGGGGTTGTGGATGCTATAAATATGACTTCGCATTTACCAGCTGAAACAAGACCAGATGCGCCACACACCGCACGTTACTCCTGACACCAGAGTTCAGCTGAAGAGTTTTCCCTCCACCTGCAAGCCCTTTTTTTTGGATCCCCAAATTTCGCCTAACATTTTTGCTCGGTGTCCATCTTTTAGCAAACGGTCAGTGTGTGTGTGTGTGTGTGTGTGTGTGAAGGGGCTGTCGGGCTGTCACGCCGCCGGGGAACGAACATGCCCCCACAAACCCTTCCCCCGTGCCTGCGCCTTTGCAAGGGACGTGTTTTCCTTTAAGAGTTAAGAAACTTGAAACCTTGTTTGCGCAACAATCAGTGCACAGAGAGCCGCCAAAGTGTCTAGACTGGCACATGATGGGAGGCAGCCAATGACTCCAGTTCTCTCCTAGGGGGCCCTGTGTGTGTTTTAGAAGAACAAAAAAGAGAGAGAGAAAGAGAGAGCGAGAGAGAGAGAGGGAGAAGGGGAAAGAAAGAAAGGCACAGTGCTGTTTAAACAGATCCCATCGCAACAGAGCAAGCCGAAGTCACTTTTTGGGGTGGGGGCTGCTCCAGGACCATATATTCCAGGCGCTCCAACGTGCAGGATAGTGGATTGGATTTTTGTGTGTGTTTTGTTTTCCTTAATTAAGGATTTCCAGCCGCTCTCTCCGGGATATTTACAATTTCCATTCATGTGTTGAAACGTGCGTGGGTTTTTTTTTTAAAGGGAAACAACTCCAAGTCTAGGACCTGGTGCAAGTTTACTGATCCAGAACCGCCGTTTCGGATTTGCCACCTCTCCCCTTTCACTGTTTTAATGGCAAAGAAACGCAGTTGATGGGGCTAGTTTGCAAGGCAGGATTTGTGTTTGCGAAGCAGCAGCCGCGTTTGCCTGTGACCCCTCTCGCTGCTTTATCTTCGGCTGTAAATTGCTAGTCAATGTAGGGCATCTCCTGAGCGTTTCCCGGGTCAGCCGCTGCAAAGGAGCGTTGGCAGGCGACCCCCAGTGTGTGTCGATGTAGCCCCCCGCGGCGCCTTCTCGGCCCTTTCTTCCTCCCCTCCCCGCAGTCTCCCTCATGTTGCAGCCTTGTTGCAATCTATCGGCGATTAGCTGTGCAAGGCTTTTGCACGGCGCTGCGAGGGGCCGCCGCTCCATGCGTGGTGGCGATCGCGGGGCTTGCGCCGGGGAAGGAGCGGGCATCAAATAAAATCCAACCCCCAACCCCCGAAATTACCAGCTCCGAGCTGTCGTATGTTCAGGTCCAAACGCTCAGGTCTTGTGCGGCGACTTTGGAGAAGCCGTGTCATCCCGGACAGGGAAGGGGCAGATGGGAGCTCCAGGCAAAGCCATGACCACGGTGGGGGCACCAGCCGCAGCAAAACCCCGGAGAAAAACCCCTCCTCGGAAATCCGCACGGTAACCCGCAACCTGGCGAGGGACCCCGCGGAGCTGTGCGCCTGGGAGCCGGGCCAGGAGGGCAGGGGGAGCCCCATGGCGGAGCGGGATGGGCCCCGGGGCGGCCCCGGGCAGCAGCAGGAGGAGGACGGGGAAGAGGAGAGCCCGTGGTGGGCACAGGAGAGCGAATGCAAAACAGTGACTTGCTGCCTCTTCAAGGAGCGGGAGCCGGGCAGCCCCAGGCCCGCGGGCGTCTCCTCCCGGGACAGGGAGCTGCGGTCTGGCGACTTCCCGCTGCGAGCCGCCCCGGAGCCCCGCAGCCGGGAGGCCCGGTCCCGGCTCCTGCTGCTGGAGCAGGAGCTCAAGTCCGTCACCTACTCGCTGCTGAAGCGGCTGAAGGAGAGGTCGCTGGACAGCCTGGTGGAGGCGGTGGAGTCCCGCGGGGGGATGCCCAGCGGCTGCGTCCTGGTCTCCCGCAGCGAGCTGCGCCTGGGGGGCCAGGCGGCGCCCCCGCAGCTGCTCCTGGGCAAGTTGTTCCGCTGGCCGGACCTGCAGCACCCGGCGGAGCTGAAACCGCTGTGCGAGTGCCAGAGCTTCGGGCTGGCCGACAGCCCCACGGTCTGCTGCAACCCCTACCACTTCAGCAGGCTCTGTGGGCCAGGTAAGGAGCGGCCCCTCCGAGGTCTGGGATGGGGGGGTCTCCCTTGGGGGAGCGGGGGTGCGCAGAGACATCCCGCCTAGGGGAGACGGGGCGCTGGGTGGTTTCACACCCACCCCGGTCTGGGAGCCCTAAGCACGCCAGTCCCCCAGCCCGAGAGCAGAGATCGCGCCCCGTCCAGCGGGGGTGGCACGGAGAGTAGCCCGATTTCTAAGCCAGGTGTTGGGGAGCCCTCCTCTAAAGTCCCCGCTTGGTTTAATCGCTACGTGCGATGTACGTTTGACTACAGATGGTTGGCCAACCCAGGTGCACCTGGCGGGCTGGCTAGGGCTGGGTCAGTTTTTATTTTGGTCTGTCCTCTTCCACCCCCACCCCCAAGTACGATTCTTTGCAGGATTTTTTGTTTTAACCAGGAGCAAAATCTGTCAGATCTGCATCCGATTAACCGCAATAACTAGCCCTTGAATCTGATACCTCTATCAAAAATGCCTATCACTGGGGCTTTAAGGATCTAACCAGATCTAGGGTTGAGAGTTAAGGGGAAGATGCAAAGATGCATAAAGGCCTACCCAAGCCAAAAGCCCTAAAGCCAAGAAAATTGGCAACACCACTTTTTTGCTCATATTTCAGTACCCTTTTTGGATTAGATTGTAGTTTTCTGTGTAGGCAGCCATCAGGAACTATTCATCCCCAGAGGTTTTTTTAGTCATAAAAGGGGAAGATGGTAATGATCGGTGAGTTAGGTGTTTAAAACAAACAACCAAAACTAAACTGGGAAGGAATATTTTAGTTCTAGCAACACCAGGAGCATTATTTTCTGTTTTAATTAAGGTGATTTGTACCCTGATTTAGGTTTAAGATATAATGCTGTTTGCTTGTATCAGTAGCCCATCACATATGTTTTAGAAGACTGTGTTGAAATTTAGCTGTTGATAATTCAGGATGGGATAGTGTTCAACAGTGCAGTGGCTGGTGTGGGATCTCCAAACCTCTTGCAGTTAAACGCCTTCACACTTTCTGTGTAGCTGTTTAGCCCTAGCCCTGCTGGAGTGGATTTTAGGAAGGTGCAGAACCTTGTCCCATGTGCATAATATGTTGTACCTACGTCTGTATGTCAGGTCTGAACTTCCTCCTGATTTTCACCGCTTTGGTGTAGTCTATGAATTGCACCATTGTTTCCAACTGGAGTCAAGGAAACACTCTTAATACGCAGCCAGCCAGTTGATGTTATGAATCGTATTTTTCCACCCATTCAAGAAGTTTGAGAATGCCTCAGTGCGCTGGAACTGTGTTTGCATTTTCAGGCAACCCAGCAGAGACACCCCCCCGCAGCCTCTGTCTCTCTTTTAGTCTGGCAGGGGCGCTTCTTTCCCATTGTGCAAAGGCCAGTAGGAGGCACTAGTGCAGAGGGAGGAAGAAGGCTGCTCTCAATTGCTGCTGATAACATTGTGAGATCCACAGAAGCCATCCAGGTCCCCAGTAGTAGGTCTCAGCCCCAGCCCCCCTTGCACCCTGCTGGTCTGCACAAGCCACATGATAACAGGCAAGTGAGTTCTGGTGGCGTGGGGCAAACATGGCAAGCTCTATTGCCCTGGTATCTTGGTGAGAGCCGGCTGAGACCCATTTCACCTGCTCTCCTGGTGCTGGTCTACCTACTTGCTGAGATCTGTTGTTTTTGTCCCCCAGGGGCCACAACTGTCCCAGTAGCACGTGTGTGGGTTTAGGCAGGGCGGGAGAGGTAGCAGCCAGTTGGGGCAATAGACCCTACACGAGGCAAAGCCCATGGTGAGTTGGTAGCTTTAATCTACTCAGTTTGCTGTTCACTTTTAGGCATTACACAGCCGGCCAGGCAGCTCCCCGGAATGAATTAACCCCCTACACTGGAGTTTGCCTGTGTGAGGATGAGGGGTTTATAAACAAGGGGGGAGGATCAAAGAGACCGAAGGCTCCCAGAGCTGGAGAAAGTCTCATCCCCCCTTCCAGTCCCCCCCTTTCGAGCTAGCCCTCCCCAAAGGGAGCCAGCAGCCCCTCTTTCAGAAGGCGGCTGGGCTCTGGTTGCATTGTGCACATAGCTGGCACTCATTGATGCGTGGCTTGATAAGGCTCGGTGTAGTTTCTGTCATTGAGGGAGACAAACTGGACTTTTCCTTGGGCTCCTTCTCCAAACATGCTTTTCAAAAGACTCCCCCGGTCTTTGCCCCCCATTTTGAGACAGCTGGAGAACTTCCAGAGCCGTGTATTTGCTGAGATCAGTGCCTTGGAGAGGGCTGTACTCATTTAAAAGGTGCCTGCCTTTAACCCAACAGATCATAGACATGTTTCATATCTGAGGATGGACATTTTAAGAAATACTTTAATCACGAATACAGCGGATGTTTTTAAAACCCTTTCTCCCAAAAGCTCCATGATCTAGGAATAAACCCCAGTCTCTTTGCTTCCCCATTTGTTATTTTGCTATAATTATAGTCACAAAATGACTGTTATCTAAATCACACTGAAGGAGACACAACTTTTAAGTGACTTTAGAAGGCAGCCTAGAAAAACATGGGTTTGCTGAAGCAAAGAATACAGGCATTAAACAGACAAAAACTTTTCTTTTATTTGGCCCGGCATTATCCCCTTTGAATTGAGATCAGTTTCAAGTTGTACTTAAAAAGCCCTTTTTTCCTAAGGAGGGTCCCCCTCTGCTATTTAGGTGAAGAAGTGGTGATAATATGCAGTTTGCATATTGCTGGCGCCAGTCTGACTAGCTGTTTATCTGACTGACTGGGGATCTAGGCAATTACTGCTGCCTTTCTTAAAGCTGCAGTGACCCCTTTTTTAACTTCTTCCAGCCAGTTTAGCCTTTATGGGTGGGGGAAAGCACATACTCCTTTGTGATAGCTGTTTTAGTGCAAAGAAAACCTGGCAGAGTGAACCAAATAGCCCACCCTAAATAATGGAGGTTAGTTATCCATTTTCTGTGTAAAAATACAGGGTGAGAATAGAAGAATGAAAGAGATTCCAAGATGGAAAGTCCTGACCAAAGAAAATTCTCAACTTTCACGTAGTCTGAAGTTTCTTGAGGTTCATTAGCTCATGCATAAATGCTGTTTTAGTTTGTTATGAACAGAAATCCGGAAGGACATTAAATATCATGTTAATGTTACTTTTTCTTGGGAAGAGCTTTTATTTTATTTATTTATTTTGCAAGCAGAAATCCTGTTTCGCTCTGTGCCATTTTTTGGTAAGAAATGACTGTATTTTATGCAGAGAACTAATGCAGTTCTTTCCCCAGAAGATTATTAGGTGCCTGAACATGAAATCACATTTTAATTGTAGCAGATGTGCATTTACATTTACCTTAGAGAAGGCTACATCTGTAGAAATTTACAAGTTCCTTTTTTATGTAAAAGCTTTCCAAACAATGTAGAATTAAAACCACAAAGAAACAGCACAGCTCTTAACGGTCTTTTTATCATTTTCATACTGCCAATTTGTGTTGGGACCCACCCACTTGGGGCTGGATTTTGCTCCCATTGAGGGCAATCTGGAAATGAGAATCAGTAAGAATTGGATCTGGCCTTGATGCCCTTTCTTCAAACATGTCTGTCTGCCTACTCTGGATTCTGATGTGTGTGTTCACATCGTATACACAAGGTTTACAGTGTGTAACTAGCAGAAGGGTGTGAAAATGCTGTCTGTGCTGTGACAGAGGAAATCTAGTGCAGCGATAGGTCTGTTTTTAGAATATAAGAAGTACATTTTGCAGACACAACTAATGCAATTAGATCCCATTCCTTTAGAATCACCACAATCTGGAATGTTGGCTACTTTTTTTTGTTCTTTGAGGCGCTTAAATACTTGGGAGAAAGTGGTCCTGGCTGTGCAGATCCGGTGCACTGGAGCAGAGTAAGAGAATTGTGTGCTCTTGTTTTATTATGGTTACTGATGCTCATTTCAAGATGTAGGACCTTTCCTCTCTGCAGAAGCAGTAAATGACTGCAGTCCAAATCAAAACCATCACACGGTGGAGATTGAGGTTATTTTTAATAAAGTAATCCAAACTGAACTGCAGATAGGTTAGGGGGTCGTGTTGCCAAATCCGTTTGTTTTCAGGTCACTGTAGAAAACTGAAGAACACACGCTAATCTCAATAATCTGGGGGCCACATTAGGCCATTGAATTTTAAGCAGAACTCCTCATTGAAGCCAGTGGGAATTTCTGCTTAACAGGAATTAACTGATATGACCCTGCCAATAGCACTTGGCTCTCACTTTTTAGAATGTTACATTCTTGAAAGCAAATTTATATAACAAAAAAAAAAGAAAGAACATAAGAATGGCCCTGGTGGGTCAGTTTATCAAATGATCCATCCCCTGTCATGCAGCCCAAGCTTCTGGCAGTCAGAGGTTTAGGGACACCTAGAGCATGAGGCTGTGTCCCTGACTATCTTGGTTGATAGCCATTAATGGACCTCTGTGAACTTATCTAATTCTTTTGTGAACCCAGTTATACTTTTGACAGTAACAACATCGGCAACGAGTCCCACAGGTTGACTGCATCATGTGAAGAAAAACTTCCTTTGTTTTTAAACCTGCTCTCTATTAATTTAGTTGGGTGACCCCCTAATTCTTGTGTTGTGTGAATGGGTAAATAACACCCAGTTTCTCCTCACCATTCATGATTTTATAAATTTCTATCATATCCCCCATTAGTCTTCTCTTTTCTAAGCTGAACAGTGCCAGTCTTTTTAATCCTCCAATGGATGCTGTTCCATACCCCTAATCATTTTTGTTGCCCATCTCTGTACCTTTTCCAATTCTAATATATTTTTTTAGATGGATTGACCAGAACTGCACGCAGTATTCAAGGGGTGGATGTACCATGGATTTATATAATGTCATTATGATATTTTCTATCCCCTTCCTAATGGTTCCTCACATTCTGTTCGCTTTTTTGATTGCTGCTGCACATTGAGTGGATGTTTCCAGAGAACTACCCACAATCACGCCAAGATCTTTCTTGAGCGGTAACACCTAGTTTAAACCCCATCCTTTTGTCTGTATAGTTGGGATTATGTTTTCCAATGTGCATTACTTTGCATTTATCAACACTGAATTTCATCTGCCATTTTGTTGCCCCAGTCACTCAGTTTTATGAGATCCCTTTGTAATTCTTTGCAGTCTGCTTTGGACCTAACTATCTCGAGTAATTTTGTATTATCTGCAAACTTTGTGACCTCATTGTTTACCCTTTTTTCCAGATCACTTATGAATATGTTGAACAGCACTGGTCCCACTGCAGATCCTTGGGGGACAATACTATTTACTTCTCTCCACTGTGAAAACTGACCATTTATTCCCACCCTTTCTTTTGTATCTTTTAACAAGTTACTGATCCATGAGAGGACCTTCCCTCTTCTCCCATGACTGCTTACTTTGTTTAAGAGCCTTTTGTGAAGGACCTTGTCAAAACCTTTCTAAAGGTCCAAGTACACTATATCTACTGGATCACACTTGTCCACATGTTTGTTGACCCCCTCAAAGAATTCAAATAGATTGGCAAGCCATGAGTTCCTTTTATAAAAGCCATGCTGACTCTTCTCCAACAAATTGTGTTCACCTAAGTGTGTGACAATTCTGTTCTTTACTATAGTTTCAATCAATTTGCCTGGTACTGAAGTTAGGCTTACCAGCCTTTAATTGTCAGGATCGCCTCTGGTGCCTTTTAAAAAAATCGGCATTACATTAACTGTCCGCCAATCATCTGGTACAAAGGCTGATTTAAGTGATAGGTTAAATACCACAGTTAATAATTCTGTGATTTCATGTCTGAATTCCTTCAGAACTCTTGGGTGAATTCCATCTGGCTGTGTTGACTTACTACTGTTTAATGGATCAATTTGTTTCAAAACTTCCTCTATTGACACCTTAGTCTGGGACAGTTACTCGATTTGTCACCTAAAAAGAGAGGCTCAGGTGTGGGAATCTCCCTCACATCCTCTGCGGTGTAAAGAATTCATTTAGCTTCTCTGCAATGGCCTTGTCTTCCTTGAGTGCTCCTTTAGCACTTCATCTTCCAGTGGCCCCCACTGATTGTTTGGCAGGCTTCCTGATTCTGACGTACTTAAAAACAATTTTGCTGTTAGTTTTTATGTCTTTTGCTAGCTGCTCTTCAAATTCTTTTTGGCCTGTCTGATTATACTTTTACACTTTACTTGCCAGAGTTTATGTCCCTTTGTATTTTCCTCAGTAGGATATGACTTCCAATTTTTAAAATAATTTTTTTTTGTCTTCCAATTTTTAAAAGAATTTTTTCTACTCTGTTGTTTAGCCATGGTAGCAATTTTTGTGGTCCTCCGTTTTTTTTAATTTGGGGTATACAATATAGTTTGACTCTCTTATGGTGTTTTTTAAAAAGGTCCATGCAGTTTGCAGGCATTTCACACCTGTGACGGTTCCTTTTAATTTCTTTTTAACTAGCCTCCTTGTTTTTGTGTAGTTCCCCCTTTTGAAGTTAAATGTGGTGTGTTTCTTTGCTATTTTCCTCCCTACAAAGATGTTAAATTTAATTACATTATGGGGTTGCTATTACCATGAGGTTCAGCTATATTCATCTCCTGGACCACATCCTGTGTGCCACTTAGGACGGAATCAAGAATTGCCTCTCCTCTCGTGGGTTCCAGAACTAGCTGCTCCAAAAAGCAATCATTAATGTGTCTAAAAATGTCCTCTCTTCATTCGGTCAATACGGAGATAGTTGAAATCCCCCATCATTGGGTTTTCTTTTTGTAGCCTCTCTAATCTTTCTGAGCATTTCACAGTCACTGTCACCATCTTGGTCAGGTGGTAGGTAGAATATTCCTACTGCTATACTCTCATTATTCAAGCCTGATCAATGAAAGAAAAGTCTGACCAATTAAAGGGCATTATCGTACAACCATTATTTTCTTGAGTAGTCCTTATCTATGTAAGTGGTCCAAGAGCTATGTAGGTGGCCCGGATTCAAAGAAGCATTTAAGCACATGCTCAACTTTAAGTCAACGGTCAGTAGACCTACTCCTGTTTAAAGCTAAGCACATGCTTAAGTACTTTGTTGATTCAAGGCTGGTGTAGTGTTGCTAGATTGGATAACATGCCATTATGGTAGGCTATTACTACTGACCTTTTATTCTATCTAGGAAGTTATAGGGACAGACCTAAGTTGCTTAATTGGGTTTACTGGATTTACGTTGGTGTGAATGAGATCAGAATCTGGATCATAATGTTTTCTTTTATGTCCTAAGATAGTGTCTTTTTATTTATGCTATTCAGTTTCTTACTCTCTGACACAATATCCAGCGAATTCTTGTTAAACCCATGTTTATGTTTTGAAACAGGACTATTTTAGACAGATGACCAGTTGATAAAAGCCAAGCTTTTCAAAAGGGACTGATGATTTTGGGTAACTGGATTTTTGGAGATGCCCTAATGTAAAGGAGCCTGATTTCCAGAGGGTGGGTGCTCAGCGCTTTTGGAAACCGCTTACAGGTGTGTTAAATTGGGCACCAAAAATCACCAGCTGCTTTTGAAATATCTTGGCCAAGAGTTATTTGCATATGACTTTTCTGCCATGTTATGAATGGGGATTTACCTTACCACCAAAATATTACTTCCTAGGAGGGAAAACTTGAGGGTTTGAACTTTTAACTTGATATAGCACTAATATGAGGTCTTGTTTTTCCAGAGTCTCCCCCGCCTCCTTATTCTCGGCTGTCTCCTCATGACGAGCAAAAGCCACTGGGTAAGTATTTTCTCTTTACAAACTCTAGGACATTCACAGTTCATAACCAAAATGTTGTATTGTTTTCTACTGGGGTCATTTCCAGCCTGGTGTGTCAGGCAAATGTCAAAATGTAGGAACGTGGAGGTCATCACTAATTCTGAACAAGCATCAGCTGACAAGTTATCAGACATACATGAATAAAAATAAAATAATCTGTATGTTTTTGATCATATCTTTATTACCAATGGTTTTATATATTAACACACATTCTTTGGTACATCTGTATTTTTCAGAATAATCTGCATTCAGGTGAAACACTGTCATTATTAATGAAGATGTAATGACTGGTTATCAGACTTAATTTTTTTATTGGATACTAGATTGAATTGCAGACTGGAGTGGGGGTCAGAACTCCTGGGATCTATCCCCAGCTCTCCATACTGATTTATACCTGCCTCTGGAAATTTCCATTACTTGCATCTGAAGAAGTGAGGTTCTTACCCACGAAAGCTTATGCTCCCAATACTTCTGTTAGTCTTAAAGGTGCTACAGGACCCTCTGTTAGCCAGACTAACACGGCTACCCCTCTGATACTTATCCCCAGCTCTGTAACTGTCCTGCTTCTCTTACCTGGGGCCTATCACCCTGTAAAATAGGGAAGATTATACTTTCACTGTAAAGTTCTTTAAGATTTCAAGACAAAGAGTGCTACGTAAGAGTTAAGCATTATAAGTATAGTGTTTATTAAACTGAGACACGAGCTCTTTAAGCTCCATACTGTAAAACATTTGAATGGAATTTAATTTTTTCCAATGAATTATTCCGACTTTTAAAAGTTTCATTGAAATAAATCTGGTCACAGTGAAGCATAAAATGTGACCTACTTTAAAATTGGCAAAATTCAATAGCGAATGCCTTCCAAAGCATATATTCCCTTAGTAGACGCTGTGCCAAATTCTGCCCTGGCTTTCACGGTATCCAGGTAAATAGGAAGTAACAAGTGCACCTCAAAGGGGGGAAGTTTGATGTGTTTTTTTTGAGAGACTCTGTAGGCAATGGGCCAGATTCTTCCAGTGATAGTCACTTTGAGTGGTATCTTACTTCTCCAGTTCTCCCATGGTCAGTAATGCTGGTTCACAAAAGAGGAAGTACACAAAGAGAGAGACATGTTCATCACAGAGCTGTTAGAATCACAGGGCGGGCGGGATGAGGAAACATTCAGTATTTGCCAAATAGATAAGGACACACTTGGCAAATACATTACTCTGAGGTCTCAAAGGGATTTGGAGAGGTGCACCCAGGAACACCAGACTGGGAATTGTGGGGTCATACAGGAGGTAGAGTCAGACCCAAAGGACTGAGTAAAGATTTCAAAATGGCGCCTTTGATCTTTTCTAAAAACCCCAGAACAAGCTAACAAGAAAACTGAGCAACCAAAAAAATCCCTACAAAAGCCAAAGGCTGGACCATGGCGTGCACAGTGCAACTATGCAGAGGCCTAATGGGAAAGGAGAACTTCCTTTACACCCTTTGCTCAGGCTATTCAGACCTTGGGCCAGGCTGTGCAGGAACACATGGGTGTTGTGTGCCTGGTACTCTCTACATCAGTGGTGGGCAACCTGCAGCCCACAGGCCGCACACGGCCCGCCAGCGGATTATCCTGAGGGGCCGCAGGATGCCCACCACTACTCTACATCCTGGGGCAGGTAGGCAGGGAGGGGTGCTGGTGGGAAGTTTCATAATTCGCTGATGGTCTGGGCCAGCAGCAAATTACTAACCCCCAGAGCAAGGGAATTCGGGAGGGAGCTGTGTCCTGGCAGGGTGTTTGAATCACAGTGCTTCCTGGGACTACACTTGGGGTGGTGCAGTGCATTTGCCACCCCTTGCTGAGAGGCACAACCTCACCCAGAGAAGTAACTCACAGTGTTTTTTGCAGTTGAGGATAGTATGCGTCATGGCTAATGGGTCACACCAGAGGTCCAGCCATAAGAGTGTCCCGGAAAATGAAAGGACTGGTCGTCTAAGCTTACATTACATAAGAAAAATAAGCTCAAAATTAATTCCTTTTAGAAGCTACTTGTGCTGCAGGTATGGAAAACAGTGAGATGTACTTCATGGGTTTATTTGACTGAAAAAATAATCTGTGAGCAAACTTTTGAGCGCTTAATTAAAGGGGTAAGCAAGAGAGAATAACAAGGACTCTTAACTTGTTAAAACAAAGTTTCCTTAGCTTCAGCAAAGAGGAAGGAAGGAAAGAAGCAAGAATAAACAGCTTCAAGAATTTTAATGGTGATAATTAAGTATAGTAACTATGAATTGTTTAGAGGCTTAACGTAACTTTATCCAGTACGCACCAAGTTTCTACTTGTTTAATCAACTGAACTGTAGTTATTTTTGTGGTCGAAGCAATTGAAACTTTTCATTTTTGCCTGTCAGAGAAGAGAAGTAAAGCACTTACTTTCCGCCCTGGGTCAGCAGTAGTTTCACTCTGGAAGGTGTGGGCAGGCAAAGTGGCACAGTATGTCCGTGAGCGGGTGCACAGCGCTTGTGGCACAAAAGTACTAAATGTTCTCCTTCTGTTTTCCAGATCTATCAGATTCCACGTTGTCTTACACTGAAACAGAGGCTACTAACTCACCAAACACCACCCCGGGAGAATTCTCAGGTTGGCAGACGTTAACACATCAGCAGTTGAATGGTTATTGTGTTGGAGCTGTACTTGCTGGTTTTAGCAGAAAAGCAGAATTAAATGTAGTTCTGTATGTGAGATTCTCAGGGAAAACAGAAAAAAATCGAAGGGGCTGCTCAAGTTGGTTGGTTGAATAGAGCTATTCGCAAACTCCAAGCTGTATTAAAATGTTGTTAATTGTCTGATGCACGCTTGGAAAAGCAAGGAGATTTGGAGTTAGGGCAGGAACTCCATTCCTACTCTGGAGGGTGATAAAATCACCCACTGTTAAAAGATCCTACTCAAACCTTGACACAGGAGGGGGAGTTAAGAATGGTCTCTAAGCGCCAGATATTTTATAATAAAAAGAATGAACGGGCAGTTCAGATTTAATGGAGTTTTTTATACTATCCCTGGTGAATATTTACAGCATGAATTAACTGTTGTGTTCAGGATTTAGTGTGCTTGCTCAGGTGAGCAGAATTTACTATCCCATACAGTCCTGTTGAAGCCAGTGAGCAAGAGTTTGCAAAATCAGGCCCATAGGCCCTTCTTCTGGAATTGGCTCCCCACCAACTGTACGGAACCTCATTGATTTTAACAGGGCTTCACGTAGGCCATAGGCCGAGAGGTTGTCTTGCTGGCAAGACTTGTAGGCTTGGAGACTTAGATTGTAAGCTGCTTTGGACAGGAACTAGGGTGCAATTCCATGTAATTCATCCCTGGTGTAACTCCACTTACTGCAGCGGAGTGGTGGGCCGAACTATTCTTTCAGCTTGTACATTTGGGGTGGAAGAGCACTGTTCACAGGCTCAAACCTAGTTTTTATGCCAACGATGACGTATTACAGTTGATGGTGAACCTCAGGCAGCAGGGATAAAATGTTGGCGGAATGGCTGGTGAACCTTTCATGTTCTACCAATGGCACATGCACTGACGAAGTGAGCGTCCTTTGAGCGTTCTTTTGTAACAGTTCACAGAATCATAGAATTCATGTCTGTTAGGTCAACTTGCCCATTCCTTGGCCAGCCTGTGATTGCCTTATGCGGTATATCCTCTAGTGCAGGGGTTCCCAAACCATAATGATACGTGAGCTTGATGTTCCATCCATTCACAGCCGTTTTTAAAACAGTGGTTCATGAACCAATAAAGCCTGGGAGCTGCTGATCTAGTCCTTTTGGCTCCTTTGCCTAGTTAGTGCTGTTTTATCACACCTGAACCATTACATATCTGAAAGATACCGCTACTTTTAATTAGTTTTGGTAGTGGCTGTTAATGCCGCTCACATGTAGTGCAGTATTCGAGATTAGTCTTGTTTGTTTCGTTCAGTGACAAGGCTAGCTCAGGTTGGCAAGGCTCAATTTTTAAATACACCAAAAGGTATGAGCTTTCTTGTCCCTTTGTTTTCCTAATCCCGCTTTTGCTGGTTATTGGGATGACAGACCTGCTTAAAGATCATCAGAGAATTATGGCTCCCCCTAGAGGACTGAAGAATCAAAATATCAGTTGAGGTGCTGTTGCCTGTATAAATAATGTCAGGAGACTGCCTCTTCGCCCTACTCCTTTTATCTCGTCAAAGAGTTTATCACAAGCTTTGGGAGAGCGATGTATTTCTTAGGCCGTTTAAATAGTTCCATACCACATGGCATTTTGAAGAGGTACCTGGTGTTGGTAGAGCACGTCTCCCTTATACATTTTTCATTTTCATTGCCCATTAGGATTCTTTTGGTCCAGTTGAATACATCTTGGTGTTTTGACATACTGAATCCAATGTGCCTGTTGTCAATTGTCCATAGCAGGGGAAAACTTGAGAGCGGGGAGTTGGGATTGGTTTGAGTTTCATTGTAATAAATATATGTTTGCAATTTCTAACAAATTCCTTGTGCGGTGTACAAGTTCATAATGCTTCCGATGTCCCTAGCTTTTATGGCAATTGGATAATAACCGTTAATTTTAGAAACAGAGCTCCTATGGATGGTGTTGGTTTAGTTACTGTGTTATCTGAGTTGGACGTCGGGAAGTAGAAGAGATATTTTAGCTTTTACTTGAACAACATAATGATAACGTGACCAGGGTTGCACTGAAATTGGATACTTCTCTCCCACTGTGTAGTTTCAAATGGTACAACTCTTAATAAGAGTCTGGGGCTAGGTGATTTATTTTCTCCCAGTGGCCATGATCACAGATAGAGGATAAGAGTTTCATTGAAGTTAACCCATGCGTGTTGTCAACCAGGAAGTGAAAAACGTAACTTAGAACAATGTAAGTGCCATATTTTGTTCTGTTTAGTTTATGGTGCAACTTACATATATGCAATGATATATAAAACTTATGTCTGCCGTGCCTTCTCCATGTATCTAAGAAACTGAAGTGTGCATTTAACTCCTGTTCCAAAAATAAGAAAACTTTGGATCTAGCATCAAGCCACTACTATTTTTTTACTTTAGCTTTGATCACCAAAAATGCTTTTCCTACTAAAACCACAAAATTCAGTTTCTGGGTAACAAAGAGGTCCATTCTTCACTGTTGTTAGTTTAGCTGATGAACTTCTAGCCAGGAAGTTTTAGCAAGAAGTCAAATGGTTATCTCTGTAAAACAAAACAAAACCCCTCTCCTTTTGAACTTGGCCTTATTTTCACGAGCACAGTATTGATCCTAGGAATCTTGAAAAGTCTCTAATGAACCAGCAAATCCACTATGAAAATTGCAAAGTATGGGTGGCTTAATCATGGCCCGGAAAAGGACATCCAAAAGCTAATCTTATCTTTTCTCTTTATCAAAAGCCTTCTTAAGATTGCACTGGAAAAAACATAGACATTTATCAAGGTATAAAGGAAAGCTTCTTAAATGTATTGTGCAGAATGTTAATGCAAATGCACACAACAGTGGAATCCCTGGACCCTCCCTCAGCTGGGACTTAAAACATTTTGGTCAGTAAAGTAAATCTTTTATTCCGGGATAACGCTGTGCCAAGTGTACTCTCCCATGAGCAAGCAACCTGTAAAGACAGCGTAGTCTGGAGCCTGGGCTGCTGCTTCTGGTTTCTTGATAAGATATGACAGGTTTTGAAGATTAGGATTGCTCAGAAAAGGCAAATACGAATGTTTGGTTCCAAAGTCTCCAGTCTCTTAGTTCAAGCAGCAGCAGATTTAGGGTTAGGGAGTATAAAGAGAGGTCACATATTTTCCTCGTTGGAGTTATTTCCCCTGCTATATATTATTACTGCTGATTGTTGTAGGCCTGTGTTTAAGGGGGTGGGGGGACAGGACAAGGAGGTCTCGATCCTGCAGTGGCCTGAGAACATCAGAGAGACTTGTACACATGCTTAAATTAAGCATATGCTTAAGTGCCTTCTTGGAGCAGAACCAGAGTGCTCAGCGCTTTTCAGAATCAAGTCCTTATCTGCACGCATGCACGCACGTGCAGAGTGACACGGCTCAGTCGTGAGAAGGGGCGTGTGGTTGGTCCAGTGATGGGCCAGGTCAGAACGTTGGTAAGAATGACCTAAGTGTTGCTAGTAGAACCGCTCAGTGTGGGCCGTGATCGTTATGTGATACACGGCAGGGTGTGTTGGCTGCTCATGCTCCAGTGCACGTGTGAGCGGATGCTAAGTATGAACACAAGTGAAGTCAAACTCAAACAACGTGCAATCTTCCGTACTCAGCAGACGACGCTCTCCTTCCCCACTCCCTTACTTGCAAGTCAAAGGGCAGGAAAATGATGGGCGTGACAGTGCTTTTTTCTCAGGCTTCTTCCCCCCCCCCCCAGACTTGCTCTCCTGCTACTAGTCATGGGGAGCTTGGCAACTGTGCAGCCGTACTCTCATGAATGCCCTGCTCACTACTATTTATCTTGCACTTGTGCATGCAACCCTCTGCATCGGAACTGAGCCGCATCTCACCCTAGCTGACTGCAGAGAGCAAACCTCCAGACTGGGTCTGCAGTGCTGCGATGTTCACCCCTGGGCTCCTGCAGTCCCACGGGGAGAAGGTGGGGGCCTGCTAGTTCAAAGGACAAAAAACACCAACAGTCCAAAATCAAAACCTCAGCCCCGTGACTCATCATTGATGGAACATTAGTAGTAATTTTTTTCCCAGACAGTTGGCTCCTGTTTGAAATGCCAAGAAGCTGCTGTACCCGTTAGACTTGCTTAGCATTTAGAGGGCTGCGCTGTTGTGGAAACTGGTTCTTTACTGCCGTGACATGCTCAAGCAGATGGGAGCCGTGCCTTGCAGTAGGCGCTGTGTAGGATGGTCCAGGGGGCAATGGAATTTGCTCCCCTTCCTAGGTCCCTGAGCACTGAGGGATGACGTCTCCTGTACAGCCAGCTTTTCAAAACCCCATAGCCTGGCATTTCATTACTGTCCACTCCCAAGCACACAGCAGGCTGGACATCAGCGCAATGTCTGTCCAGCTAGCCAGCTGTAATAAATTCATGTGAACAGTGACCCTCCGTTCTAATTTAGTGGGGGTGTCAACTCCTCCTGGAGTCTGGACGGTTGTATGCTATTTGCAGTATGAAGAGTAGTGGCTGTTGGGGGTATTATCCTAGTATTGTGCATGCTGCAGTTTTCCAGTCTTCTCTTAGAGCTGTGCATCTCTAGCATTTCAACAGCAAATCTGAGTTTCTAACGGGCCCATCTGTCACTCAGTTCTCATTCCATCATCTGACTACGTTCCCAATGGCCCAAATCCTGAATGAGGCTGAGCATCTGTAACTTGCAGGAGCGTCAGCAGGCTTCCAAATGCTCAGGTACCACTCAAGATGGGTCCCATTTGGAGCTTACTCTGCGTACTCAGCAGATCCCCGTTCTTTCCCCAGTGCGTTGAATGGAGCCAATCAGCTTGATGACGTGCACCTAGCGTGGTCACATAACAAAACCCCACTCCCACTCCTAGGAGCTGAGCATTGTCCCCTCCATCATCTCCATATGAATATCCCCATTCAGAGGCTCTGAGCCCAGTTCAGTGGATCGTGGTGCTTGGGTCTTCTGGCATTTCAGTCCTTTTTAAGCTTTAATTTGGCTTCCCAGGCTAGCAAATGTCATCTAGTGGGTAGAGCCTGGGGTTGGGAGGACCAGGACTCCTGGTTTTTATTCCTGGTGCTGTCAGTGACTCACAAATTCCCTTTCACTTTTCCATGCCTCAGTTTCTTAATCTATAAAATTGGGCTAATAACGTATACTTCACAGGGACCTCATATGTTCATTAATGATTTGAAAACATTGATCTGCTTGGGTGAAAGGTGAACAATATTATTGTCTTCATTATTATTTCTGGTAGACTAGAGCCTGGAGCAGTTATCTGCCCTTTGGGGCATCAAGAGCAAGCAGAGGTATTGGAATGCTAGATTCCGTTTGGAACAACAGTAGAAGGGCATAAATATTAGATGCAGAAACAGGCTGGCATCAGCTTTGCAGTAACTATGGGTGAAATTCACTCCTGTGCAGGGGGCCATGGGACATTTAGCCCAGTGTGCGCACACTATGCCAGACGGAGATCGGTCTGTGTGCCTCCATGGAAACTGTTCAGAGAGTAATGGGTGGTGCCCAGTTCCATGCAAGAGTCAGTGCCAAGCTTCTGTGAAGGTCATTTTCTCTCAACATGAGCAGCTAGTCCCCACAACTTGTCTCATGTGTCGCTTCGTGCCTGTTCGTTATTTCTCTCTTAATCGGGGCCTGTATAAATCTTTGCGTGGTGCTTATGGAAATTCCTTTGAGAATCGAGTGTTTGCTGCAAAGTGCTAACCCTGGGTGTCAATATTGTCCAAAGGGAAACTTTATTCCCTTCGTAGGTAGGTAGGTAGGTGTGTGTGTGTGTGTGTGTGTGTGTAACGATGCATACTGATGCAATGCAATTCAGTTTTATTTTGTACCAGGCCATCCTGCATAACCTCTGAGCCCCATCCTGCAAAATGTTGCGCACCCTCAAGCTCCTGTGGGGTGAGTATTCCTTTGTGGACTTTTGGGGTCAATATTCTGACTCAGGAGGCACTAAGCACCTTGCAGTGTCAAGTACAATACGTCAAAGCGATTTTGAGTTAAATCCTGCGTAAAAGCAAAGAGGGGAAGATCAGAGCTACAGGAACGGGAGAAAAGACGAGTTATGGGCCGAGAATTGTAATGGAATGGAGAGGCGGCGGATGGGGAGATAGACAGGGAAGCCAGCTGCAAGTGGCAGGAGCTGAAAAGGAGAAGGCTCTCGCGCTAATGATGGCAGATGTTGTGGAGCAGAGCAGGGCAAATGCAACAGAAAATTTTCCGCAAGTGTTCATCCGGGTTTTAGAATTACTCACTTCTGCTGCGTTCCCACCCCGATGAGTTTGCGCCCCAGAGACGTTGAGTGTGCTGGCGGGAAGGTGTATCTGAAACGGTGACTGTTAGTACTGTGAGCATATTAGTGAAAAACAGATTTCAGCTTTGGGATCATGGCTGTTCACATCAGAATCCTTATTCGAGGGCGCAGAAAGCTCACCATGTGGCCTCCCTGCCTCGGCTCTGACCAGCTCGAGTATCAAATGCTCGCACCAGACAAAGAATTATTTGTGGAAATTAATGAACATTTTGAATAAGGGGTAGAGTCTAGAAAATACAGCTCTGTTTGCAGACGGCTCCCAACGAGAAGAGGTGAGAGTTGTCAAATAAATGGTTTGTTACAAATTATTCACCCTGCACTAATGTGGAGGGACAGAGAGGGGAGGCCAGTGCTAACCTAGCAGAGGAAGAAGGAATGGAATGGAGAGAGACTGGTTATGAAGCAGCTTGGAGGAAATCCGTGGAGGGTTTTTAAATACAATGAGGGCGGTTTTGATGTAGCCCTGTCAACGGCTGGGAAATCAGTGCATTTGTTTGAGGATGGGGGTGACACGTAGGTGGGTGTGCGAATGGGGCAGCAGAAGGAGGGAGGCTGTAGAAATGGAATTGTCCTAGTGATCAAGAAGGAATACGCCCCTGAATTGCAACTCAAAACAATACTCCGGCAATTCCTTCAGCACAAAGCAATGGGCATGGTATTTTCTGCTTTCAGCAAGCATTGAAGATGAACGTAAGAGAACATATTTTGAGTCCCAACTGACTGGAGAAATGAATACCCCCGTTTCACCCCCCACCCCTCCCAAAAGACTGCCAGGACTTGTGCTAAGAAGGAAATTTATGAAGATCTCCTCTGTTAGGAATATGAAAAAAAGAAAAGCCTCTAAATATGTGAGGCGGGTGTGTGTGGAAACTGGGCAAACATTAACCTTTCCAGGTTTGAAGAGAGATTGTGAAATTATCTGTTAATAGAAAACCCGATATTATTTTTCACATAAATTAAACCGGGAGCGAATTTTTTGTTGGGGGTGAAACATTTGTTTCTGTAGTTTGGTTCCGCCTCTTGCTGTCGTTTCGCTCTGTATTTGGGATTGTGGCAATAGACTAAATCATTTGTTGCACCAGGCTCTCCATTACTTTGTGTAGGCAACAGTCACTACTCCCTGCGTTAGGCCTTGATCCTGCAATTTACCACGTACGACAGCCTGCTGTGCTCAGGGCCCCTTTGATTTCACTGGGGCTCCATGGGTCATCTGCATTTGGAGGATCAGGGTCTTAAATAGTAAAATTATTGCATCATTTTTTAAAAGACACCGAGTTCGTTTTGAAAAAGCCAGTGCATGTCTGTGCGACCAGGTTAATCGTAGACAGATGTTTATTTGCGCCTGTAATGTTTTTCCTTTTTCTTTCATATTTAACTTCAGGTTAGTTGGCATGTCTCCTCACTTTGAGCAGTCTATAACAATCAGGGCTCGGCTAAAAAGTTTTCTTGTCAGGGTAGCGTGTTCGTTGCCAAGAGCTACTTCTTTGATGCAAAAAAATACATCCTGGAGGTGCTTTGTCAGATGTTTTTATATTAAATATTTTCCCTCCATAGTCCTAGTTTGCCAACGGGAAATAAAGTGCATCTATTTTCCAGTTTACTTTAGAAAATAATTCTTGGCTTCTTTCCCCATATGGCCCATTGAGCTCTATAAACCTTTAAATTAAAATCACAGAGCATGATTGAGCAATATCATTTCCCAGTAAGTTGAAAAAACCCAACCCACAACAGTAAGGTACCTTCACTTTGTTTTTGTTAATACAAAATTTTTTACCATGTCTGGAATTGACATCAAAACCAACATTTACATACAACAAGGTGAATCACTGTTCAGATAACTAATTAATCTTTAAAAGGAAAGTTATGGAAAGTCTGTGATATGGCATGTATAATATTTTGGAACACGCAGGTGGCAGGGAAATCCAGGTGTTGTAGTTTATTTTACAGCAAAAGTTTAAAGTCTTTCTGGATCGACATTAAATACACCAAAAGCCAACAGGTTTAAGGGAAGACACTGATGGGCGTCTGGATTGGGTTTAGAATTGTACTTGCCTCTGTAGGTGGCCTAGATGATAACTTTATGAATGAAATTTGTTTTTTAAGAGAAGGCTGAAAAGACAGCAATAGACTGTGCGGCTTGGTTGACTTTTAGTAACATAGAAAGAGAGCCCATTATATTAGTGTAGGAATAAGGAATATAATATAATATAGGATGGTCCACTAGCGCCAAGTTAATATGCTGCTGGAACCATTGGACTTAACGAATATAAGCTGGTGTATGATTTGCAAAGGGAAGGAAAAGCTCCCAAGATCAAGTTGAATGTTATATGCCCTATAATCGATAGCAGACTGCAGAAGATAAATTCCTGTGCACAGTTGGTACTGCATTTAAATATTGCAACACATCACCGATTGGGGTGCAAAAACAAGCAAACAAACAAACAAAAAACCTTGTATTTGTGTCTGCCGTCATTTGTGCATGCCTGTAAGTATTCACACAAAACTTGCAGGTGAATAATTAAGGCATTCTCCCGTTGACGTCAGTGAGAAAATTCCCACTGATTTCGATGGGCCTACCCGCAGCCTTCTCCTCTTTGAAATAAAACCTAAATAGAGCTGTGTTAGTAGCCTGTGGGAAATAAGCATGTCAAGTGTGCAGGGCCTTCAGAGTATTCCATTGTGGATGCAGTACGATACTTGTGTATAATGAAATCCGTTAATTCTCCAGCTCTTGCTAACATCAAGTAAAGTTTGTTGTTCTCAGCTCGGCTGCCTTTTACGTGGCCAAAAGGAAGTAATCACATAATCCTACTGGCTTCCTGAGAAGGGCATTTTCCAGGCTGGGATGAGGGCAAATTTCCCTGGCTGTGACATCACAATCACATATGCAGAGACCGTGAGCTCTTGCACCACATCCTTCTTGCTGAAAGGCTGGAAAGGGAACTCAGCCAAGAGTAGCATTCTTCCCAGCCTTTATTTTAGTGGAGCAGAGAGGGGCAGCTGGAGGAAGACCATGGCATGGACCTATATATTGTAGGACCCATGTCCACTTGGCATCTTTTTCCCTGCGCACCTATCATAAGGCCATACAGTAGCCATGCATGGTGCTTTACAGGTAAATAAAAGACACTTTCCATGCCTGGAGGAGGTTCTTTAATCAGTGCTTTTGTACCCTAGGGCCAAACTATGATAATAATAGTTCCCCGACTGATTTTCCACATGGATTGCACAGTAGGTGTGCATGTGCCCTATGCATGCGAGACCGGATTCTTTCTGAACAAGTGTCTGTTGGGGCCACACCAGCCTCTTGGGAGCCCTTGCGACCGCTGTAGCCAGGGTTATAAAGGGTGGAGTGGCCTCAACCACCTCTCGGTTCCTTGTTAGCAATGGTGGCTATGAGACAGTACCCTACAGTATCCGAGTTACTGTTAGTTGGTGGTCAGTTCACTAGATACGTTCTATTGCCTAGTTACTTTAGGACTTCACCCCTTTGTGCAAGGTATAGACTCCCCCAAACATATGCCCCAAATGGCCCAAGTTAAGTCTCCTGGGTTCAAGATTAGTCCATCCTCAACACAATAATGCCGTAAATAACGGGCACTCGCCCTGCCTCTCATGCCTAGGAGAAGGGCACGTTCCTGCATGCTGTTCAGTGTGCACATCCTCTCGACGCGCACAAAAGGCTTAATCTCTGAGGCTGCATCTCTGAGAAAGATCAATGCAGATGTCTTCCGATCCAGGCAAGCAACCAGAGAGAACTCCCCCGACCCCCCCGACCCCCTGGTCAGTTACACTCCCTGGTGGCTTCCCGCCCCCTGCTGAGCCATGATGATGATCGGTGCTCACAGGATGCTCAGTAACTTCACTGTTCCACCACTTGTGCGCTGAGCCAGGATAAGGCTATCAGAAGCAATGCTCCAGAGACCAGGGCATGCACAGATCTCTCCTCTCCCCCCCCCCCCCCCCCCCCCCCCCCCGGCAGGAGACAAAAGTTCTTCCCCAGAACTCCAACATCAAAAAGCCTCAAGGCAGAGACTTGGAAATCGGCACAGGTGGTCGCGTCACGTAGCAATGATTGTGCTGCCCCTGGTGCCGCTCATGCAGCAGAACCTACTTCAGCGCTGAGTGGCACTGAAAATATCCATGCCCATTTTATTGGCACCAACAACTAAGGTGGCTTGGGTGCAGATGGCACGGACGGTTCTCGGCAGTAGCTGATTTAGCTGTGGGACTGGTACCAGACTTCCCGATCTTGGACAGGCTGAGAGACAAGAGGATGACCCTCCATTAGCTGGAACTGTGTACGTTCTGGATGTGCAGTGCAAATGACGACAACACAGTGCTGGGTGTGGTGAGAGCCTGGTACTTTTATTTAGACAGGACTGGGTCCGTTAGAGCCTCATCTAGACTGTTTGTTGCATTTGCAGAACAAATGAGAGGACAGCTGATATCCTTGCCAAAACTATCTCAAGGGGTTGCAGAAAGGTCTCAGTCTAACTCAACCCAGGCGGCATCCGCAGCTTCGTTGAATATCGTCCCATTGACTGAGATAAACAGGGCGGTGACCTGGAGTTCAGTCCCTTCTTTCACTACTTGCTATGCCTTGTGGCAGGCTCCTAGAGCAGGTTGGTCCTTCAGTTGATATTTAAATAGAACTCCTCTTACTTGCCTCTGAGCATGGGTTATGGCCTGCTAATCATCAGGCGTGGAATCTGTATGGACAGTCACTCGAAGACGCAAGAATGGTTACTTACCTTACAGTAACTCCTGGTTCTTTGAGAGGTGCTAATTCAGCAGCCTGACATATGGGATTCTTTATTGGCGAAGGAACTGAGAGGTGCCGGAGGCTGCCCTGCCCCCTATGCCCTAGGCTACGGTAGTTGCAACAGCTCCCAGAGGGCGGGGCCTCCGTGGACATTTCTGTTCAAAAAGAATCTGATCTCGCACGCATGGGGCTGCATGTGCACCAAGAGTGGAATCTGTGTGGACAACACATCTTGTAGGGTAAGTGACCGTGGTAGCACTAATACAATAGTGTTTAGAAGCCTCGATCAGGGCCCCGTTGCGTTAGGTGCTGTACAAACCCTGACCCGAAGAGCTTACATCTAAATAGACAAGACAGCTGAAGATTAGGAGAAAAGGATTCCTACCCCACTTTTACAGATGTGGTACCAAGGCACTTCAGAGTCACCCAGAAAATCTGTCACAGAGCTGGGAATTGAGTCGAGATCTTTTGAGTCCCAGCCCAGTCCCTTAACCACAGGGCTGTGCTTCCTTTCCCATTATTATAAATATTGCTTGCACTTCTCTATAGATCTTACAGCATTTTACAAAAATGGAAAATCACCATTGTCTCCATTTAAAAAATGGGAAAATGAGACGCCAAGTAATGACTTGTCCAGGGTCAAATAAACAGTCATGGTAGAATTGGCACTCAAAGTTAGGTCTCATCAGTGTTTTGCCTGGGCCAAATCCACTATATCAGAGCTACCCCACAGACCACACTTCTACATTCAGTCATGCACATGTAGCTCCTGTTGATTTAAATGGGATGCCCAGGGACCATGCAGAATGCAATCATGGGTACATTGCCACATCATTCCAGATAATTTTTAAATGGCTGCATCATTGTGCTCCAGAATCTCACGTGTGATTTACAAAGAAATAAATTCTCTAACCCTTACGTTTACAAAGGAAGCTTTCCAAACCAGAACTCACTGCGAACTGGTGCAGCGATGCCTATGTGAATTTGCAGACAATAAGTCCAAGAGCACTTTGTTTTTCAACAAAGCTGATTTGTCTAATCAGAAAGACATTGGCTTGGACAGGTGAAATAGCCGAGACAGGCAATATTTGAGGACTGACTTTCCCATTTAAGTAGCTTAGCGATGTGAAGGTTCACTGGTCATTTTACAAAAAAGACAAAACAGTTACCCTTCCTCCCCCTCTTACCTGGAATTGGAAGCGGGTTTTAGTAGTTAGTGAGAATGTTTTCCATGTAGACGTTCTCTGAGAAAGCACAACACCCAGATAAACTATGTTTTTGTCTCTGTTTCATTGACTGGTTGTTTGACCTTGAATCGCAGAATAATCATAGCCCTCGTTTGTCCAAGCACCTAAGCATCACACTTAAAAAGGAAACATCAAGAAATAAACAAGTTTATTTAAAAATAAATGAATTTAGTCTTTCTAGCCAAAACATGACAATCTTGTTCCCTGTTAGGAATTGGATGCGACTTTCTAGGTAGTAAAAATGTGTCTTTTAAATAGTGTGTGTGTGTGTGTGTGTGTGTGTGTGTGTGTGTGTGTGTTGCTTTTTAAATGGATCTGCTGAATGCTGGAGATAACTTATTTACAACCTTTGAAAATGGTGAATGGTATGAAGGAGAAATTCTGGCTTCTGATATGAACTGGTAGGGAGAAGTTAGAATTCAGAGTTACAGTAATAGACATTTTGTTTTGGTGCTTTGATGAGGAGAGGTGTTTATAGGCTTGATTTATAACTGAGTTACTAAGGTTTTCCACGGAAATAACTTATTAAAAGCGTGGCGCACACCGAAACGATTGAAGCCTGTAGATTTGGTATTCATCAAAGGCACCTCCTTTCCTGGAAGCCGATAGCTAACTCAGCATTTCACCTCTGGAGGATGCTCAAGTCTAAAAGGGGTGTGCGGTGTGAGACGTGTTTTAGTAAGGGGGAAAAAAAAAAAAAAAAAAAAACCCTCCTCCTCCTAAGACAAACTGGAAAGAAAAAAAAAAAAAGTGACTCCAGGAAAACATCCGCCGTTCTTCAGAGATCTTGATGGTTAAACCTACCTCTCTGGAACACTGGATATTTGTGTGGATTTTACTGTGCAATTCAGCAGCTGACAAGTACAGGCCTTACGTTTCTGGCTGTGCTGTGTAAGACTTCGAACTGCCTAGCTTCCCTGGGACCACAGGCTAAATTTACTGGCAGAGTAGGCTTGGCTCTGGGTTGGAGGGGACTACAGACATGCGCATTGCTGTTTGGATCCCCACCTCCCTGCTCCATTATGCCCTGCCCTGGTTGGTGTGCAAATCAGGGGGAAGAGAAACCAGGGACTCCTAGTTTTCTGTACAGGGTCTGCTTTAAGCTTGTGCCTGCAGTGGGGCTGGGCATTCCAGAGGGGATGAGGAGAGCCCCATTCCACCTCCACATGGGGGCTATGGGAGGAGCTGGCTCCAGGAGGGGAATGTACACTGCGGGTAGCAGCGACTGCACTCCCAGGGGCAGTGTGTTTTTCATAGATTCTAGGACTGGAAGGGACCTCGAGAGGTCATCGAGTCCAGTCCCCTGCCCGCATGGCAGGACCAAATACTGTCTTGAGGTATCCTGGGAGCTCAGACTTAGGCAGTGCCTCCACCGCCCATTCCCAGTGCCGCTCACGTGGGCTAACTGCAGTGTGGACGTAGCGCTTTTGTTGGTTCCGTTTGCTGGGATCCTCAGCCATATGCTGATGTGCTTTCTGGCCTCCATTACGCATGGCCCCCGTCCACAGGGCACCGGTCCAGAGAAGTTTGTTCCTATCCTTTAATATCAAGGCAGTGTTTATTATTCCCCACTGGTCACCTTTGGCCAGAAAAGTGATCCACTATGCAAATATCCTCAGAAATATCTTGCCCCCGAGAGGCAAAGCATTGCAGAATGATGGAAGCCGCAAGTCGAGAATGTATGTAAAACGCCAGCGTTATCTAGCGCTCTCTCCCAGCAGCGGGCTGCATTTCCTGTCCCTCACATTTCTGCCTCAGGCGTTTCCCTCAGAAAGAGGGTACCAGGGTTAATCTGAAGAAAGCGTTGCTATGGTTAAGTACCTGCACAGCCCTCAAGCAGAAAGGAGGGCTGGAGTGACCTGCTGCGGTAAGAAGAGTTGTGCAATAAGCCATCAGCACTAAGACTGATGAAAACTGCTGTTTGGTTTTCTTGTAAGTATAAAAATATTTTGCATGGAAATGCCTGTCTTGGCTGACCTCCTCCGAAATTACTAAATGCTGAATTGTAATGGCCTTTACAGCTCCTTGGTTTGGAACAGAGATTAGACCATGTCCAGCGATAAAATCCTGGAGCATGTTAACAGGCTGTTCTGCTAGCCCCTTCCTTGATATATTGGCTTGGTTTATTGCCCTTGATGGGAATCTGAATGTCAGTTTAGTTAGTCAGAAAGGGAGTTCAATTTGTTGACAGCATCAGACCTGGAAGTAGACGCAGTTTAAAATAACCCCCAAAAGCCAACCCCTCTGCTGAACTTTATCAGGTCTTTTTAAAAACATTTGAAGTCAGTTTGCTCACAGTTTTGGAAGCATTTTGCTTTTAGCACACAACAGTCTGTGTGTGCATGGATCTATTGGCAACAGCGTTCTCCCTGGCCCAGAAAATTCTGGCTTCGAGCCCGACATCAGGGTGTTGGGTCATGCCCGTGTCTGGCTCTGCAGCGCAGCACCAAAGGGTGGCAGTCCATAATAATAATAATAATTAATGGAGATATCCCATCTCCTTGAACTGGAAGGGACCTTGAAAGGTCATTGAGTCCAGCCCCCTGCCTTCACTAGCAGGACCAAGTACTGATTTTGCCCTAGATCCCCAAGTGGCTGAACTCACAAGGTTGTGAGTTCAATCAAGGATTGAACTCACAACCCTGGGTTTAGCAGGCCAATGCTCAACCCACTGAGCTATCCCCCCCACCATCAGAGGTGCCAGCCTTCAGTGAGCGATTGAGCTGAGATTTCTGGTCACTGTCTAAATGGAGGTAAACAAACATTCCAAGCTGCTTGTTGTGACAAAGGAGCAACCTTGATTTCCAGGCTTATGTTCCCTTGTGTAATAAAACCTGTTCTTTCTTGTGTCTAAAGCTGGTGTAAGAATTGCTGAGCACAGAGGAGCTGCCGTGCTGACCTATGCCATTGCTGTACCAGCATCGTTAACTCCTTGGCTTGTAATGAACATTGTATGAAAGGTGCTGTAGAAAACCAAATAGTCAAATTCTCCGCGGGTGTGAATGGGAGACACCCAGTTGAAGTCATTGGATCAGCAGATCGCAGAATATCCCTTTTCTGTGAAGGGGGAAATCCTGTCTCTCTCCATGCCCTTCCTGAGGGCAGATGGCTATTGGGCTGCAGGACCAGTGTGGTTCTGCTCATAGGTGCCAACTTTCCCTGGTGCCGGTAGGTGCTTGTGCCCCTGGTCCCGCCCCGACTCTACCCTTTCCCCGCCCCCATTCCAACCCTTTCCCCAAAGTCCCTGCTCTAACTCCGCCCCCTCCCTGCCCCATTGGACCCCTTCCCCAAATCCCCGCCCTGGCCCCGTCTCTTCCCCGAGCGCACCGCGTTCTCCCTCCTCTCCTCTCCCTCCCAGTGCTTGCAGCGTGAATCAGCTGTTTTGCGGCACAAGCACTGGGAGCCGGGGGGAAAGCAGGTATGCGGTGCGCCCAGGGGAAGAGGCGGAGGCAGAGGTGAACTGGGATGGGGGGGCGGGGAGCTGCCAGTGGGTGCTAAGCACCCACCAATTTTTCCCCGTGGGTGCTTCAGCCCCGGAGCACCCATGGAGTCGGCGCCTATGGTTCTGCTGTGTGGCATTTGCAGGGGCTGTATGTAGGGCAGACACCCCCATTGTAGGGTGAAGCCCAGCTGCATGTACTTTCCCTGTGGGCAGAGGGGACCTTGAGGCGGGGGAGGGACAGTGCTGGCAGATCTATTACTATGTGACTTCTCCATTCTCTCCTGCGAGGGAAGGAACAGAACCCTGGAGGTGACTCTGACTCTTAGTCTAAAGTAGCAGTCTCAGAACAGCTCCGCCAGCTCTTTGCACTCAGGTGAGGGGATTATTCGCTGCCTTCCTAGCCTCTAGCCCCCTTACGCCGGCACAGAGAACACCAGACAATTGAAAGGCTCAATGTCATAGTAGCAGAGAAGCTTTTGAAACTCTCCTTCTATTCAGCTGAACACTGATGTTCCATTGTGGATGCTCGGACGCTGGTGTGGCTGCAGTATACCGTGCTACCACCTGGGGCACCTCAGCTGCAAATGACACTGGGACGTATGTTTCTTAGACCACCTAACAGTTATGTTTCATTGAAATGACGTGGGCTAAGGGCTTGTCTTCATATACAGTGCTGCTGCACCAGTGTACCCCTTAAGTGAAGATGCTACCCCGCTGACAGCAGGGCTTCTCCCATTGGTGTAGTTCACCCAGCTCCCCGAGGAGCGGTAGCTGTGTCGACGGGAAAAGCTCTCCCATCAGCATAGCGCTGTCTACACCGGGGGTTAGGTCGGCATAACTACGTGTGGATTTTTCACACCCCTGCACGATGTGGTTCTACTGATATGGGGCTGTAGTGTAGACATGTTGCCTCCTGCGCTTGGCCGAACATGCTGTGTAGCGTGGAAGGGGGTCAGCAGTTATTAAAACCATTTACCTCCCTTTCCTATTGTTGTGGATGACGTGGAAGTGTGTGCATGACTTTGAAGTCACTGGGATCTGTGTATGTCTTATCCAAAGCTGCATACTAAAAAGAGAGATTTGAAGGCAGACGCTCTGCCCCTAATATGCATGGCCCTTCCTGAAGAGAAGGTAGGGTGGAATGAGGATCGTCGTGTTCTTGTCGTGACTTTCCTGGTTCTTTTTTCTTAGTTTGTGTTGCAGCTGGAGGGAGGCAACATCAGCATGCTTCGTTTTGGGAAGCCACAGAAGCTGAGCTGGGTAGTTGATTAGTTGGAGGTCTCCCATCCTTGATCCAGTTCCGTAAGGAACCTTCTCCCTTTCCCTAGCTCCGTTCCTACCATTTCCCCTCTCAACACATCTCAGCCCCGCTCCCTACTTTCCCAGTACAGTCTGCTCTCTGCCTCACTGTTCCCGCCACCGCTCCTGAACTCGGCAGCTCCCGTTTCCCCTCCCAGCTGCCGTTTCACCAGTGCCCCCGCGCCATGTTTTCTATCGCAGGGGGCCCCGGAGTCTCAGCTGGGCTGACTGTAGACCTGGAACCTCACAGTCTCTGCTTCGTTTATTTGGGAGGATTTCTGCCCTCCCCACTCCACTGCCCCCACCCTTTGGGGAGGAAGAGTAGGCATGAGCCTTTCTCCTGCTGCTAGACACCTCCTGATAGCACATAGCAGCGGCCACCTTTCCACTGCACTCCTGGGGCATCATGCACTTCTGCATTGTGATGTCCTCCGATGAATTCCCTCTTACATGGACTGTCGCTCGCTTGGGAGGGCAGTAGCACCTGTCTAATTTTGGTCACCTGCTTACTATTAACCAGTGGGATTTCAAAAAGAACAAACCCCTTTTAAAAAGCGGTATCATGTCCGAGAAGAACCTCCTCTGAAATACCTGGGCTTGGGAACGGGTTCTTCAGCAGACGTGTAGCGCTCTAGCAGTGAGTGTGTCAGATTTATCTACATAGCCCATTGGGGAGGCAAAATGCTCCAGCAGGCCAACTCTTTTTCGGATCTTTCCATTTATTAGGGCCTAGTTTGAGATTTTTTCCATGGGAAAAGCCAAAGAATGCTAAAGGCTTTGTTTTTTTTTAAAAAAAAAGTCAGTTGACCATTTTCTTTGTTTTTTAACACAGTTTGCTTCAAATAATTACCTATTAAAAACAAACAAACCGCAAACATTCCTTGATTGAAGAGAAGGGGCTCCCTCCAGGTTGCACAGAAAGCAGTGTGGGGACATGTACTTCTGAATGTTGGAGCCAGACCCTCAGTTGATGTAAGCTGGACCAGCTCCATTCAGCGGGGATACCTTGATTTACCCCAGCTGAGCTTCCGCCCTCACAGGTGCCAGGTTGCCATACGTGCCAATCCGCAGCACTTCGCCTTCCTTCCTTTTCGTGACCGTTGCAAAGCGTGACCCTCGACAACGGAACACTTGTTCTCCATTCTTGTCAGAGCATTGGATTCAGACAACGGTCTGTTTGTGAGGCGATACGCCGGGAAAATGTGAGTTTGTCTAGTTCGGAGAATGACTTGGTTGAGTCATCCTTTCCAGCCAAGAGACTCAGTACTCTGTGAACATCCCTGGCTGCTCCTCAACCGTGCACATGGAGCGGAGAAAGCAAACATTGACCACTGGGATGGTAAACTCCCCATGCTCTGTTTTTAGTCACTTCTGAATGAATGACAAGTTATCCCTATTCGCTAGGGCCAAACACTGCCTTTGAGAACACCTACACAGCTTCCAGCCAGGCCAACAGAAGTACGTACGTACACAAGGGCAGAATCGGGCCCCTGAAGCCTTAAGCATCTTTTATAGTTGTGATCTCTGAGCATTAAAACTGCGCTCCCATTTACCCTCACAGCTGCCATGCACACTACATGTTACACATGTAACAAGCGCCACATGTTAGTTTTTTTCCCTACATTCATAGAATTTAGGTCCAGAAGGATCCATTGGGTAGTCTGACTTCCTGCAAAAGGCAAGCCATGGGAATGCCACCCACTTACTCCTGGTAATGAGACCAGTAAGTTGTGTTTGACTAAATCACCTCTTCCGTATATTGGATGTCCACCATGTACAACTCAGCCAGCCTTTAATGACATTCTTTGTAGGGAGTCACCCATATGCATAAAATAGAAAATAGGTCAGACCCTCAGCTATTGAAGTCAATGGAGCTACCTTGATTTCCACCAGCTGAGGATCAGGCCCAAACACTTGACTCCTCCCTATAAGGAGGTTGTCTCTTCTGTACTGGTTCAGAAACCTGAGCCCGGACTGGAGTAGTAGATCTTGAAGAAAGAAAATTAATAGGTAGGGAAAATTTCCCCCTTTCTGAATGTACAGAGAAAGGATCTGAGCACAGAGCTAGGAACTTTGTGGATGGAGTATGCTACATATTTACTAACAACTGCTATTTTTAAGATACCACGCAAAAATAACATTCATGAATATATAGGCTACTTCTGGGGACGATGTAGCTAATATCACTAGTTAGGAATATAGTTTTCTACTTCTTGGACTTCTCTATTTGGTGCTATAATATTGAACATATTGTCCACACACCTAAGTCTGCATTATTCGCCTTTAACATTCGTGTGTTGTGATACACAGACCAGTTTAATTAGACCTGTTCCTAATCAACTTAAGCTAAACTGAAATAAGCTGCTCTTATACAGAAATCAGAGTCTCCACTCAAACACTTGCACCGGTTTAACTGCACTGATACTGGTGCAACTTTCTCATGGAGATAAGTTCTAAAAGACAAGTAATTTCTTAAGGGCCAGATTCTGAAATCCTTGCTCCATCTTACTCCACAATCGGTCCTCCTGAAACTAAGTAAGGGCTAGTTTGTTCCACCCTTATTCACACCAAAGTAATATCTGACTCCTTGAGTAGTGCTGTCAAACCCAATGTGGAGCAAGCTGTGGGTGAAATCCTGGCCCAGCTGAAGTCCATGGGAGTTTTGCCATGGGATGGGAGCCAGGATATCACCCATTGTGTGTAGGGGTATCAGAATTTGGCCCACAATGTTCCCATTAGGATTGAACGGCACCTGAGGCAGGCAGAGGAGGTGGGAGTGCAGAACTGAAACCAGAGATCGTTCAGACCCACCGAAACATGACGAAGGGTGCAGAAGTTTGGATGAAAGGTGGTTTTTTTGTTCTTGGGGGTTTTTTTGGCCCGTCTCTAAATACAGTCAGCGTTGCGGCTTACAATGTACAGTGTGGGGGACCCTGGCAAAAGTATCGTCAACTTTCTCCTTTTTAAAAACTGGAGTCCAAACTTTTGTGGCCTGCCAAGTGAAACGAAAGGCGAAGTTTCTGTTTTCTGCTGTTATTAACCAAACAGGTTGATGTGTCACTGGCAAGAATGAATACGTCAACCTAAAGTGGTGGTTTAAGGTTTTTTTTGCCAACCGTTTAAAGCAACTGTTTGTTGTTTGTAGCCAGCTGCACAGTATTAAGCAGTCTCCTCCCCATCCCTCTTTTCTCCTTCAGCTCCTCCCTGCCTCCAGGCACCTGCAGGCCTAATCCACAACTGTTTGGCATGGAGGCAGGGCAGCTCTTTCAAGTGTACCTCTGGGAACACCAATGCTTCGGAGGCGTTTTCACAGGGATGGCATGCTATTTACCAGAGGTGGTTTTTACCGCCCTGGGAAAAACTCGTGAGCCCCAGTTTATTTATTTATTTAAAGTAAAATTGCACGTGGGACTGATACTCATCTATGTAATTAGACTATTGAACATCGGAATGTCTGTATACATTTTTGGTTTGGTATTTTATCAAGGAAGTTACGCACGTCGTGACTCCTATTTCAGTTTTCAGTATTGTAATAAACAAAAGTCAAGCCCGTTCAGTTCCATGAAAACGCCAATAATGCAGAGTTGTAGGCTTGAAGCATTAAGCAGTCAGAAGCAAGCAGAGTTGCAGACTCAGTCCAGGTGCATTTAGCAATGCCGCATTCTGCAGCAGAAGGCCAACTCTGGCCTAGCCCGCAGACCAAGCCTGTCCTGCAGTTTTGAATGGATGCATCCAAAGTAGGAAAAGATTCGTTCTGGGCTTGCTGAACTTGCTGGACACTGATCCAATTATTGTTCCCAGTTTTCCGGTTTAAACTGGGTTTAAGATGGTATTAAACTAGTTTTTCCTGGGTAATTTCCAACCCTGCATGTTCACCCAGTGAATAAAATGTCACATCTGTATTCTCTTAGCTCAACTCATTTATGCCCATTCTGGAAAGATTTATGCCCATCTCCCGTCAAAAAGAAACAAGTGAAAGAGATGGAACCAGTTTTTGCCCTGCTGCAGGACACTTTCCAAAGTGAATTGCATGCAGTGTAAGTCTGAGATCTATGGAAATTTCCACTCCGAAGGAGATCAAGGAAATTCCTTTGCAAGTACAAAGTAAGGTAAAGATCCTATGTGCATGGAGAGTTATTCCCTCCTCCCCCCTTATTGAGCTATTTTAATGAAAGGGAAATGTCAGCACAAGTATGTACAAACATAGAGCTGGTTTTAGAATGGAAACACTCTGTGCAGCTCCTTTGCTTTATGAAACAAAAAACGTTAGTGGCTTTTTAAAGTTTTCAGGTAATTATGGCCATATATTCTTAAAATACCCTTAGTCTTTTCCACTCAGAACCAGCGATATGAATCTTTCGGGCTGGAATTGAATTCAGCTGTGCTTGAAAGGGTCAGTCATTTGAAACTTTTAACATTAAAGATCTTTGCAAATTAGTTTTGCTCTTGCCATACTGAATTTGTTTGTGCAGAAAACCTCAGCGACTTTTGGTATGTGTCCTTCTTTGAAGGGGTTTGCTTCAAAGGCTCACTCACACTTCGTATTTTAGACCCTGAGATACGCTGCCCATGAGGCTTGTTGCTTTTGGTGGAAGCCTCAGTGACTGGCTGAGTTCAAATCTTCAGGAAAGAAAAATGAGGCTTACATTTTCAAAGCCACCTACGGATTTGGATGCCCAATTCTCGTTCTTAATAGAAATTGAACATCTAGATTCTTTAGGCACTTGGAAAAGTGCAGCCAGAATCTGAAAAGTAAATATGTGTGTGTGTGCGCGCACATATATGCACATGCATGCACATATGTTGCACGTATGACAGGGATGCATAGTCGGTCTGTTTTTTATCCGTAGTAAGGTGGTGTGGGAAACTGGAAGTAAAAAAATTGGAAATTTGGCCAATGGAATGTTTGCCATTTAGTGGACAAGATCAAGTAGGAACTGTTTAATATTGGGGTTTGCTGGGTGCTTACTTTTTGTTTTGTTGCACGTTGACACACTCTTCCTCCAAACCACAACTTCTCCCTTGAAATGGAACTACATTGACTTAAGATGGGGTGACTGGCTTTGAGTCACTTGTCTGAGAATCTGAAACCCTACTTGAACCTTGGTGTAAATGGATGCACCTCCTATAGGGCTACATTTCGCCTTGCAACACCATTGATTTCAATGGCAGTGCAAATATTGTAAATCAGAACAGAATCTGTCCCCCTCTATACCGAACCCTCTTGCATCAGGGCACCATTTCGTCCCATTCTAAATATTGCTACAATGAGACTTTGTGCCTGATCCTTCCCACGCTTCATGGCTTCCCTCCTGATTTGCACAGGTGAGAGAGGAGAAACTTTTATCAATGAAACTTAGATGCTGGAGAACACGGAAAATGTGGGCCGAAGCTACAGCTCCTCAAATTTTGGCACCAATCCCAACAAACCTCTGCCCAAACTGTCCTGTGCAGTGGACTAGACGTGAAACGATTTCATTATTTCATGAGATTACTGCATGAAATGAATGGTCACTCTTCAGCCTATAACAAAAGGAACGACTTCTTCAAACAACATGTATCCGTCTTGCGGAATTCTTTGCTGTAGGTGGCCATTCAGTCAAAACATTGTGGCTGGATTTTACAAGAGCTGGATTAGTTTGTGACCAGTAATAACATTTTTAGTTAAACATACATGCTAGGGCACAGGAAATCAAAGCTCATGTTTCAAGGCATAAGCAGATAGCATAAAGGGAACTGGAAGATAGTGTCTTCTGGGACAGCATAGCGTTCATTGACTTTTGCATATTTGCATTATCAGGGTGGAGCATCATACATTGGCATCAGGGTGTTGCCCATGATGGACCTGTGTTGTAACTTGGAAGGGTATATCTTTCATTCATAAAAATCCATCAACTCTTGTCCGAGGACATAGGAAATTAAAGGAATCCATGTTGTTTGTCTGTCTATCTACCTAGCAGAGAAACAGTCTATTTCAAACTGTGAGTGACTGATTTAATGCCAGACCGAAGGAAGGTATTTTCCTCCATTACTACTGTCCTGCCCCCTCCTCCTTCATCTATTGCTCTTTTGGGAGGAATAAGAAGAATTTTCCTTGTTTGTTGCCTTGTGGCTGTGTTTGGCGTATTTGCTGCTGGGAATTGTTTATGCTGTAGTTTTTGCACTCTCCTTGTTTAGCATATTAGCAAAAACACCCGCAGAATACAACACACTCAAATACCGTTCCAACACTGTTCTAAAAATCAGATGTGGATTAATATTAATAATTATTGGTATTTCAATAGTTGCTTATAGACTACTGGGGCTATTGTCTGCAGACGGCGTCTTATGCTTTTCGGACACGTTGCCAGAATGCTGCAAGACATTCCGGGGAATGCCGTTCTCCGGGAGGCTTGCAACATCTGGGATAAAATTCCACCGACCGAGAGATGGAGGCGGCCCACAGGCAGACCCCTATTACCTGGGTGCGTCAAGTCTGTTCCACATTGGGCTCTTTTCCTGTCAATCCCTTGTGATCGCACAGGAATGGACCGAATGGCTAATGATCTCTATGGCTGACTCTGGCTAAGCGTTGAAGAAGAACAGTTGCTTGAGGCTCCAACGAGATTACGGGATTAAGCTAGGTCCTGTACAAACACAGAGTAGGAGACAGTCCCTGCCCTGAGACGTTTACAATCTCAATAGACAATCAGAAGGTGGGGAAAGCAATACAGTATTATTATCCCGTGTACAGATGAGAGGTAGAATGAATTCCCCAGAATCTGTGGCTAGGGTCAGAAAAGTCAGAGGCCTGGCTAAAACGCCATGTCTACCTCCTTTGCCATCCACCAATAGGCCCCAGCATTGCAGAACTCGCAGTAAACAGACCTGTATGTCTGAGATCCCTAAAAAGAGGAACATAGGCCAAATCATGCAGAAACTAAATGCATTGACAACATCCGTGTAGGTCCTGTATGCAGAGCAGCTGCAGGAGCTCGTTCTAAATTGGTTGCCAAACACATTGAAAAAATTCCCAAGCAGTCATGTAAAACAACTTTAAAAAATGAGACCACTGCAAAAAATAATCACTGCCGTGACCAACTGCGTCCCTCCTTGTAAGAAAGAGCTTATGGTACATGTCAAATGCCTTTAGGAATAAAAGATACTGTGGTTGTCAAACATTGAGATCTCTGCTAAACTGAGTTCTGTTTCTTTTTTTCAAGTGTGAATTTCAGGGCTAGGCAAAGGTGTTGCATGGGCAGTCATAGGAGACAGAAGTTTTCTCTTTCTTCACAGAACAGGAGCGTACAGGCAGCGGCGCTGGAAGGATTAAAGAACACTTCAGTCTCCATGATCATTTATCAAGGGGTAGCCGTGTTAGTCTGTATCTACAAAAACAACAAGGAGTCCGGTGGCACCTTAAAGACTAACAGATTTATTTGGGCATAAGCTTTCATGGGTAAAAACCTCACTTTTTTGGATGCATCCGAAGAAGTGAGGTTTTTACCCACGAAAGCTTATGCCCAAATAAATCTGTTAGTCTTTAAGGTGCCATCAGACTCCTTGTTGTTTTCATGATCATTTAGTCCTTGGGCTGATTGTTGTGACTGTCGTCCAAAGGAACATGCTGAGGGATTTTGAGATTTAAGGACAACTGGCCACTAATAACTGAACTGAGACCATTGGTTTAGTTCACTCAGTCAGCAGTTTTCTGATGGCTACGGAAGCTACCTACCTGATCTGGATTTGAACCAATCATGGTTCACCAGTAGATGGCCATTTAATAAAAAAATACTGAAAGGCTCGGCTCTTAAAAATTTCTTTTTCCAAAAGTAATCGAGTTTTGAATGCAAAAATGTCAGAAACTGGCAAACATAACCTATTTTGCACACATTATTGGATCAATATCTGAACAGGTTGTATTAAATTAAGATGTGAAGTGACAGGAAGCAGTTTTATACCAGGCTGATATCTGTATGCGGAGTTTCAGTGCAGTGCAAATTTTAATTACTGCTTTTTAAACGCAGGATAAAAAGATACTAATAGAACTGTCTTCGGATCCTTAAGTATTGTGATGCTAGTGGGAATTGCTTTAATAGCAGAATACAGAATGACTGTCGGCATGATTTAAAAAATGTATGTTTGTTGTCCACCTTGAATGTAAATGCTTCATTTGTGGCAAATTATATTTGGCTTGTGTTACCCAGCTGATCCAAATGAATAGAGTGCGTTTGAGAGGTTTATTTGTATTACATGAGCGATCCCAGTTTAAATGAGGACAAACTAAATAACACAAGAACATTTTTGAGAGCTAAAAGATAATCCTAGATCAGCTGCAGTTTGAACTTCCATAGTACCCTGGTGTATAAAAATCTTGTTTTCCTGCTCTTCCCCCTTTTCCACTCTCATTGAGATTTATACACAATATTATTGAAATCCTTACACTCTCCAACCTCCCACCCCCAGGTAGTTAGGGCAGGCTGTGAAAAGTACACAATTGGAAACAGCTGACTATGAAAATGAATTTTCCCTTGAAGGCAGGAGCAAGCTGTGTGCAGAGGCCTGGCAAGGTTGAAATTGGCTTACAGCAACGCCAGTGCATGTTCATTGCTTGTTTCTTGGTGCCTGTCTGGCATTCTTTAAGCTCTCATAGCCTTCAAAACGCTTTGCTCCTGGGTCTGTTGCTTTTGAAACATACAATATTCTCAGGGGCTTTCCCCCTTTACTGTTGGTCCATGTAAACACGTGTTGCTTCAGATTTATGGAGAACCTTCCAAAGAAGTTTGGCATGCTGGAACCTCAAGGGAATTTCTGTGTCCTGCTTAGGTGCTCCCGAGAATCCCACGACACACCAATCTGCAACTTTAGGGGCCTCAGTATATTTGAAAATCAGGCCTGGCTGGAGGTGCTTGCACTAGAAAAGTTTTGAACTTGAAATGTAGCCCAAACATATACAGGGAATTATGTTTATATTACAGATGATATATTCTGCTGGATCTGCTGTATAGATCATATCTCTGCAGCGATCACTCCACCCGCTGCTGAAATGTGACCACCTCCAGGGTGAAATCAAGCCGTTGCTTAGTAGTGCACAGCACAGTATGATTCACAACAGATTAGGTGGGAAGTGTCCAGCTCCTTCTCCCCATGTGGGAAAGCCCCATAGAATTGCGTATGGATTAAACCAATAGGTTTCTATAGACAGTATACTAAGGAGCTATAGAATTCATCAAAGAATGTATTTTTCTAGGCTTTCTGATATTGAAGTCTATAGTAGAGATGTAATTTTCTGTTCAGTTCAGTTGGATGGTCTGAAAAATCCTATTGGAAAGTGATCAGGTCTGCTGAGTGTTTTAGGATTGATTCCTGGGGCAGTGATGATGGTAACGAAAGCACTGATCTTTAAAAAACTACACTTGGTTCAGGGCGCAGCAATCGGTTTCCTCAGCAAGACAGACTTAGAGCTTATCATCCTAGTGCTCCATTCTCTTCGCTGACTGCCAGTTCAGGATGGATTGGAACCAGTGACTGAGCCGCTTCCTATATCCACCGTTCCCCTGCAGTGATTTCCTTTGGTTTGGTAAAACAAAAAGGCTGATGGAATAATAACCGGTCATCAGGCTTTTGGTTCTCGCTTCAAATCCCTCCCTGGCGTCCGTCTAAATTACCCGAGGGAACCGCTTTACCCTTTGTGATCACAGCCTCCCATGACACATACATTCCTCTGGGGCAATGGAGATGCCCGCCCCCGGAGTGAGAGTGGTGTCTGCTGAAGACAGAACTTCCTTGGTGCCCGGCCTGTGAATCCAGAACTCACTCCCAAGAGATCAGAATGCGCGTGATCTTCTGCACCTTCACAGCAAAACACAAAACCCACTTCCTCAACAGTATGGACGAGAGTCTGACAAACAGGATACCTGTTGCACATGATGTCGGGCTGACTCCACAAAGGACAAGGAGCCATTTTTAGCCCCAGTGTGACCTTAGAGGAGTTTTGTCCACTTACCTGGAAGCTGAATTTGTCTCATAGATTCCATGGGTCTGGAGAGAACCTTTGTTTTATACCCTTTTCTTCATGTTAGCAGTAATAGCCATGAGCCTTCTTTTGGTGGGTTTACTTTTTTCCTCTTTAACTGTGAAAGTAGTGATGATTGTCATGCAAACAGGCTGATACGCTCTACGAGACACGCCACATCAGCAGTGGCCAGGTAGGTTTCCCCACAGTGCCCCATCAAGCTGCATCAACTTTGACTTGGCAGTGTTTCCTCCATCGTCGTTCAGTCCCTGGCCCTCCTGATTGGTTTTAGTGGTCATTCTTGTGATGCGTGCAGCTAGTCTGAGACCACTGTGTGAGCAGACAGTGCTCAGTTGACCATCTACCATCACAGGATAGATTTGAACCAGTCACCTAAAGGGGTTAGCAGCCCTGAGCCACCTCATATTATTATTATTTGCCTGTTTGTATTACTGTAGTGCCTTGGACCCTGTATCCACAGTTCCCCCTTCTGATGGGGTAAAACTCACAGAGTCAGATGCAGGGAAAAATCTGAATGATCCAAAGAGTTTCCAATGCTAGTCCCATCCAGTGACCGTCCGTGTATGGGATAATGATTGAATTGCTCCACTGGGGAAAAGGTGGAGTGTTCATATGTGGAGCCTCTATTTCATTATCCTTTCAGCCTCACTCTTTGGCTGCTCGGGCCGGTGTTCAGTTTCCAAGATGCTCGCTAGCCCAATGGAATTCCCGCGGGGAGGTGAATAAATCAGGAATCGGGGTTTGGAAATAATGCGACTCGAGCACTTCCACAGTGGTGCCTCTCTGTTTTGAATAAGGTCGTGGATTGTTTATTTGAGGGAAGAGAGGCCTCGGCCAAGCATCCTGCTTTTCAAACCCGCCTTCGCAGCAGGAGCAAAGACCTCTGAAGCTGTGTGTGTGTGAATAGTCTTTTAGTGTGACTGTGTTGAATTCTCTGTGAACAGAAGGTGTGCTTTGCTGCAAGGTAATGAAGTAAGCTGGAAGTCATCTGCATATATCATCGGGTTTTTCAGCCATGCATTCATAAGAAGGCTCTTTTATTCCTTTTCGTTTTCAACATGACAAACCTTGACTGACAAGAAAATATGCCTGTGGAAATGTCTAAGATTAGTCTAGGGACTGGGTTGGTACAGAGCTCTGCAGATCTCAGCGCTTTCAAAATCATGGGAGTCTGAGCCCTGAGTTTTGCGATAAAACAAAACTTGTCCAAAACTGCCAAGTATTTTTTTCCCCTGGTTTTTGGTTAAAACTGCTGTGTTTTTTCCTTATTTCAATCCCAGGCATTGGCCTGCTAGAAACTTGGCCCAGATTCACCCAAAGAATTACAAACATATTTATGTTTCTGGAGTTGTCAGGAAACCTGAAACCAGGTGAGTTTGGCTTAGTCTGGGGTCTCATTAGGGAAGTTTTGCACAGCTCTAATTGGTTCCCCCCGCCCCCTTTGCACAGTTTAGCTCAAATTACTGTTTGCCGATTTCTTATAACAAGTCTCTGTGCTGTACACCACTGTGAAAATGAGTGGAAAATCAAATTGGCTGTGAACTTTAAAGAGTTCAGGAATGAATGGCTGTTCTAATATGAACGTTATGGGCTGGGAACAGAGCTGACATATATAACTTAGAATGGGATTGTGTGTCCCATGCTAAAGAGTGTATTTCCAGGACACAATCTCCTGCTCAGCTTTCAAGAGGAGCACTCCCTTTGCCACGGACGGCCACCTCCAGTTACATTGTAGTCTTAACAGTTCAGCCAGATCTGTTGGTGAGGGCCAAGGGGTTTTCTGTGCACAAGGAGAATGTAGGGAATGGAAGCAGGAAAAAAAAATTCATCTTCAAGTTATTGGAATGGTAAGAAGTATTCTGTAGGCGCGCACACACACACACACACACACACACACACACACACACACACACACACACACACACACACACACACACACACACACACACACACACACGCCACAAAGCAGACAGCCACACAACCAAAGGTATGAAGCCAACTCATGTGGATGAAGGAAGACTGGGTTTCATTCTCCTCTTGTAAGTTGTGCTGCTGCCTTTTGCCTTCAGGATTTATTGTGCAGCCAGTGACTCTCTTGACTAACTCAAGAGGCCCTTTGCAAAGCTAATTTCCTGCAGCAAATGAGAAGGTGGAGACAGTGAACCTGCTTTACAAAGGGAAGGGGAAGAGCAGTGTGAATATTCAGTGGTGCCGGCAAGACTGTTCTGGTAGATGCAACACTACAAGGGTAGTCATGAACCTGGGCAGAATGAAGCAGGGTTTTGTGTGCAAGTGTATTGTGCACCAAAAAGAAAACCTTTAGCAAGTTCTGTGGGTGCAGAAAAACTTCATAATTTTAGAAGAATCTTTTTAACCAACAGTCTGTTCTTGGCAATTCAAACATATGGATCCTTCAAACTGCAAAACAACTTAATAGCAGCTCCTATTTTTAAAAAGCGATTCTAAGGTGAGACGTGTGATTCTGAATGTTAGGGTCTCCCATGTGCCAGCGTCAGTTAATTCACATCCTCAAGGCCGCCTGAATTCAACCCATTGTTTACATGCTTGACGCCCATGTGTGAATGGAGACTGGCACGTCCTCGTACAACTGTTCACTTTTTAATGGGGTTTGTGGTATTTGAATTATGAGTTGGTGTTATTGATGCTATTACCAGTAAATGGCATTTTGGGTAGAATCATACTAGTTATAGCTGGAAAACTAGTCCCTACCGCAGCATGCTGAATAATCCAGCCACAGCCTGGATAAGTAGGCTTTCTAATTAAGGACTGGCATTTCTGATTTTTGCCAGGGTCGGGCTTGTGAATTGCATTTGTATTTAAAAAGACCATCCTATTTATGTTAGCAGTTTGGGGGGTTCTCTTTTTCCTGCTTTGAAACCTGGTATGTGCGTGTTGTTTTCAGACACACTGAAAAACAACCTGGGCGAAATGTGTAAAAATACCCTTCAGTTTTGCAGGTGCAATTAAGCGAGGGCACAAATGCTGGTATTTAGGTACCTGCATCGTTGCTCGTGCTTGCAAATAGCTAGATGTTTAAATGGTAGTATTTGCATGCACAGTTCATTTCCAGCACAGTGTTAAGCCCAAACTAAAATAGAGGCACAGGGCATGTTACCTGTAAAATTAGTGCAAACATTAAAACACGAATGCATCCGAAGAAGTGGGCTGTAGTCCACGAAAGCTTATGCTCTAATAAATTTGTTAGTCTCTAAGGTGCCACAAGTACTCCTGTTCTTCTTTTATTAAAACACGAGAGACCTTTAAAAATTTGGCTTTGTATGGAATTAATGGATGGAGAAATATTTGAGGTAACTTGGTGGCACCTGATGCCCTGTGTTTGGTATGAAACTTTGCCATCTTGGTTTATTCTCTTTGGCAACCAAGCTAATGAAGGGTGTTTGGATGATCATCTGTGGCATGTGAGAGAGAAAATAATTTAACATGTCAGCCTCTATCTGCTCCCATTGTAATCAGTGGCAAAATTCTCATTGACTTTAATCAGGGCTGGGTTCGCTTCATTTTGTTTGAAGTCAAGAACATGATGTAATGAACAGCAAATAGCATTAATTATCATCTGAGTAGGAGTTGAAAAATATCTTTTTATTTCTTCCTTTTATAGTAACCCTTTGGAAGCTAAAAGGAGAAATCTGTCCCTTCCTAAATATTTTCCAGATCCATTACGCAAACACTAGCTTGTTATTGTAGGGTTGCTTCTGAGCACTGTTACCTTCATATTACATATTTATATTTGTCATTTTATCAATTGATAGCTATGTAGACAATCTCAACAGAGATTATCTAAAGAATACCATAAATGAATATGCAATATTGTAGCTGTGTCAATCCCAAGATATTAGAGAGAAGGTGGATGAGGTAATATCTTTCATTGGACCAATTTCTGTTGGTGGGAGACAAGCTTTTGAGCTTACATGTAAGCTTGTTTCTCTCACCAACAGAAGTTGGTCCAATAAAATATATTACCTCACCCAGCTTGTCTCGCTAATAAGTGAATATGGAGTTTTATCCTAAAACATGCTAAATAAACAACAAAGTCAAACATGTATGGAAAAGTCTTATAGAATTTGATATGGATGAAACTGATAGGGTTTTATAACTATTTAATAGGGTTCTATCGAAATTATTCCAAATAAATACAGAATTTAGTAAAGAATTATTTCTCTTCCCCCCCCCCCCCCTTTTAATTGTTTGCTAATTCTGTGACAAGCATATAATCTCTTCAGTTCTGTAGAGTGGGCTAAAAATACCTATAGCGAGATTACAGTTTTAATTTAAATTCTATGAATCTTTTCCATAAAGGGAGATAATCTAAGGCCTTGATTCAACTAAGTGCATATACTATAATTTAATCACATGAGTAGTACCTTTGACTTCAGTGGGTCTACCTGTGTGCTTAAAGTTAAGCAGGTGCTTAAGGCTTTGCTAAATCGAACTGTAAAGGAACAAGACACAAATGTGGTACAGATAAGCATAGTGTGATGTATTTATTATACACTGTATTTGGAATATTTCGTAGAGCACAGGGGCTTTTCAGAAGGTTTTGGACAGAGCAACGGAAAGCAGTTTGGTGATTATTAAGGGTAATATGCGCCTTGCTTTACTAATATTAGTAGTCACAACGGTTTTGTGTAAGCGAGGTGAATAGAATTTCGTCCTAAACTTGGGAGAACATTTTCAAAAGCACCTAAGGGATTTATGAGTCTAAATCCCATTTTCAAATGTGATTCAGGTCCAGATTTTCAGATATTTTGGTGAATCAAGATACAAATAGGCACCTATTGGGATTTTCCTATGGGAGCTAGACACCTAAGTGTTTTTTATAATCCTACTGGGTGCCTATTTGCATCTTTATTTGCCTAAATACCTTTAAAAATCTGGCCCTCGAGCATTTAGGAGCTTAATGCCATTGATTTACAATGAGACTTAGGCTCCTAAATGCCCGAGTCCCTTTTGAAAATGAGACTCAGGCTCCTAACTCACTTAAGTGCTTTTGAAAATATCATCCTAGATCAGTGGTTCTCAAACTTGGGCCGCCGCTTTTTCAGGGAAAACCCCTGGCAGGCCGGGCCGGTTTGTTTACCTGCCGCGTCCGCAGGTTTGGCCAATCGCAGCTCCCACTGGCCACAGTTCGCCGTTCCAGGCGAATGGGGGCTGCAGGAAGGGTGGCCAGCACGTCCCTTGGCCCGCGCCGCTTCCTGCAGCCCCCATTGGCCTGGAGCGGCGAACCGTGGCCAGTGGGAGTCGCGATCGGCCGAGCCTGCGGACGTGGCAGGTAAACAAACCGGCTCAGCCCACCAGGGGCTTTCCCTATACAAGCGGCATCCCAAGTTTGAGAACCACTGTCCTAGATGATAAGGCCACCTCACAGCATTGGACGCTTTGTGTGTATGCTAAACCAGAAAGTACTTCCCATCGCATCTGTTGCCTGTATCAAGACCTAATACTAGAACTCCCTGAATGAAATGCAATCTGTGAGAAATGTGAGATGACCAAAATGTTTATAGACAAGATCAAGTATGGCAGCTTGTTTCTTTAGAAAGAACCCTCTCATTTTGATAAAAATTTGTGTCACAATAAAAAAAAAGTATCTGGTGAATTTTAAGGTTCGTGGCGCTGTCTCATGCCATTGATTGAAAACTCCCTGTTGAAGTCAGCAGAGAGCTAGCTACTTAATAACTGGTGGCAGAGAATGGCATTTAAAGTGGGCTGCTCATTTAAAAAAAAAAAAAAAAAAAGAGAATTGAGTACCCAGAACCAAACTCTGCTCTCAGATACAATGGTGTAAATCCAGCACACATGAAGTCAATGGAGCTACTCTGGACTTACATCAGTATCACGGATTCAGCTACCGGAGTTCATACTGGGGAGTGGTTTAGAATAAACTGAAAAAAAATAAATAATGCTGGTTAGAAAATAAGTGCAGGCTGCTCACCATATAATTGGGTTGGGTACCAAACACATATTGAACTTTTATGTCTTGACACAACTTACCTTTTCCAAAGCCAGTTGCCTCTAATGGCACCATTCACATCGCTGAGGGTACAACAATAAATAAAAATTGAACAGTGCTAGAAATGCAAGGGATGTGAAAGCCTTTAAATGATTTAGTCTAAGATAATGTTATTTAACCATTTAATTGAATAGAACACTTTCATCTTTAAAAGAGTAGCCTTTAACTGCCATCCAAGTCTTCAGTGACTTTCTTTGCACTTCATCAGATGCAATACAATGCCATTAATTTGCAACTTCAGTAACCTTGTATTTCCCCATCTCAGTTTCTTGAGGGTTTTTTTTTTTGCCTCAAAGAAACCTAAATTGCAGTAAAGAAACCATTTAATGGAAAACTGCTAAATGTGCTGTTTGCCCCATTAGTTAGAATGATCTGCTTTTATTTAAGAATTTTAGTTAAGCTTGGTCACTTGCTGTGATCAAGCAAATTACTGCACAATCTTCAGAGCCTACCGATTACAGGTGTATTAGTTGATAGAAGCAAGTGTTCACCTATTGGGGATATGGTTTATTCTAGCAGTATCCACTAGTGTTGTAGTGTTTCTGTTCTAGACACCTATATTGCAGTGTTTTAGAATTCAGCTATAACCAATGAGGCTTTGCTTCAAACCTGCCACATGGCATTTGAAAGAAAATCATTTCATTCTTGAATCTGTAGGACTGTAAAACAAATAGAAGTGGCTTGTTTCAGATTTACGTCATTTTTGCTCTTACTGCAATAAATAAATAAATAAATAAATCCAGCAGTGTACTTTAAATTGAAAAATTGCAGGTCTTCCATCCATAATGCAGACTATTGTGTGGCTACTGTAGGTAGTTTGGAAAAAATATTGAGTGACCACTGGAGTTGTGTTTACTGTAATGGTTTATTACACATCCACACTCCATTTTGGGGGGAGAGAGAGGTGGACCGGGTTAGTAATTATTTCCTGCTGATTTTTAGCATGAGGAGCACCCAGTGTGTAAGTGTAGCGGAGGAATGGCGTGCAGTCTTGAGTTCTCTAAGGGCTCTTTGTCACAATCGACTGGAACCGCTTGAGGAGATCTTATGGTCTGTTGGGTCCAGAATTAGCTTTCGAAAATGTCTGTGTGTTTGTATGTTTAAAAATTGTGACGCGTGTGCTTAATTGGTAGACAGCAATGGTTCTGACATAGAGATTTATGGCCTGCTAAGTACATTGTAGGAATTTTATGAAGTACCTTAAATATTTACACAATAAGCATTTAAGGAAACTCTGGTATGTCTCCAAAGGAGCTGTTGATCATTTTAGATCCTTCAGACCATTAATACGCATTTTAAAAAAAACTTGTCTGTGCTCCAGGAGTTTCTTTTTCACCTAATTGCTTTTAAATAGACAAACACATGGAAATTCATACACAGGAACCTATAAATAACATTAATGGCTGGCTTGAATCCTCAGAAGCCAGGAAATTCAGAATCATGACTGAAACTTTGCCTGTAGCTCCTCAACTGATGGTGGATAGTGTAGCTGATTAGATTCTCTGCCAAGAGATACTAGAATGGTCTCTTGACCTGACACGCCACAGTACCTAGCTCCTAGGGTTGGGTTAAGGAAGGGAGAAAAGTGTTGTTTAATGTGTAGAGTTCAGGACTGGTAATGAGAACTGATAAGACTGATTGTGTTCCTAACTTTGCCGCCATACTTTGGACAAGTGTCTGACCCCGGTATCCCTGTTTACTTGTCTCTGACACGGGGAAGAGTGTAGCTTGCTGTCTCATGGCAATCTTGTGAGGCATAATTCATTAATGGTCATAAAGCACCGTCGGAGCTATATATGCAAGAAGTTAAATTAGTGCAAAACGTAATTATTACTTATATATTTAGAACTCTGATTATGTTAGCTTTTCTGGCTGTAGGTGTCCTAACGTTATAGTTTGTGACTAGCCATTTTGCCTTCTGTGTTCATAAAAGAATACGGTGCTCATACGGTGATGGTTGGAAGGCTCTGTTGGTTAGTGGAGATTATGCAGGCTCCAGTATTTCCTCAATATCCTTTTGATTCCTGTGACAGTAACAATACAATATTTCCTATAAATACAAAATCACTTAAGGCAGTTGGCACTGCAGTTGTCCAATTAGCTTTTCGATTTATGTGGCCAGCGTACACCACATGCGGATGGGCGGTGCCATGTGATTAGACTTGTGGTGGTAGACAGAAGCTTGAATATTTTGGTTTACGTGTGTCACAAGATTTGTGTGTTCTCTGAAGTTTAGCGTCCTGTTCAGATCCCGCTGAAGTCAACAAAAGGCTCCTTTTGACCTCACTGGGAGCTGGACAAGGCCTTCAGTCCCCTTCTATTCTACTCACTGTATCACAGCTCTGTCCCGCTGCAGTCCCTTAAATGTCAGCATTTTAAAATGTTCTCCCCACCACCAACTCTTGGCCATTGATAAAGATTATTTATAGCAATGAGTTTACTCTCCACCCATGTGTTCCAGAGGGATGCAGAGACGTTGGAATAAACAGGATGTCTGAGTGATCAGACAGACAGCTTAATGTAGCTTTCAGACTTCTGCATTTGTTTGGGAACTCCCGCTCTGAAGATGCACCCTGGAAGCAAAATGGTGGCATCTCTTTGCACGAGTTCCATGTGTCTCCATCTTTCTGTACCAGCTTCTGCTCTCAGTAAATCTAGAATCACTTCATTTATTCACTCCAGCGTCACTGAGAGCAGAATCTGGCTCTGTGGCCTGAGGGTGGGCGTTCTCATTCTTCTGACTGTGCAGCCGAGGAGCTTGTGAGTTTGTAGTTTCTTAATTGGTCCAGCATTAAGCTATAAAAAAGGGTGGCTGACTGTGATTAAGCCTTGTAAGGTGCTAAGCACTGCTGTGAAGCGTCTTCAGATCCCACGGACTTCACTGGGACTTGCTGCTACACAACGCCTTCCGGGAGTTCTCAGCCCAGCTAAGTAAGCCCTTGCTGCATAGGAAGGCCCACTGAGGTAAATGCGACCCCTAGTGGAAGTTCCATTGAAATTTATCAACTGGTTTCAGTTGCTCAGCTAGGTTTTGGAACAGAGCAATGGATCTGTTGGTGCTAGTGGTTATTAGGGCTAGCGTTATTTCAGTTGGAAACTGCAGATACCAGTAGAAATCAGCTGCCTGATTCTAACAGTCTGCTGGCATTTCCACTAATATATGGAGATATACCTATCTCATAGAACTGGAAGGGACCCTGAAAGGTCATCGAGTCCATCCCCCTGCCTTCACTAGCAGGACCAAGTACTGATTTTGCCCCACATCCCTAAGTGGTCCCCTCAAGGATCGAACTCACAACTCTGGGTTTAGCAGGCCAACGCTCAAACCACTGAGCTATCCCTCCCCACTAGAGATGGCTCCTGTGGATAAGGACTACTCCGATAAAGGATGTGCAGAATTACCACCCAGACCCTCATCGTGAAATAGTCCCTCCGAGGAGAATCTGGACAAAGCTGTAATACTGCTAGACTGAGCCCTTTTTTTGGCCTACTTCAGAATAAATGGTCCAGACCCCCCCCCCCCCCCCCCGGTGGTTGCTGTTTCCTTTCATTCAGGCGTGCACATCGTAATGCTTCTCCTAGTTGGCATTACTAGAAAAATCTGTATCGCCTAGTTGAAAGTCTGTTTTCCGCTCGCGCACACACATGTCAACCCTTCAAATAGATTTTATTCCACTGATTTCATTTACCTCCCGCTGACGGCCTTTACTAAACTGCTTTCCCTTTTTGTCCAACTAAATTAAAGGAGAAGGCTGAATCGGAATTGCTGCACACTTTAATGGCAATAGGTCATAACTTCACCGAGCCCTAAGCAACAACTGGATCGTGAGCGGGCTCAGAACTCGTGCTCAGCTTTTTGCAGAACTGCGTGTGTGTGTGTTCTTTTCTTTTCGCTCCGTTCAACTTGCTGATTGTTTTGTGCTTCCTGAGATGCACAGTTTTCTCCCGCTAGCACAGCAAACGGATGTTTAGAGCACAAAGGAAATAAGCATGCTAGTTTCTCTGCTCTGTACATGGAGAATAGCCATCCAAAATAACTGACTGAAGTCTTAAATGCCAGGGGGGGAAATGAAGGCAAATCACTGTAAATAAATAATTGGTCTTCCTTTTCAAAATGCTACACTTCATCCCCAAGGTTGCACATCCCTCTTGTGTCACTGAATGTTGCATTTATTTTTGCTTTTTATTTAATGAATAGTCACTTTCAGAGGCAACTTTATTTGTTTATTAGCATTCATTGTGCAGAAAGAGTCTTGCATCAAAGGTGGTATTCTAGATGATTAGAAAGGTGGATTTAGTTGGACATTGAAGTCTAGATTGTGACTTGGAGGACTACCTGGTTGCACAACAGAACTTAGGGGAAGTAAGAGCGTGCAGTTCTTCATTTTGCTGAGGTCCACAGAGCTGTTAGGATGAGTACTTCAGCCTGCTTGCAGCTTGGGGACAGAACCAGCCCTGTCAATCGCTGGCTGAAGGGGAAGTCACACCTCTGAAGTTCCCATCCATTCTCTCTGCCTCCCCAGTGGCCGGTGGCTTCCCTTGTCTTTCCTGCTGCAGAGCCTTTGGGAAGGAAATTGCAGACTTCATTTCCAATTCCTCACTAATCTTTGGACTCGGTAGTGTGTCCGTCTGATTCCGAGCTGCGTCCCAGGGCTGCATTTACCCTTTGGGGAGATCGTCTTTGCCCCTGCAGGCTTCACGGCGCAAGCGAGGTTGAGTAAGATCATCCACAGTTTCTGGCCTACACTGGAGACAAACAGATCCTCCAGAATAGAGATGGAAATTGACATCCAGAGATTTGGGGTTGTCTCATTGGGGGAATGTCCTACTCTGCAGTAGGACATGTGTTTTTTTTTCGCACAGTACATGTAATACCGTCTGTAATTCGGGGAAGTAGAAATGAATTATCCTGGCTGTTGAAGTTTTCCCAAATGGAGACCGATTCAGGGGGTGGGGCATTCCCCTGCTGCCTGTGATTGGCAAGGCGGTCCTGCCCCCTAGCTGTGAGCCGGCTGATGTACCTGTTGTAACAGGTCTGTGAAGCTTATTACTTTAAGGCCAGGTCTACACTATAAACTTACATCGGTGTAACTACGTCACACAGGGGTGTGAACGATCCACACCCTGGAGCGACGTGGTTATAGCGAAGCTCTCCTGTCAGTGTAGTAGCATCTTCACTGAATGTTTTAAGTGTAGACCTGCCCGAAGAAAAGAAATTGTCAGGTAAATGCAGAATTCCACCTGGATGGGCTAGGAGTAAGCAGGCAGTGTATGTATCCTTATTCCTACCCCATCCACTGCACCTTGGCCAGGCTGAAACTGGTGTAGCAGGTGTCGTTGGTGTACCATGCGCTGGTGGTATAGGTGAGCGGCAAATTCCAGCCCTGGAGCAAGGAGCAAACAGGGGAGGAATTGTGACTTAAAGGGGTCTCTGTGTCTCAGTGCCTCCTACAGTACTCCGGAGTGGGGCAGCTTGGTCATCGACCTTTGCTCAGGGCTGTGGCTAAAGTCGCAGTGTGGCCCTAAGAATGTCATTCACTGCCGGACAACACACAGTGCAAGATGGCCTTCCGCATGAGCTCCCAAGCGAGAAGACCGAGCCAGGAAACCACAGTGAAGTGGCAGGCCAGAGGAAGGCGTGCCCAGTGGCGGGATGTTTCGTTTTTGTAATGCTGGGTCTCGGGGATTAAGAGGCTCTTTGGAAGGGTTAGAATGAAGAGATGCTGGATGCCTGGCATCGTGAGACCAGGAGGTAATTCCGTGCACCTAAAGGATACGTCCACACAGCAAAACAGGACCCGCAGCAGCTGACTCAGGCTTGCACTGCGGGGCGAAAAGTAGCAGTGTAGACGTTTGGGCTCAGGCTAGAGCTTGCGCTCTGAAACCCGGCGAGGCGGGGTGTTAACACCTACCCTGCTATGTTTAGCCGGGCAGTGTGAGCTTGGGCTCTGAGACTCGCTGCTGCAGGGTTTTTTTGCTGTGGAGACGTACCCAAAGCGCCCATGGAAGAAGGCAGGAAGACCAGAGTGGGAGAAGATACATAAAGAGCTGTGAGGCCCGCATGATGGATGGAGCAGAAGGCATGGAAGGGTTAGGTGACAGCGCCAGTTTGCTCCACTCGGAAGGGGCTGCTGTATTTTTGCTAAACCAAATTGGTGTGAATCAGAGATCCAAACAGTGTTGTGGGTACTACTGGGACCTCTCAGGTGTGACATTAATACAAATAACGATGATAACTGTCATCTCCAAAGACTTACAGATAAAAGTGTCACAATGTTTAGTTTAAAATGTGAAATAAATAAATGAGACGGTACAGTTATCAGCCATCCCTTCCCACTCCATTGGACCCTCGGCTGGCTTCTGGTCCTGTGCAGGAAAACGTTATGCATTTAAAACGGTGCGTGCGATGGAGCATCACAAAGACTGATCTATTTCTCAGTGCTAAAGCTGCCAAACTAAAGCTTTTGTCTCTTTTCCATTGAAGAATTCACTTCATGGAACCTGGTGGTACTGTCCCTGGTGAGAATTAACCAGTTAAAGCCACATAGCCCCAGACTCATAATGGTGACAGTGGAATTACTTCAGATTTACACACAGATGCTAGAACTAGGCCTGCTGCAGCACCCCCTGGCTTGAAATGGTTTCCATCATATCCAGGGTTTGCAGTTTGGTTCAATGGCTCTCAGCCCCCCACTATACAGATTGTTCCAGCCCCCCTGAATTTATATCAGTGAAAGGCAGACGTTTGCCCTTTGTGTGCATTCAGCCACAGACTAGGTAGAGCTTGCAGAGACTGTAAGACCTACTGTTGCATCTTGATCTAAACAACCTCTACTTGGATCAGGGTGTAGGTCTGTATGCTGGGAACCCGTAGTCTTTGCTGGCTGCACCACTCTAGTGAAGGTGAACTTGAGTGCAGTGGGCTACATTTTATAGAAATCAAGCACATCCCATAGGCCCAGGGTGCGTTGCCAATCAGCAGCCCCTCAGTTGTGCAAGCCTTTGGACGCCCCTCTTGAGAAGCTCCCAGCGTTTGCCACTCCAAGCAGGTTTTGTCAATCTCATTACAGTGACAATGGGAACTGTAGAAGAGGGCTCCGTGGGTTTGTTTCCCCCCCCCCATGGGAAAGCTCTGTGTAACATGATAATTACTGCAAACATTGCGGGCCACTGAGATGGGGATGAGAAGGATGGGGAGTTTTTTTAGACTTTATTTTATTTTTTTGTTTGGAAATGCAGCCTGTTGCAGTCATGTTGTCACAGTTAAAATAAGGTTTAAATTACAGGGCTGGCTGTGGGTTTTTTTTCCCCTTTCTTTCAGAATTTTTGCCAACTTGCAATTTACTTAATGAAATCCTGCTATTTCGTTTAACGGGGATATTTTTTGCAGATGTTGATTTAACCCAACTTTATAAAATATGTGAATTGTGCAGTTTCTTTCCTATTTTTAACAATGTCAGGATTCTAGTTCACTATCTGGACCGCATGTATAATGCCAGCAGCATGGCATACTGTATTCAGGTTGAACAGTGTCCCATCCTTCCCCACCACTCTCACATACTCCTCTCCCTAGCAGAAATAGTGGGAAATGTTAGGACAAGGAGTAACACTAATCTGGTATAAATAGGAATTAAGCATGTGCAGGCTATGGAACTGTGTCAACAACTCTGCTGATTTACTCCAGCAAAATATAACAGACCTTACTTTTTCATTGAATATTTTTTCTGCTGCTTCTGGGCTTATTTCTTGATGTGTATACTCATGTGTGCATGCACGCACACACGTGTGTGTGATCTAGACTCACAAGGTACTTCACCAATGAAGTGAAATGAGAGATCATGGTGCCATGTGATCTGTTTAGCACATGCTATTGAGCCTACTTTGCCAAAAGTGTTTGTTTCTTTATTTTTGTAATGAATTCACATTGAGGGGAGAGAGAGACTAACATTTGTCCCTTGGTGCTAAACGGTGTGTAGTGTGTACAGTCTTGAACTCGTTAGCCATAATGAAGCATTCACATGCTCTGTTAATCTGACTGCCCCCGATTTGCAAACGTTCCTACCGCCCCTCCTGTCCTCTTTTCCTTAAATGAGAAAGTCATTTAGTGTTCTACTCAATCAAGCAGTCTTAATTACCAGTGTTTATAACGGAATCTTTAGAGTGACTTTCCCTCTTTGTAGGAATGTTCTGTGGGCCTAAGGGAAGGACTGGCAGAGCTAAGAGCAGTAACGCTGATCAGGCTGGGCATTTTAGATATGCTGTTTCTTGGGATTAAATTGAATTTTTTCTAAAAAGGTGATTTATTTGGCTTTAAAGTCTTGCACCCGCCCCCAAAGATGTCCGTTTGTCCAAGAAAGCTAGGAGGATATATCAGTCAGTTGAAGGCCCTTCCCTTCCTGGGAACAGTCATATTTCTCCTGACTACAATGAATCCCAAAACGAACCCACAAATGATTACAGTTAAATTATGCTGAATGAGTGACACGGAAAACCAGGAGACTCAAAGTTAATGCTGTGCATGTGTCTTCACTGAACGCTTCATGCTTAGGTACTAAAATGCCCATAGTGTATCAGATCAGCCCCCTGGCTCCTTGGAGACACAAAACAAAACATGATTAATGGAGTTACTCTGGATTTGTATGAGTGTAACAGAGCAGAATATGATCCACTGAGTTTGAATTTTCTTTCGTGAGTTGGTTTCTCTCCCATCAGTCAAATCATTTGGGGATTGTGTGTGTGTGTGTGTGTGTATTTTGGTATTTTCTTTTGTTTCCACTTTAAAAAAAAATAGTGGTTTTCAGCACTGAAAACCAATTCCTCGGGGAAGGGTGGGTAGTTGGCATGAGTCACCTCCTTTCTGATGCGTACATGCCTGGTTAGGGATTTTGTCAAATGGGAGATTATTGTGAAAATGCTTTGGGGGATTTATAAAAGCCATGCTTTGCTGACTTGTTGGGCTGTAATGGATTTCTGCTAGATGCTATGGATTATCTTGAATATACCTGCTTTTTAGATAATTTAATAAATACATGGGGTCCACTCTCACCAGATGAAAGTATGTGCAACCACAGAGCGGAGTTGCAGTTGCCAATTCCATGTCTGAATTTGTTCCATTACGTTTATCTGATAGACTTCAGTGCATTTATGGGGCCCATTGTAGTGAGTATGTAAAACATGGTTAAGTTTGTTCCACAACTGTGTTTAACCCACATTCGCAGAAACCATCCAATATGTGCCCTCGTGTAGTACAAACTGCTCCCTTAGGGTTATTAATTTTCTCTACCCAATGTTGAGTGAGGAGTATTCAACAACACACCTTAAACTACACAATCAGCGCTCCAGTAGAGTATGCAAATGACACAAGATTTATTTCCCACTGATCTTTTCTCTCATAGGGGCTGATTCATGATGCTTTCATAGAGAGAGAGAGGGATAGTTCAGAGGGGCAGGAGTCTCCAACATGGAACTTTCAGTGAGATGATTATGAATATTCAAAAATAAATACTGATAAAGAGCCGAAATCCTGTGGCCCTTAATTCATTGTTTACCCATTGACTTAAGCGGGAGTAAGAGCCCAAGTATTTGGGCCAGGATTAATTCTCAGTGGGGTAGGCGGAGCAGAGGAGCTGCTAACTATAAGCAAGGGCTGGAATAGTTATTGAAATGTCTACACATATATAAACAAGCTAGTGATCAGAAAAATGTACCAGTGTGTGTGTGTAGATGTGCAGCGGGGTGTGTGTGTGTGTTCGGGGGAGTGAGAACACTGGCAGACCCGGGGGAAGAGCAGGAATCTTTCTCACATTCTCCATCCAGATCTGGGTAGTTTAAAAGTGCTACTGATGTGCTCTAGCCTTAATCCCCACCATTACTCCAGTCCTGTCCCACAGGGCAGAGTTAGCTACCGCCCACAAAGAGCCACTTCCCCAGAATCACCCTTGCAACACACAGACCTCGTCCCATTTTCAGTCAGCCTCTTTCCAAAGGAAAAGAGGGGTAGAACCCATACACGATACAATTATATCTATGTATTGTGCTCAGCTGGCTTCATACACAGAGGGCAAAAATTTGCAGAGGTACAAAGGACAATTAGGTGTCCAGTTCACACTGACCCTAACTCCCCTCTCCTCCCAAAGCAAATCAGCAAACCCCCCGACTAGGTTATACAAAATCACATCAGTTGAGCTACAGACCAAATGCTACAGTGCTTTCTCAAGACCTCAGTGGGAGTGTTACCAGGGGCAGGACCCCACTGGGCGTTGGCCCAGTAGGAACAAAGCTGGAATCTTAATTTCATGTTGCAAACCATGTCGTGTGTTGCTCTCACGTAAGTGTGGGCATTGAAAAAAGCCTGGCTGTTGGATATGGGGCGAGAGGGGCTGGTTCAGGTGGCCAAGGGCTGGGAGTCACTTGCAAAAGCCTCCAGACCTCCTTGGGCAGAGGGAGGCGCACTGTGATGTGGAGCCTGTGTGAGGTACTGAGCATTAGCGTGGTGGGAAGGAAGTAAAAGGGGACCCCATAGAACCCAATTGTGGGGTGTGTGGGGCGATAAAACTTGCACTCCACTTGAAACAGGCACCGAACTGTCCGTGCTGCAGGGCCCCCTCTGAAGGTAATGTCCTTCACACTTTTCTGGGCACGCTTACTTCCTTTCTTGTCCCAAAATGCCACATCATCCAAGGGAGAAAGAGAAAAGTCCCAGCTTAGCCATCCCATCCAGACCTGGGTCTAAGGGTCCACTTGCCCCATGAACACATGTTAAATTACAACTTGTCCGTGCTGCATTAAGGTATTAAATGTGACCTACCCCTTTTATCTTAGTGTAGATCACGGGTAGGCAATCTATGGCACGCGTGCCGAAGGCGGCACGTGAGCTGATTTTCAGTAACACTCACTGCCCGGGTCCTGGCCACCGGTCCAGCGGGCTCTGCATTTTAATTTAATTTTAAATGAAGCTTCTTAAACATTTTAAAAACCTTATTTACTTTACATACAACAATAGTTTAATTATATATTATAGACTTATAGAAAGGGACCTTCTAAAAACGTTAAAATGTATGACTGGCACGTGAAACCTTCAATTAAAATGAAGAAATGAAGACTCGGCATACCACTTCTGAAAGGTTGCCAACCCCTGGTGTAGATGTCCCCGAGCAGGGATTGTTGCTTTTACCCTGGGTTTGACGGTGATGCCACCCCATCCTTTGGGCCATGAAAGGTGGGAGCGATAAAGGAATGCTTGCTTGAAAGCTGGGCTCAGTTCCACGTGCTGCTCAACTCAAAACATTATTCCTCGAGCCAAGGTTTGCACATGCCTCAAGAGCCACGTGGGGTGTCACAGGGTCACCTGACTCAGGAGCAGGACTGTGGCAACGGGGTTGTAGAGAGGAAGCAAAATTATTCAGCCTCAGCCATTGCACAGCCCAGTTGGAGAAAAACACTGGATGGGCTCCTGCTTCCTCGCCCTCTAGGAGCCCCAGCAACCTGACATTCCACGGCCTGAGCTTGTTCTCCGGGTCCACAATACCGTTTCCGTAGAGCTTTCATAGTCAGTGGTATTTTCAGTTGTATTGGCGTACAGCCCACAGATGCCTGTCTCCAGAACCCCAGTTTTCTCTCCAGTCTGCTGCTTGCAGCCATGAGCCAAATCCTACCGTCCTCAGTCCATGATGATCAATGTGGTCTCAGTTCTATCAGACTTTTAGCTGCCTCCCACATCCCACAGCAAAAAACAACAACAGCAACAAAAAACCCTGTGAAAACCACTTCAGTGTCAACATGAAGTCCGAGATCAGAATGAGACTGAATGCATTTTTCTCTAAGTAGGAAACAATTCAGTTTGGGAGTTAATTGTGAGCTCCTTTAATTAAAAAAAAAAAAAAGGATATCCATGAAATCATATCTGTATCTAATCAGTGGTTTGGTTTTTCTTTTTAAAGAAGCCTCATTACTAGTTTTCTGGTTTATAGGAAAGCATTCAGAAGCTATTTCACTCACAGCCTACTTTGTATCTGCTGTTGTTCAAAAGCTTTTAGGCCTGAATTTTCAAAACTAAGCACTGTGGGATCTCAGCTTTCAGATATCCAGCTGGAGACACCTTAAAGAGCCTGCTGAGTGTATGCCTTCGGAAAATCAGATTCTGTTAAGATGTCCCAAAAACTGAGGCACCCAAATCACTCGTCACTTTTGAAAATGTGGACAACCTAGAAATGAGTCTAGTTGTTTGAACTGCCATTTGACTGGGAGTCTCACAGCTCCTTCTTACCATGTGTGATTTTACTGCTGAGTCTGTTCATAGGCACCGAGCTTGGCAGGAGCTCCCACTCCCTCAGTGTGCAGAAACTTTTGTGACTGGGGAATGGAAGCAAATGTGCACAGATATTTTCACTTTGACAATTACAAGTGTCTTAGTAATGTTGAGGATTACAATGGCCAAAATGGCATGAATAGCTAGTGATTCACTTACTTAGCTAGCATGGCACTTCCAACATTTTCTGGGCACAGTTGTCCTTTGCTGTTCTAAAATGCTTACTGCCCTGTTAGTTATTATCCTAAAACCCTAAAAGTCTGCCACAGGTTTTCCTATCCTCAGCCTGGAGGCAGCATCACATTAGAGGGAATGTGAGTCAGGAGTTCGAACACTGCTTAACATACTTTTAACTTGACCATGGTCAGATGATGTGGTATCAACTGGGGCTTCTTCGGATTACTGCAATATGATTAATACATAATATTACAATCATAATGATATCAGTGCTGGATGGACATTAGTGTTCCCACGGCTGCTTTATCGCCAGTGGAACGTCATTGGTGGCTGTGCAGCAGCTGGAGGTGTGAAGATTTGAACATTTGTAGATATGCCTTTACAGCTGCCCGGCACGACAGTCTTACAAAAACTGTGTTGGTAGGCTAGGTCCATATAGAAAATCTTTGAAAAGTGTCCGTTTCTAGTCTGCGCTGGCTGGAAGAGCAGTGTTCATGGTTTGTTAGTGTGAAGCATGCAAGAATGGTGTTTTAACAGCCCCAAATCTCTGTGCTTCAGGTTATCCTCTTGTAAGAAGATGGTCCAGTGGTTAGAGCAGCGGTCTGGGAATCGGGAATTCTGCATTCTATTCATGGCTCTGCCATTAACTCATTGTATGGAGTTGGGTAAATCATTTGACTTCTCTGCTTTGGTTTCTCCATCTGTAAGATAGTTTTCTTACAGGGGAGCTGAGTCTTAATTCATGAACCTTTGTAAAGTGCCTTGAGAGCTAGGCCTGAAATGGAAGTGCAAAGGAGCATTATTTCTGTTACTATTAAAAGTGGACCTAATAATTAGTCAGTGGTTGTAAAATGCTTTGAAGCTCTCAGATGAAGGTGCTTTACAGGCACAAATTATTATTACATTGTTTTCAGGGTCCGCTGGTTTGGGGAAACATCCCCTCTCTGCTCGTTGATCAGTTTTATCTCCCCATCTGTCAAGGATTAGTTTTTTTTCTCTCAGCATTAAAGTTGGGATTTTTCAATAAACTCTGCATTGATCTAACTGTGCTTCCATTGAAGTCAGTGGCAAAACTCCTATTGGTTTCAGTGGGAGCAGAGTTAACCCAATGGAAATCTCACCTCAACTGTGGGAACTGCATTAGATGGTTAGTACATTGTTGTGTGTCAGAAGGGTGGTTGGGTTTTTTCTTTTTCTTTTAATGTTTGAGTCTAAATGTTCTTTCTCGCAACTTGTGGTCACAAGATACGGTTGAGATATTGCAAGGAGCCTAATGTAACTAAAAGGATTTGGCAGGCTGAATTTCAGCCCACCATCCCAGCCAAAGTAGGAAGTGGTTAGGGTGGCCAGGAATTCAGCATGCGTCCCCTAGATTAATTAACAACAAGAGTTGGCTCTGTGCCACCCCAAGCAGCGGAGAGATAAAGCAAACAAAGGATGGTTAACAGTGGGGGAAGGAAGAGTTTGACTTTGCTGTGGCTAAAAGGGAAACATACAGATGAATGATTTATTATATGAGTTCTCCCAGATCTGCAAGTGTTTTCTGTCTTATGTTTCTCGTAAAGGACTGCAGGCACACTTTTAGGATCTGAGAGTCACAGTTCCCAAGATTTGAAACTTTGGCAGAGGGGTTTTTTAAGAGATTTTGGTGCCGCTTCACACTCCCCTGCTCCCTACCTCCAGAGGGTGCTGTGTGCATTGGGTGATTTCTCCATGTAGCCTGTTGTGTCCTGAGAACAAAGCTGAAGGGCACGAGAAAAAAAGCGGAGAAATAAGCTAAATCTTGCCAGAATGAGCCCAGAAGTCTCTGGTAGCTGTAGCCCCCCAGATTTCTTGGCAAGTTGATTTCTGTAACCTTTTTCTCCTCCTCTCCAACCCCCACTTCCCATTTTCTATCTGATTTCTCTCCCCTCCTCCTGGACTGTAGAAGATTCTTATCTGTTTGGGTCAGGGCTGATTACCCTAGCAAGAGTCCTCTGCCACTAATCGCCAGGACTGACTGCTTATTCTCTGACATGGAGTACGTATCACCCAGTTCTCTTTAGGCCTTGGCCTCATGCCCTCTTGCTTTATCAGAAGAAATGGCCTCGACTGGAGTATTTGCTGAGATCCTGCTGTCGTTGAAGTCAGTGGCAAAACTCCCATTGGCTTGTATGGGAGTGGGCACTCTGAGAACAACTGAAAATAACTGGTAGTGAGGGGTTGGATCTCCATTTGAGAAGCGCCTGGCAGGGAGTGGAGTAAGGCCGTTGTTCACAGGAGTCAAAGCTGCCAAAGAGGTGCTGCTGTTTCACTACTGTACAACCATTTAATGCTGGTCTGAATCTGGGACATTTGCTGGGATTGGAACTGCCCAGGGCTGATTTCCAAAACCTGAAAGGGTCTCCGCCAAATCGGGGCTGATGACAGCTCTGCTGCTTTCATAATTGGCAGCAAATGTAGGTGGTTATATTTTGGGTTCCTTTTTATGACATGTTTCTATGACTGTGTTAACTTTACATGCCATGTACAGAGCAGTTACATGTACAGCATAACACACAGATGTGCTCCAATGTCATGGATGTGCCTATGAAACTTTGAACCATGAGAAATGGAGATTAAAGGGCCTAAGTTACCTTGAAAAAAAATCACCTTTGTACGGGAAAATACTGTACTCTGTGGAGTTTGCAAGTAATACATAAAAAGGTCAGTGGCATGCTCAGGGTGCAAGTGACTGCCATATTTGGGGTTGGGAAGGAATTTTTTCCTGGGTCAGATTGGCAGGTTTTGGGGGTTTTTTTGCCTTCCTCTGTAGCATGGGGAATGGGTCACTTGCTGGTTTAAACTAGTGTTAACGATGGAGTCTCTGTAACTCAAAGTCTTTAAATAATGATGTGAGGACATCAGTAACGCAGCCAGAGGTTAGGGGTCTATTACAGGAGTGGGTGGGCGAGATTCTGTGGCCTGCGCTGTGCAGCAGGTCAGACTAGATCAGTGGTTTTCAACCTGTGGTCCACGGACCTTTGAGGGTCCGCAGACTATGTTTAAGATTTCCAAAGGGGTCAGCATCTCCATTCAAAACTTTTAGGGGTCCACAATTGAAAAAAGATTGAAAACCACTGAACTAGATGATCATGATGGTCCCTTCTGGCCTTAAAGTCTACGAGTCTAAAAATAAATATGTTGTTTTCAATTTGTTTGCTTTTTCATTGTTTCTCCTGTATAGCTAGTTTCTTTCTTGCCAAAGAGACCCTCATAAATATCAACAGGGAAGCAGAAAAAAACTTTTTATGATATTTAAGTATAATATTCAGGACACACTATTTAAAAGGCAAAGGAATGATGTATCAGAAACCAGTTTCTTGAAATTGGTCAGTTTCAAAAATAAAATAAAATAAAATAAAATAAAAAAAATCCAACTTGAGTGTGTCATTTAAATTGGAGTTTTCAGACCAGAACTCAATAGGAACATATGTATTTGAGGGGTGTGAAGGTTTTTCAGGAGCTGATGGTTTTGTGGACTGGTTTCTTTTATGCAGAAAAGTTGTTGGTATGCTAATGGTGGGTATTGTCGTTGGTCCCTTGCTCCTGCATGTTGCTTACTGTAGAATCAGGGTCTTAGCTAAGTTGTATTTTAAATTATCTTCAAGGAGGCCAAAAGTCCTGCGATCGAGTAAAATACGACTCAGCACAGCTAAGTGTGATAGAACCTGACCTTTATTGATTGGGAAGTTATTTAAAGAAATAAGATGACTGCATGGCTTTGCGGGGTTGGTAATTGTATTGGAATCTTTGGCTGCAAAAACACTCATTCAAATAAACAGGTCAATTCATGATGGAAAGCCTGGACTCTGTGACAGTTTCTCAGAGGCTTTCATGAGATGGTGAGTTATTGGTCTTGGTCCAGGCTGGGACTTTCCAGGGTCCTGCGGGAGTTACACACCCCAGGCCCAGATCATTCAAAGTATTTAGGCACCAGGGGAGTGAGGTGCCCAAATACCTGGGAGGCCCAGTTCCCATGGAAAATCAGCAGGAGCTGGGAGCGTATTTCCTATGGCCCCTTAGAAAAATCACAGTCCTCGCTATTTGTCTCCACCTTGCTCAAACCAGCAGCGTGGCTGCCGCTATTTGTTGCTGTGGCTATCAATTTCCTGAGAGGAACCACAGAATGCCTGGACACGGCCAATGAGCTCCCTTGTTGTCGAACAAACAAGGGGGACTCTCACATCTCACATTTTTTCTGTCCTACATTGGATTTTTCTGCAGAAGGGATAAACACTAAGAATTGAATCCTGACACTGGGCTGTTTTATGCTGTCTTCTGGCCCTAAAGACACTTACTTCGGTGCCACATTGAAGAGAATCAATGAAAGAAATTGCGCTTATTGAATGGAACTTTTTGTTTTTCAGTTCCTCCACAAAATGACGAAATGTTGGACTCTGAAAGAGCTCAAGAGCTCTCCTGTGAGGGGATAACTCACATTTTGCAGAGCATCTGCCTTCCCTAGGATTGGTGGCTTATTTTCCTAAATCTTAGAACTGAACGAAAAATGTCAGTTACGGTTCTTGAGAACGGATAGAACAGGAACCAGTGGCCCTGAAGATATCTCAAAGAATTGGCCTCCTGAAATAAGCAATTTTAGTAGTGACATTTTTAACTGAAAAATGCTGCCATCTGTCATAAATCAATATCTCTGCACCTCAGAAAAGCAGATATAAATGCTTGTAAGAAAACAGTGGAAAATGAGAGCATTTGGGATTATCATGTTCTATTCCGTATACATGATCACATAAGTAATTTCTCCACAGGCAGAAAATCTACACAAGTTTCTTTATGTTGGAGCTTAATGTAGTGTAGTGGTTGGGGTTTTGTTTTGTTTTGTTTTTTGTTTCTTTTTTAGTGATCCATTCCAGCTGAAACTTGTAAGGCTGAAGTATGTTAAGTATATTGGCTTAACAAAAACGATTGTGAGCATTGCTGGGGCAGATTGACAATTAATTGTATTTTGTAGGGCCATAAAAATTCCATTTCTGCTGTGGAAAGTTTTAACCTCTTCACTACCCTGGAACTTGTTTCAAAGAACATTAACAGGGTTCATTTCCGCTGATGGCTCCCGCGTGGTCTGTAACAAGATTTTTTTTGGAATATGAACATTTTCTTTTTGCTGCACTTTCTAGCTGGATCTTGCTTAGGAAATTATTCACAGACAACATTTTTTTCTAAAATTATCTCAGTTCTGTGCTTTCTTATAATATGTAGTGTTTATTTTGAAGCAAAAGGTAAGATATTACTGAAAATAAAAGGAAGATTATATATATAAAAACTCTTACCCTTTTTTAGACTATATATATATATATATATATAAAAACTCTTACCCTTCTTTAGTATATAGTCTAAAGAAGGGTAAAAGTAGAATGGAATGTCTCCTGCAAGCTTCTCCATGGAGAAAGGATGTTGCTGAACAGAACACCTTGGGTCTTAAGCACATGCTTTATTGACTAGGGATGGCTTAAAGCAGGGATTGGCAACCTTTGGCACGAGGCCCGCCAGGGAAAGCCGCTGGAAGGCCGGTTTGTTTACCTGCAGCGTCTGCAGGTTCAGCCAATCGCAGCTCCCACTGGCTGTGGGAAGGGCGGCCAGCACGTCCCTCGGCCCGCGCTGCTTCCCGCAGCCCCCATTGGCCTGGAGCAGCGAACCGCGGCCAGTGGGAGCTGCGATCAGCCGAACCAGCAGATGCTGCAAGTAAACAAACCAGCCCGGCCCGCCAGCGGCTTTTCCTGGTGGACCGCTTGCCAAAGGTTGCCGATCCCTGGCTTAAAGTATATGCCTATAGTTAAACACTGCTAAATTGGGGCCTAAATTCAAACATTAAAGTGTGAGGCAGAGATATTTTAATTGTGCGTGTTGTATAATACCTAGTGATTTTTGTGTGTTTTCTGGAAAAATGTTGTAAAATTTGATGGACAATTCCGTCGTGCTTTTAAAAGGTAGCATGGAACAGCCAGCAAGGACATTTTTGGTTAGCATTTTGTTTACAAGAAGCATTTTATTAGTGAAGTGCTTTGAACTTTACTTACATTTAAAGTGCTGTCAGCTCACAAACCGTCAGAACCTCAAGTTGTGTTTTCTTTACCTTGAGACCCCACAGAGAGAGAGAGAATTTCCTTTTGGAGGTGTCTGCTGGGAGGTACAGCTTCACCAGGGGAAATGGTGACGCGAAGGAACAAGACCACAAGTAAACAAGAGCCAGAGTTCCAGTGTATACATCTGATCGATAAAGCCGGCTTTGATGGCAGAGAGAGCTCTGACGCCAGCCGAAATGTGGCTGTCAGAAGTTGTAGCTGCCTATAGTGATAGTTGTTAAAAATGTGGCCTGTACCACCATTGAGGAAGGCAGTATAGGGCTAACATACTTCTCTTTTTGAACAAGCATGGCTCTGTCCAAAAATCCCTCCTGATCTTGTTGTCAGCACAGAAAGGGCAGCATGCAAAAGAGGGGGGGGGGGGAAATCGGCTATTTATTTAAATTGCAGGGATATGACTTTCTGTCCATTGCCCCTGCTGTCTGGTGAGTGGTAGAGCCTAATGGCTGGAGGCGAAACTAATACTTGGCAGTGGATAAGACACAGAGCAGGCTCTCTTGTAATAGAGGCTGGCTAAAGTGCTTGCTTTATGTCAGGGTTGCCAGATGAGTTCATCTTTTCAGGATTTGTTTGAATACGCGGAGAGATAAAAGAATGAAAACCAATCCACCTCTGCACAGGCACCCACTTTGTTTAGCTGGGGAGACTGCAGAAAGAGACCCTTTAGAAAGCTTTCCGGAGGCACAGCCTTTTCATTTGAACCTTTTAACTGTCTCTTTTCAGTGTGTTTTATTTGCCTTTTGGGCCCTAGATGAGTTCCCTTTTCAGCTATTGCATGGCTTTTAAAAGCCATTATTAGGCCACTCACCCCCAAAGAAAAGTGGGATTGCAGGGGAGACTTTTAGCTGCCTTGGCCGTCCAAACACGGTTAACTAAAACTAACATCCGTCTCTGCTCTAAACATAGGAGATGTTTCACATACTTTTTCATTGCTTACCTCCCTCCTTTTTTGGATATCCTTGAAAGGAACTGAAATGAGGGAAAAAGAGATGAAGTGTGTTGGCTGGTTGTTTTGGATTAGAGATGTTGAGTGGGTGTGTGGATGGATGTGTGTGTACACACCCGTATGGGGGTAATTGATTCTCAAGTCTTGTCTGGAAGTTCTTTTAATAAAGGCATCTAATCTGCGTTCATCAACGGTGATGTAATGATTGATTAGGAACATCCTAGTTGAAAAAAAGTCCTTTGTTTACTCTACTCCAGACAGGGAAGAGGAATTCCTATCAAATTATTGCATATTCTTGGAAAGTATGCATACTATCGGGGACACTAACAGCCTGCTATTAGAGCTGGAAATGGATGTAGTGCGTATGCTGCATTCCTTCATTGTTGGTTTTATTGGACAGAAGGCAGAGCGATTTGCAGTAAAGAATGGAAAACACCTATTAAAAATGTCTAATGCTGGCTGTTCTAAAGAATTTTACTTTTAACTCAGTGCAAAATCAAATTTTGAAGTTATCCTCTCTTTAGTTTGTAGGGAAATTTAGGGTTAAGTGGTAATTTCTGAAAAATATAATAACAAAAACTACTTACCTAATGGGCAAACAGGGCTTTGCAAAGGTTCTGAGGTTAAACAGATGCAGAACTCTGTAATTGCTACCAGGCTCCAGACCTTACAGATGAAAAGCCACAAACTTTACTGTAGCTCAGACTATTGGTATGACTAAGACAATGTGGGACAACAAAACTTAACAGTTGGTGTGGGGAGGGGATCAGGTACGTTGGGCATCTCAGATACATGATATTCTAGGGGAAAGATGATCTAGAAAGCTAGCAAAAAGATAAAATTTTTCTGCCCAGCAAATGATGTTTGTTTACACTGTACACCATGGAAGATTTAATTACAAATAAAATTCATCTGCTCAATACCTGCTTTCTGTTCTTTCTACGATAGTTCTGTCTGTTAGTCATCCTCTGCTCTCCTCATAAAGTTTAAGCATTTCAATAGAAATATATAACTCTTTGTTTTAGTATTTTATAAAGAAGAAAATGGGCATGCAGACCTGGAACAAAATCTTATTCTCACTGGATGGTAATAGACAGGGGGAAATTGCAATATAAGGCCAGGTTGGTTATACTCATTCCAAACTCCTTGAATTCAGTGGGTTGTACAGACAAAACTGAGGACAGAATTTGATTTGGCTGATAGTGTTTTGGAAATCCTTGATTGGATGAGACTTCAGTCCGTACAGATTTATGTTAATATCACTGACTATATTAATGCATTTTTGCAAATACTGCAGTAATACTGCGAAGAGGTTCAGAAACTTCTTTTTAACCAGTTCCTGAAGTCTTAAAATTTACTGTTCTTCATTCTGATTAGAGATTTGTGAAGTTGAAGAACTTGCTATGTCGTATTTGGATCTAAACTGGTCTTTTTATGAGTCAAAATTAACTTTGACTATTCTTCCCTTACTCACTCTCCTAAAACTGCATGTTCCCGTGACTAGTGCCTGGCAAGTGATCATGACATGTTTTGGGAAGAGCAGAGTCCAGTTGACAGTGTTTATTGATGTGCTTGGATATATGTTCATCATGGAACTGTGGATGAAGTCATTACTCTTCCAGAGTAAGCATGCTGATCATTTAACTCCCCCGTAAGCCATGGGCTGTAGGTTCTTTCGAGATGGTAAAGGAGATAAAGACTTTTGGTCAAAGGGTTAAAGAAAAAAAAATCTTCAATGTTTACAAATTCATTGTGCTGTGAACCGTCTGGAGAACTTGGAATGGCTCTTTATGATATAGTGACTCACTGAGCTGTTTCCAGCCCTGTAGGAAGATGGAAGGGAAATTTGCTGGAGTTGGGATTCATTTTTTGCTTTGGAGCCCAAAGCAAACAGGTTGTAAGGGTGCTTTTGTTTATGTAGGTCAGTGCGATGTGTCGAGCCAAAGGGCTAAGTTATGTGATTGTGCTGGATGTTACTTCCCTAGAATAATTTTCTTAGTTGAACAGGAACTTTAACTTCCGCCCAAAGGTTTGACAATTAACTGTATTCAGTTTGACACAGCCTCTCCATGCTAACGCTCCGTGTATCAGAAGGCAAATGGCAGAACTTTTATAGCTGGGCCTATTAATATCTGACGTTGGACTTAAAAATTGTAGTGTAAGATGGGATATGCCGTTTGGGGTTTATGAGATGGTGGAAGGCTAACCTTGTGACTGGCTGTGAGCTAGTCAAGAGCTGAATAAACCTCTCTCTTACCGCTGGGTGTGTGCATGTGAAGAAAGGCAGGGGATACAGTTTTAAAGACGTCATCTGTGATCTGTAGAAGAAAAACGTGGGTATGACTTCAATGTGAGAACAAAAGACTCCCATTTTCTCAGTCCAGCCTATGTAACTTGCTGATTTTCTGGATTCGGGCTGAGATTTTCAAAGGCACCTACTTAAGCAACTAACTCCCAGTCAGTTTCTGTGGGATTTGGGCACCGAACGCCCTGATGCCATTTTGAAAACCGCAGCCCCAACATTACCCTCTCTAGTTATTCCATCATGCAGCTGTTTGTCTTTTGACAGTGATTCTTATTGTGAAAAGAAAAAAGATCGATAAGCAGTCGCTTAAACTTATATTGTCATTTTCATTGTGACTGTAATTCTGCTCGTTCCACTGCTGGATCGAAACCTTTTCATAATGATAGGTGATGCTCTCATTCATTTTACTTATTGGCATTTCTAAGGGGTCCGTCGTCATAGTAACCCAGTGCCATGCAAATATTCGTGAACTCCTGCTCAGAACCCCATGTAAATATTAACATCCCCATTTCACAAGGGGCTGGAGGCACAAAGGGTCAGATTTTTAAAGGTATTTCGGCACCTATCTATAGAAATACCCTTATGAATCGGCCCAGAAGTGACTTGCCCAATCAGTAACAGCAGAACAGCTCCGTTGACTTCAGGAAAGCTACTGTGACTTGTGTACATTGATGTAACAGAGCTGGATTTGGTATGCCATTTGTTACAAAGAAAGATTTTGGTGGAATTTGGGCTCCTGAGTGCAGAAGCTAAATATCAAAGGTAGCTCAGGAATGGAAACGTGTTAGTGCGAAATGGGTGTATTTATTGCTAAACTCACGAATGTCTTATTTTCTGTATATATAATACCCTATACCAACAAAATTAACTTTCCATTGGCGATATTTCCCTCCTGTCCCTCCCCTTTTCCCCCATCGCTGGTTTAAAGATTCTGAGTGTTACTGGATGGGCGTTGGGATGGAGAAAAGGGGAAGCTGCAGTGAATCCAGTGTGTGTTTACTGCTCAACCATCCCACTTGGCCTAAATGTAACTCCATCCCCACCCTCACTCCCAGGGAAGCCAGAGTTCTCCTGCAGTATGTATAGGAACACAATGCTTACGCTAATGCACAACAACTTTGAGCTTTCTACAGCAACTTCCTTTGTCTCGTTTTGGATTTTTAGTCACAGAGCTGGGATTAGGAGATCGAGATATGTGCTGCCATTTTCTTTTGTTCTTGCAGCGTGTGAAAGTGATACCTGTCTGAACGTCCGTGTATATTTTATGCAAAATTCACCTATGAACTTGTGAGTAAGACATAACCAACCGTGGTTTTTGAGTTAACCTTTCTATTTTCCCTTTGTTGGCTAGGCCGTAGTACACAGTGGAGCTGCGGACTTCTGTTTCCTTGCAGATTCACCAAGTCTCGCTGATAGAATCAAATAAATCTTCAAAACAAAGGCCGTTAGGAAAAGACTAAAAGAGCTACATCTGTATAAATTGGCAAAGGGCTTGTCTGCACACACAAACTGTAAGGCTTTAACAGTATAGTTAAAGTAGCCCAACCCACCTAGTGTGGATGCAAGGGAAGGGAAATATACTGTATTGGTAGAAGGCACCTTCATACCAGTATAACTATGTCCACACTGGGGGATGTGCCAATTGAACTACTTGAGTAGAGAATCACACCCCTAACTGAAATTGTTAGGGATACAGACCAGGTCACAGAAATGATTCACAGGGTAGTGCTCGTGGTAACGAGATAAAGAGAAAGTATTTAGGGTGGTACAAGGAATATCACTTGGAGTAAGAAGGGAGAAATTAAGGCTGAATATTAGGGAAAACTTCCTGACAGATCTATTAGACTGTGTAGTGATCTCCCTGGGGTGGGGGTGGGAGGGAAGCCCATTGCTAGGGGCTGTACAAACTGGAGTAGAAAACGTACTGTTGAGAGCAGTCATGGGAGCTGGATTAACTAATAGGCCTTATGCATCTTCTGTTTCTAAGATCCTGGGAAGAAGAATCTTGTCTGAAGTACATCGCCTGTGTAATATAGGAGTAAATTCAGCCCCAGGATCCTACCTTGTCTTTCATCCAAAATTTTAGTAGCTTGCTTATCAAAGGCACTCGGACTAATTTTTTTGTGTACGTGTTAGAGCTACTGAGGGTGCAGCTTCTGAGAAATCCTGTTTACAACCAGAGCAGTCAGGGAGCCAAAAGATGCTTTTAGCCCTGCCTAGCCTTTTATGGAGGAAGCTGGAAAACAGGTTTCAAAAGCTGGAGGACTCTGAGGGTGAACTCCGTGCCACATTGAAGTCAACAGGAGTTTTGCCCTTTACTTCAATGGGGACAGGATGTTGCCCTGAATTTTTGGTAGTTGCTGAGCACTGGCTCGCTCCTTTGTATAAGCCACCTTAAGCAACAGGGAATCATCTAGCAGGTCTCGTTCCCCACAATGAAAATGCCTTCAAACCTCCGGGTGGGGACTCTGTAGAAACAGGGCTGGAGCTTCTGCCTGGCAGGCATTCACGTGGATGTGTGAGTGTGTTGGGTCTGGGAGATTCTATATACAGATGTATGGGGGATGGAGAGAGCCGTTCTCATACTTCTGTTGAGGTTGGGGTGTGTGACAGCTCACGAGCGTCCACATAAAGGGGCATTCCCCGTCCTTGTCTTGCAGCAGTCAGTGCTTGCAGCCAGATTTTTGCCAGGCTGCTCTATGTTTAGAGGTGGAAAAGCCCAATTACCCACCATTTTTCTCCTCCTTCCCGCTTCCCCCCCATTAAAGTTGTATAGTTACAACTCAAGTTAAACTCTAACAAAGCAGCTTAATTCAAAGACTGTTAATGGGAAGGAAAGCCCATTCCACTCCAGTGTAATTTGAGAATGAAAAGAAATGGGGCTGTAGGCCTGTGCTTTAAATCCAGTGCCTTAATAGAGTCTCTGAAGCAAAATAATGGCATCACCCTGTGTGTGAGTTAATCAGACTTGATGGCATGAAGGCAGAGAGGTCAACAGGCCACGGTCTTGTGATATATTGTCAGGGAGCTTAATGCAGGGTATAGAACAAGGCCGGCTCAAAGCAGAACTCCTTGCCGGGTTTATAGCTCTGGGACCCTTGCCCAGAACAAGAATGTTAGGCGTATTTTATACAGAAGTGGCCAACTTAGATTGGTTATGAAAAGACCAGTCCCCTAACAAATGAAGTAATTGTTTTCTTTAATTTTTTGTTTGCTTATTTATTTAAGCATGGCACTTGTAGCTAAACATAGTTTTGCCAACAAAGTAAACCATTTAGGACTAAACAAATCTGAAGCAGAAAAAAATCTTACTCCAGAGTTAACCTCCATTAAAGAAGAGCTTTGTATAGGTGAAGGAAAGTATGCATCGCTCACTCCTCTGAGGGGTTTAATCTGTGCACTTCATTAGTATTTTGAATGCCGAGAGACCTCTGACGTGGAGCACGTACGCTGTATATCAGTAATAGCTGGAAGATCTAAGCTAAAGTTAATTGAAATGCAGCTGACTCAAATAGAATGGAGAATATGGATGAAGAATCTCTGTTTATTATACGGTCATCCTTGAAATCACAGAGTGGATTTTTGGAAAATAGCCTGTAAGCATCAGGATTACGTGTTTGGAAAGAGCCCGTTTCACCTTTTAGGGCCCCTTTTAGAGATGTGAATTCCTGTACAGTTTCTAGAGGCACTGTAAATAGTGATAAGCATGAACTTTAAAGGCGCCTCCAGCTGTCCCAATACCTCCATTCTTCATTCAACATGGCTCAGAGAAGGAAGAGGCCTTCCTGTTGGTCAGGAAGATGAGTAATTCAATGTTATATACAAATATTTGTATAGTTTTATGGAAAATATTATACCCTTGGCATGAAAGGGTGCCTCACATTTCTTGTTCTCACTAATGATACCAGAGCCTTTGTCAAAGATTGTTAGCTAGGAGAAATCTTCCAGAATATACTTGCATTCAAATCCTTTACCTTGACAGGTAATAACATTTCATGGGTATATCCATGCATTACATGTCAATATGAGTTTGCCTTTGAAAACCCAGGTACATTGGTTTATGAAAGTGAAGGCCTGGCTGAAGTAACTTCTGTTTTCAAAAGTGAGTTGGAAGAAATTTCACAGATATTTTGTGTCCTTTAGTCTCCGAGATTGTCAAAGGGGAATATTAATGTTTAAGTTAATATGGGAGTTTATTCCCTGGTATTCTGATAAAATGCTTCCCCCCTCCTCTGACATCAGGGGTAACATGAAGGAACTTGCTGTGGTTCTGTTGGTACTTGAGGAAAAGTGCAGTTGGCCAGCAGATATGTGTGATACTAAAGTCTGAAACCGTGCACTTGAGTCACCATCTTCACCTTTAACATTGAAAAGCAAACCATGGAGGCTATAGATCCCAGGCTCCGGTGTCCCAAGACAGAGCACTGCATGCCGAGACTTTTGGTTTCCTTGACCCCTACCCATGTGTTAAAGAGGAAGATCTCTACTGTCGGCTAGGTTTCCCCTTCCTCCAAAAAATTTAAGGGGCTGTTAATGTCACTAATCATGTGAGTTAATATGACTCACCTGATTCCGTGTTGCAGGATCAGCCTGCTAAGTTGTAATCAGTGCTACTAACCAGCTAAGAGTTTGCACCGTCTGTTACATTTTTATTTTGTTTCTCCCGACCCACCACCCAGTCTGGCCTTCTTGGTTTGCATCATTCTCCTGCTAGGTCTTGTCTTTTGGACTGTAAATTCTTTGGGGGCAGGGCCTGTTGTTTATATGTCTGTATAGCACCTATCACAATAAGTTTGCTTGTGGCCTTTAGGTGCTATCACAATACAAATGTTAAAGTGTAATATATGGGATCTGTGGGATCCTGACAAGTCGCTGGAATGGCCCACAGCTTAGACCGTTTGGATGGCCCTGATCTAGGCACAGAGGGTCTGCTGTGGGATTGACTTAGATAGGGGCTTCTTTCCTTGTGTCATTTTCAAGCGATAGTAATTATTAAATGGGTTGTTTATTCGTGTGTGACTTGAAATAGGTCAATGCTATATCAGCAACCTTGAATGTGTCTTTGCTTTTTTCCCCCACAGATGCCAGTATGTCGCCTGATGCCATTAAGCAGAGCCACTGGTGTAATGTTGCCTACTGGGAACATCGGACTCGAGTGGGACGCCTCTACACAGTGTATGAACAGTCTGTCAGTATATTTTATGACCTACCTCAAGGAAATGGCTTCTGCCTCGGACAGCTAAACCTGGAAAATAGGAGTGAGACTGTTAGAAGGACTCGAAGTAAAATCGGCTATGGGATTTTACTTAGCAAAGAACCGGATGGTGTGTGGGCCTACAATCGCAGTGAGCATCCTATCTTTGTCAACTCCCCAACACTGGACATTCCCAATTGTAGGACTTTAATAGTACGCAAAGTGATGCCTGGCTATTCGATAAAGGTATTTGATTACGAGAAGTCTTGCCTCTTACAACACGCCACGGATCTGGATTATGCAGATGGGCCCTACGACCCAAACAGCGTTCGGATAAGCTTTGCTAAAGGATGGGGGCCATGTTATTCGAGACAGTTCATCACGTCATGTCCTTGTTGGTTGGAGATATTACTCAGCAACAATAGATAACAATCAGCCTCTGCCGAAAGAAAGGAGGAAAAAAAAGAGAGCGAGAGAGAGCGAGAAACACAGACTATTCCAAATATCATCTACCTAGATTTAATATAAAGTTTTATATATTATATGAAAATATATATTATACTTGTAATTATGGAGTCATTTTTACAATGTAATTATTTATGTATGGTGCAATGTGTATATGGACAAAAAAAGGAAAATGCACTTTGGCTTATATAATTCTTACAATACGGATTTAAAAAAATTATACAGCAAAAATAGGAGAAAGCCCTAATTTTGATGTATGGTTTTTTGAAATATTATTAATACCAGACAAAAAGCTAATACCAGTCACTCATTGATAATAAAGTATTCGCATTATAGGGGGTTTTATTGTCTTTTTTTTTTTTTTCCAAAGAGGGAAGAACAGTTATTTTTCTGTCTTTAAATAAAGTTCTGAGCAGTCTCTCCTCAGGCATTCTGGAGTCAATTTAGATTTTCCAGAGTGAAGATTGCAGGCTCGAATCCATGCCAATTCATTTTTAAAAAATCAACTCCTTTCTGACTAGAGGGCTCCAGTTGTCTCCAGTGCTTCATACATGAAGGGAGGCCAAGATCAAGGGGGTGGAAAAAAGGATTAAAGAAAATCTGTTTAGAAATGTAGTTGTGTATGCTGGTTGGGATGTAGTGAAGTGTGTATGTGCGTACACACACATTTAGCAAATTAATGGGTGACAGGATTGATGGAAAGGACAGAATACAATCGGGGGCCTGATCCTAAAACACTAAGTCCACTGGGATCAGTTTGCGGTATCAAGGCCTTGTAGCTATTCAGTCTTTCTCCAGTTCTTAGTGAAGAAGCCCAAGATTTTAAAAAGCGACTGGCAGTTTTGGGTGCCTCCATTTTGGAATGCACAACCTGATATACCTTGAAGTAGCCTGAATTTCAGAAAGCTGGTGATGGGGGATGGATCACTTGATGATTCCCTGTTCTGTTCATTCCCTCTGGGGCACCTGGCATTGGCCACTGTTGGAAGACAGGAGACTGGGCTAGATGGCCCATTGGTCTGACCCAGTATGGCCGTTCTTATGTTCTTAAAGTGCTTGAGCACCCTTTTGAGAACATCATATGCCTTTTAAGTGTCTCAGATCAGGCACCCAAAAATGGAGGCACCCAAGATCTCTAGTCACTTTTGAAACACTGTTGAGGCATTTTGGCCCCATGGTGGTGGGAAGTTTGCACTGCCACTCTTCTAGTCTATATCTCAGCCACTAAGCTAAGACTGCAGGGCATTGTTGTAATCACATTTGGATTGTGAGGTGCAGTTGTGATCAGAAAAGTGACTGAAGAAAAGGCCCTTTCTGCCTTAGCAGATCTGCACCCTTTGTGAATTCAGGGTAAAATCTGCTTACTTTTTGGATGAAAGATATGATTTTCCTACCTTTTATTCCTGTTAGCACGCCCAAGCCCACCCAGCTGGGGGGGAATGTTGAGAGTTTTCTGGCTCCTGCATTGTTATCAGTACAGTTGATAATTGCATTGTTCATTTCTAATGTGGCTACCTCTTGCCAGTTTATTTGGAGTCTCCCTGTATTTGTTTTCATAAATCCCCAGTTTCTGAAGTCCTGTGTGATGAGGTGAGAATTTCAGCTTTCATTTTAAAAAGTCCGTTTCTAGCCCTCATAGTTGCAGAGAAAAGCTTGAAAATGTGACCCCGAAAAATTAATAAACTAGAAGGCACATCAAAAAAACACCAAATTTATTATTTTTTGTAGCAATAATGAGTGAGGATGCACAAGCCAGGCAGAGTACCGCTCAGTTCTCAAATCCTAGGGTGAATTTACAAGGCTGCCGTCATAACATAAGGGCGACCATACTGGGCCAGACCGATGGTCCATTTAGCCCAGTATCCTGTCTTCCGACTGTGGCCGGTGACAGATGCTTCAGAGGGACCGAACAGAACAGGCCCATTTATCGAGTGATCCATCCCCTATTGTCCAGTCCCAGCTTCTTGCAGTCAGAGATTTAGGGACAACCCAGAGCATGAAGTTGCATCTGAATCCAGTTATACTTTTGGCCTTTACAACATCCCGTGGCAACGAGTTCCACAGGTTGACAGCGTTGTGCGAAGAAGGACTCCCTTATGTTGGTTTTAAACCTGCAGCCTACTAATTTCATTGGATGACCTCTGGTTCTCGTTTTATGGGAAGGAGTATATAACATTTCCTTATTCATTTTCTACACACCACTCATCATATTATCGACCTCCTTTGTCTCCCTCCTTAAATCATCTCTTTTCTAAGATGAACAGTCGAAGTCTTTTTAATCTCTCTTCATGTGCAAGCTGTTCTGTACCCCTAATCATTTTTGTTGCCTTTCGCTGTACTTTTTCCAATTCTAATGTATCTTTTTTGCTATGAGTCGGCCAGAACTGCATCAAGGTTTGGGTGTACCACATATTTATATCCTGGCGTTATGATATTTGGGCAGTTAGAAAAAAAAATCTTCTCACTTGTAAAATAAGCAAACTTGATTGGGAAGTCAGTGAGCCACAAGCGTGGAATGCCACGGTGCCATTTTCACAGTCACTTTTCAAACTATAATCATGCTTTAAATTATTTTTAATTGGGACCAGATTGGTTGATGTCATGCAGCATAAATATTAATATTTTACATCATTATTTTTCTGTTTATTTTACAACTGTTGTCGGGATGGTGTCAAAACATGTAACCATCAGTTAAAGCCAGCTCTTGAGATATTGTACTGATCTTTTTCTTTTTGCCTAGTTTTGTTGCATAAGGCCATACCAGCTACATTACAGGCTACATCTGGCACATGCAGTATTTTAAAAGGCCACTTTCATATTGTGTCACTTAAAAAAAGAACAGTTCTCCCTCATTCCATTTCTGATAGTAACTTTGATTAACTTAAAAAAAAGTCTAATTTACTGTTCACCATTTATGATATTTACCTTTTTCAAAGTTCTTTTTGCCTTCTTCATAGTTACAGTCCAAATCCCACTGAAATTCAATGAGAGTTGGACACTGAATGCCTCTGCCCATTTGAAAAACTCCAGCCTTCATGCATTTTAGTCGGTCTGAGCAATGAAAAAAGAGTGGTTTGTTTCATTTTCTAATTCACATGTACTGGCAAATTCCTCCGGGTTTGGATAAAACAGTATGGGGGATATTTTAAATCCAAACAACAAAAAACCCAAGCCAAAACCCTTCCTGTTTCCATTATTCATTTACTCTTTCATGTCACGAGAACAATTGCAGTGCTACATTGTATAAAACTTGTTCTTTTTTTATCATGCTTGTATTTAGGGCTTTAGTAGCTGATGGTCTCCTTTTAAGCAGGGCACCCACATTTTTTCACATGGGGGTCCAAAATGGCAGTTTACCAGAAGCCCAAAGGAGCTTCCATAAAATAGATCAGTTTGTACTACCTCTAACCTTTGATGTGGATCAGGTTCTGCCTGTGGAGACTACAAGTCCCAGCATGCACTTCTGTATCACTGAAGTACCCAGGACCCAAGGTCTGTGCAGGCCACTGCCCAGTAATAAAGATGAACTTGCCATAGTGTAGAATGCCATAGGACATACTCCTATCCTCCCTGGCCAGATGAAAACCACGGGCCTGATTCTCCACTGCACTGCCCCTGCTGTCATCCTTTGAGGCCTATGCTACCATTCTGATTGGATAGCTTTACCTCCGACAGGTGTAAATCAATTCCTAGACACAGCCCGGCAGAGTCAGGTTCCATCTATTTGTAACGTCATTACCTGGGATACTAACAACATCTTGGCTTTATAAAATAGAATGAATTTCTGACATCCCATTTACTGGGCCCTGTTCCTGCTGTTTTATTTTTGCACTTCACTCAGCTTGGACAATGTTAGTGGCTTTTCCTTGAACCCAATTCCTGGCCCGTATCACAGCTCCTCATGAAATAGCACAATGGTAGCGATCAGGTTCCCAGGGTGCAATGGAACAGTTACATTTAGGGGGGGTTGTTTTTGTTTTTTAATTTCATGCACACTTTTCCATGAATAAATCTGGAATCCAATTTCAGTTGACAGCAACTCTTGAAATGTGATTTAGGTTTTAGGAAGAGGCTATGAACTAAGACATCCACTTTTGTTTTTCACTGCCAAGTTGGGTCCTTTAATATATTTAACTAGGACCTTTTAGTCCTTACCCTGTTCTAGATTCTCACTGTGCTTAAGTTAAATCTTCTGTGAACTCAAGCCCCTGCACTACTTTTGAACCTGATGGTTGTTTGGTAACTATAAATCAGCACTTCCAACAGCCTTCATTGTGGTTTCAAGCAGTGTCGTGTTAAAAAGACCTTGTAATCAGACCACCCAGAACTCACTTCTAGTCACTTCATGAGTCATGCTTTGTAAGTTCAAGAAACCCAGCCTCAACACGATAGTTTTCAGAAGTCAGATAAAAATGAAAAAGAAAAGAATGTTCCCTCTGGCCTCTGACGAAGGTGAATAAGCTTCTCATTTTGCCTTTTCTGAGACTACCCTCAGCTGCTTTTATTTCACCAGTATTCCTTTTCTAGATTCATGTCGTTTGGTAGTGAGTGAGCCAATGCACGTACTGCCAGTGTGCTTCAATCCTAGCTGAGAGGCACCAGCTTTCAGGGCGGGAGGGTAAATCAGTCTTCATGTCTATTCACATTTGGATTTCCTCAGCTAGAACTACGCACAAGGGTCACCTGTGGTGGTGTTTTTTTGGGGAGTTGGACACCTGTTTTCTGGGAATGGGAGGGAGGCCACAGACATATTTCACACAGGTGACCAAGCAGCCATCTAGCGATAAACGAGCTTACTACTAACAGGCTGGATTTGAACTAGCAAGTACCTCTGGACTCCAGTTCCAACCTCCCACATCTTCCAGTCTCCCCTGTTTTCACACTGACTTTATGCTCTGTAGCAGAGCTATTAGTTACTCAACTGCTCAGCACCAATGCCTTCTAAACCCGCTCAGTTATTTTCCAAGAGTCACACACTGACTATCAAGCCCAAAACACGCATTTGAATCACAGCTAGGCAGTAAATCTATCTGTCTTCCCCAGGGTGGGAAGAGACTGTCCGTCTATCAATCAATCAATCAATCACACATTGAGTTCGCTCCCTAAATGCATGACACACACAAACCTGAAGCAGGCAGCTGCAGGAGTTTAAGTGGAGAACTGCCTTTAGCTCCGCCTCATACACTCCCCTATATAAATGGGAAGACAACAGCCACCTGTTCCTAATAGTAGGGTTACCTAGATTTTCAGTTGTGCGAGGCTCCTCTCAATACAAGCCTAGCTTCTCTCAGACCCCGTTGGAACAACATTGTTTTTGCCTTACTTAAGGTAAGTAAGGGGTCTTCTGTTCTTGTTTGTTCTTGAATCAGAGACCAAATGCATAGTTAAGTTTGTTCCTGCTGGAAGAAAATAATTACTTTTGTGTTTGTGTGGAAAGTGCTGGTACCATGGGGAGGGAGGGATGGTCTTATAAAACCTGAGATCTGTCTAAGCAGTAATCATGTTGTTCTCTTCTGGTTAAAGTTAAATGGGTATAATGCAAATATTCAAATCTTGCCTTGAAAGTGGGTGCCAATAAAGAAACCAGACATAAGTAGAAATGAACTACAAGAGCAAAGGTCCGCTCTAAGGATCCCCAAAGTTTGGTGGCTGGCTGGATCCAGGCCCATCACTAGAAATGATACAGTAATGCAAATTAAAGCTTCAAATAACAGCTGTGTTTGCTCCAGGCCAGTGTTGTGTAAATCTCCCCCTCCCCCTAGCACAGTTGAGGGAGGAAGTTGGTGTTGTAAGGACTGAGTTCGCTAGCCCTGTTCAAAGCGGGTCTAGGTAATGCAGCATGTAAAGCGTTAATGTCCTCTAGCACCTTGTTTACTCTGGTGCTCCTGCCCCTCCCCCTCTGGTTTCCAAGCAGTCAACATGGAGGGGGGCAGGCTGGTCCGCCAGTCACCAGTGATGCTACGGGTCTGGTAGTTGTTCACCTAGCAAAGCACTCAGATTCCTGACCGCAAAAGATCAGGGCAAAGACACATTTGTATCTTTGATTGTGGGCTGCGCTGGGGACTCCAGTTGCTGCATAGACACTCTAGAAACCATGGTTAAAGGCTTGGCGGGGGCTTGGTTTTGGCCCCTCTGGGAAATTTTGACCCATTTCCTAACTGGACATTGTATGCTTGTCATTTAATGTAGGGTCAGCCATGTTCTTCCTAAGGGAAATGGGCTCTCTCCTGCCTGAATTGTTTGAGGGCATCACAGGCTGATGTTGTCCCTTTAAGAAGGAAGAGGCCGGTGCTCCCATGACTGGGTCAGTTGACCCCTAAGGCAATGGAGCCCTGGAGGGAGGGAGGAAGCCTGGGTGAGTCTGAGCTGAAGGAGGCGCAGGTGAGGACTGCCCAAAGCTGGGAGCCCCGGACGAGCAGGAGGCTGGGACAGTAGCCCCTAAGGGAAAGGGGAAGATCCAACCTGGTCAGGGGGAAGCCAAGCCTAGAAGAAAGGAGGGGTTGCTGCGGGAGGGTGGATCCCCCTGAGCACAGTAGGACTTGGGTAGGGAGGCGTAGGGCTTGGAACCCGCAGGGAGCTGAGTGAAGGGCTGTGGGCAGACTGGCTGCTCTCAGGCAGGGAGCCCTGGAGGGTGAGGTCCAAAGGAACAGAGGTGACTTGGTAGGGATGTCTCTGGAGAGGGGACTGGGAAAACCTGCTATATCTTTAGAGGTTTACTGCGGGAACTGGGAAATGGTTTTACTACAGGGGTAGTGAGGCGCTACTGCACTTGCGGCTATGAATAGTGTGTGACCGTAGATGGGCTCGTATCAGGCCCTGAAAGACTGTTCCTTTCATGGATGAAAAGCGTAAACTGAGGCAAATGCCGGTGGTGCTGCAGCCTGCCACTAAGCGCCCCAGGCAGGGCTGCCCCATGACACGAGGCACAGGGAAGAGAACTCGTCTCGTGTGCATGGCACCACCCTAGCGCTATTCTCTCTTCTCCTGCCCTCAATGCACGAATTGACTATTTGCTGAAGAGGACAGGAAAATCCTCTCCAGAACTGGCTTCCCTTGACAACCAGTATAGATGGCACCATGGCAGGAAACGAGGAAAGTTTATCGTCCCCCACCCCTGATGAGAAATTACTTGTATTTAGGATGGGACAAATACCGAATACTAGGAATGCTTAACTACAACAATAGGGCTACGTGCCTCTCACTAACACCAGTGCCACACTCAGGAAGCTCCCCTGTGTGTTGCAAAATCAGTAAGAACAGAACAGCCGAACTGGGTCAGACCAATGGTCCATTTGACAGTGACCAGTGCCAGATGCCTCGGAGGGAATGAACAAAAATGGTAATTGAGTGATCCATCCCCTGTTATCCAGTCTCAGATTGTGGCAGTCAGAGGTTTAGGGACACCTGGATCATGGGGTTACATCCCTGATCATCTTGGCTAATAGCTATTGATGGCCCTAACCTCCATAAACATACCCAATTATTTTTTGAACTCTGTTATATTTTTGGCCCTCACAACATCCCCTGGCAATGAGTTCCACAGGTTGACTGTACATTGCATGAAGAAATACTTCATTTTGTTTATTTTAAACCTGCTGCCTATTAATTTCATTGGGTGACTCCTGGTTCTTGTGCTATGTGAAGCGGTAAATAACACTTATTCACTTTCTCCACACTATTCATGATTTTATAGGCCCCTATTGTAGCTCCTCCCTAGTCACATGGGTGGAATGAGGCAGGGCTGCGGGGGAAGGAGTGGAATGGAGAGGGGCTTGAGCTCTAGCCAGGGCAGAGAGATCTGCCATGGTCCTAGCTGAGAGTGAGAGTTTGACCCCGGCCAGGGCTGAGCTCTCAGCCCCTTCCCGCGTGCCCCACGCAACCAGTGGCCCTGACGGAACTCTCAGCTCCTCCCACCCCCTCGCCCGAGCCAAGGGGAAGCTTCACCCACTGCCCGTGGTAATTGCAGGGAACACTAGCTTAATCCTGAGGGAAGGGTCTGAGGCAAACGATGAGCGGTCAGGATGGATCTATCTAGTTTACGTGGCTAGCTTGCTTGGAGAAGCAGACATCCGTTAGCCCAGAATAGTGAACTCTACAACTAGATGTATTTACCTCGTGCTTTGAAATGATTGGGAATCAGGGGTCTAATTTCCCTCTTGTTGGCATTGGTGTGACTAAGAGCATTACACCCAAAGTAACTGCTGTTACTGCACTCCCCTGTCACTCCGGCTCTGAGAATATGTTGGGGTTGTGTTGTCTCCAGGAGGCACATTTCTGAAGGCGTGGCTCAGAGAGAGAAGGGCCCAGGTGGACTGGAGCTTTCAAGGGGTGAACTTACGGGCTATTTATGGCAGTGCTGTACTTGGAGAATATCCCCTGGTCCCTTATCATAGAAGATCAGGGCTGGAAGGGACCTCAGGAGGTATCTAGTCCAACCCCCTGCTCAAAGCAGGACCAATCGCCAGACAGATTTTTTCCCCCAGATCCCTAAATGGCCCCGTCAAAGATTGAACTCACAACCCTGGGTTTAGCAGGCTAATGCTCGAACCACTGAGCTATCCCTCTTATGGCACAGGTCTGGATGCTGTATCCCATGGCAGCAGAGTATGTAGGCTGGGTTGGACAGAATTTGTCCTGTGGTCTAAAAATAAAATCAGAGGGAAATATGGTTCCAGTTGCTTTCTGGGGCAAAACAGGGCACTGGTTCTTCAAGTACTGGTCCCTGTGTGTATTGCACTCTGGGTATGCATGAGCTCCATGCACCTGAGAGCAGGGAATTCTTGCAAGCAGTGTCCAGTTGTCTGCACCTCCGCTCTCCTTGTGCTCTGCACCGTGGGTACGTGAGGCAGTGTGGACCCACGCTTCTCCAGTCCCTTTTTATTGCCGCATGGCCTGAGTTGGAATCCTCCAGTGTCTAGAACTGATCCTACTTTACCAACTGGCCCACCTTCCTCCTCAGGTGGGGTAAAAGCTCATTCCTCGGTAGCATCACTTCGAGGTGCCCCTGCTTGATATTTGCAGGGCAGCTACCTGGAGATCCATCCACACTTGAAACGTTCTGCCCTGGTCAAAGCGGCCTCCACTGACTCATCCTTTGGGATGGCAGTTCTGCAAGCAGCTACACCCCCTTCTCTTCTGAGTACTGGTTGTCAGTCACCTGCAGTGCAATACACATAGGAACCAACCCTCGAAGAAGAAAGGGAAGTTGCTTACCTTACTGGAGTTCTGTAAGATGTCTGGTCCCTATTTGTCCCCCTTGCCCTCTGCTTTGAATCATGACTGGCTTTGCAGTAAAGAAGGAACTGGAGAGGCAGTTGCTCCCCTCTGCCCCTCTTACCCAAGATGTGGAACAGGAGGAGAGCAAGGGCACAGGTGTGGGCCAGGCGTTGCTTGTGAGAATTCTCCAGTCTCGAATGCTGGGAGAGCATATGTACCCACAGTGGAATACAGATGGGGACTATGCATCTCGAAGAACTCCAGACACAATAAGGTAAGTAAACTCCCTTTTGATGGCAGGTTCACTTTTAGGCAACTACTTTTTGCTCTCTGGTGACTCTTATGGGCAAGACATGTTAGCTGAAGATAAGAGACCTGTTAGGTCATCTAGTCCAGTGGTTCTCAACCAGGGACACGCAGAAGTCTTCCAAGGGGTAGGTACATCAACTCATCTAGAGATGTGCCTAGTTTTACAATAGACTACATGAAAAGCACTAGCAAAGTCAGTACAAAGTAAAATTTCATGAGACAATGACTTGCTTATACTGCTCTATATGCCATACACTGAAATGTAAGTACGATATTTATATCCCAATTGATTTATTTTATAATTATATGATAAAAAGGAGAAAGTCAACAATTTTTCTGCAATAGTGTGCTGTGACGCTTCTGTATTTTTGTCTGATTTTTTTTAAGCAAGTAGTTTTTAAGTGAGGTGAAACGTGGGGGTACACAAGACAAATCTGACTCCTGCAAGGGGTACAGCAGTCTAGAAAGGTTGAGAACCACTGATCTAGTCCATCTTTCTGCCAAAGCAGAATTGTTCTTGTATTGATTTTTCTCGTGCTCTGTCCAGTCCTAGAAATGTCTCAAGTGATGGGGCTTCCCCCTTTTCTCTTGGGAGACTGTTTTGCAGTCTGGTAGTCCTCGCTGACAGGAAAGGTCTCCTGACATTCAGCCTGTTTTCCTTTTTTGTTCTATTACTTTTAGTTACACCTCCATGTTACTGCTCTTCAAAGTCTTTGGTAGATGCAACTGTCTACGTTTCAAAGGGAGCTTCTCCCTTGTTAATGAGAGCAGAATTTGTCCCTCTTTCTTCACTTTTACTTATCGAGGGTGCTTTTGAGAGGTGAGCCTGAAAGGCCAGGCTGTAGTCGGCTCTGTCTATTCTATGGTGGTAGAGAGCCTCTTCTAATACAGAAAAATTAACCTCCAAAGCCTATCACAGACTTGGGTTGAAGTGCAATTCCTGGCTTACCGCTAGCAGCAACTTCCTCTGGTCCACTGTCACAGACTTTTTACCATTTCTATCTAGAACAGTTTGTTTTAGCCATTTTTGTTAAAAGATGAATGCTAGGGCAATGATTTGGGAGCCTAGGATAAAATAAGTATGTACCGAGCATAGCAGTCCTCCAAAAGTTTTTGTGCAACTCCGTGATGTGATCAATCAACTTGCTACATCTAAGAGTTACTTTTCTCAACATGAAGGTCTCCAGCTATTTCTTGTCCAGTGCCATCTGAGATGATAGGTGGAGCATATGAAACAGTTGGGTGTAAAACTGTCTTGGATTGTACTTACCCACTTTAAAATCATTCACATTTGTCTTTAAAATAAATGTGTGTGCTGGGAAATAATTATCATTTAAGACGGAAGCTTGTTAGGAAAATGTACTCACTACTATAAATGGCTGCCTGCAGCTGAGCCCACTGAACTAGGGTTGACACAATTTAACGACAGTGTAGATGGGGAGGAAGCGGTTTGGAGCCTTTTCTGGTTTTCAGGCACTATCACAAAGTTATACTTTGGGTCCTGCGGTCAGATCTGCCCAGGCATGAATCCCCCAGTGGGAATCTGACTGCAGAATTAGTCCCCCATTTCCAATATTGCAGTGGAAAGTCCAAATTAAAGAACAAAACTGTTTTCAGTGGAATCAAAAACATTGAATTAATATTTCTTCTTGTATGAAGTTTAGCAAAAACATGTAGGAGGAGTGTAGTGACTTGAGAGGATCCCTTTAAATGGGATAAAACTGCCTTTTAAAAAACAAACTGTTCAATATGTTGATTTTGAATCAACTAATTGCTGCAAAGCAAACTGTTGGAGAAGAAAATGGATGTTTTCCCCTTTAGAGGCAGTTGGGGAAGCAGGCACCTGCAGTGAGAGAGACATTTGTCGTTCCTGCCTTTGATGCACGTTACTCATTTGATTTGAAAATAACTTTTCCTTTTCCAGTGCAAATGGAATCCTTAGTTAGCTACTTAAGCCAGCTTTAAATCTGCTTTATGCTTCCTGGAGTGGCATGTTGCAGACTCGAGAGAGGCTGAGCCTCTGGGTCCTGCATCGGTATCTATATTTAAAAAAAGGGGGGGGGGGCGCGAAGTGGGAAACAAAAATGTTTGTAGTGAGAAGCACTGTGCTTATCTGCAGGACCGTGTCCCTGCTATTAAGTGGCTGGGTTTGGTGACTTTGTGTGGGCACAGGGACTATGCTAGGACATGTGTTGGATAGATCAGAGCCTTTGTGTTCTTTTAATGTAGCTCAGTGCAATATCCAGGCACCTATACAAAAGCAACAAATAAAAGATTGAAAAAAAACAACAACAACCCTCCTCCCCTTCATTAAAACCCCCCAGTTAAGGTTGCTAATGGCAACTACTTAAGTTACTGACTTGCACTGATCAGCCTCAAATTCAAGGCCATAAACATACACGATTTTGACTTCCATTGGTAACGATGTACATAATTCCTCAGAATACAGCTCAGCATTTATAGATTTGTAGGTCTCAAAGTCCTCCCCAAAGGAGGGCAAGTTATTCCCCTTTTACCAATGGGGAGACCAAGGCACGGATCACTGGAGTGACTTGCCCAAAGCCAACGGCAGAGGTGGTGAGCCATGCAGGGCAGGAACAGTCTTTGATCTGGGTTTGCGCAGCACCCGGTACAGTGGGGTTTCAGTCAGGATTTTGGTATTGCTACTAGGATATGAATACTTAACAGTTTATTAACAGTTTAATAAAGCCAAGGCTAGAACCTCAAGATCTCCTGGCTATTTATTACCACTGCTGAGTCCCCTATTCCAGAGCCTTCTCCACTAAGCAGCACTGCCTCCCACTATATGGCGCACATAACTGCTTTCTTCTTGAGAATGTTGTAAGTACTTTACCAAACATGTCCAACTGCCAGTTTGACAAAATATATTAACTGGTAATCTATTTTCACTTAAAAGTATCCTCTCAAAGAAAACATTTAGGTACCATATATATTAGTGACCAGTTTGTGGGTCAGAGTTAAGGTTAAATATAGTTTAACCTTTAACATATACATTTTTTTGTACTTGACAAGAATGCATTTATCTAGGTAGTATCAAATTTATAGGAGCCAGAAAATGAGTAGTTCTGGTTCATCGTGGGAGTTCTGTGAAAGATGGGGCTGGTGCAGACACTGCTGTCACTTAGCTACCTCAATTGTTATTTTACTGTAAGCCATTTTAAGGGTAGGGTGCTGAATTGTGAGTCAGGAGACGTGGGTTCAGTTCTGCAGGTGTGACGTTGAGCAAGACACTTCCCTTGTCTAGTCCACTCTTTCCTCTCCTATCCTTTGTCTTGTCTCATTAGATTGTAGGTTCTTCAGGGCAGGACTGTCTCTTACCATGGGCTTGTCTACACTTAAAATACTACAGCCTAGTGCTTCAGTGTAGACACTACCTATGCCGATGGGACAGCTAGTGCTGACTTAGGTCAGCTTAATGACACTGCTTGGGGTGTGGAATTTTCACACTCCGGACTGGGGTAGTTATGCCAACCTAATTTTCTAGTATCAGAGGGGTAGTCGTGTTAGTCTGAATCTGTAAAAAGCAACAGAGGGTCCTGTGGCACCTTTAAGACTAACAGAAGTATTGGGAGCATAAGCTTTCGTGGGTAAAAACCTCACTTCTTCAGATGCAAGGCACGAAAGCTTATGCTCCCAATACTTCTGTTAGTCTTAAAGGTGCCACAGGACCCTCTGTTAATTTTCTAGTGTAGACCAGGCCTTAAGTGTCTGTACAGCATCTGGTTTAATGTGCCTCTGATCTCGATTGCAGCTTCTAGTTGCTACCATAATGCAAGTCTTTATTAAAAATAATTTTGGATTTGAAATAACCCAGGAAGAAACCTCTCTCTCCTCTCCTTTCTGGAGACTACTAGGTGCGCTGAATTGCTGAACTTATGAAAAATCACGCAAGGAAGCCGAGCACGCCAGTCAAACGGCTGTAGTTGTTATACTAATATGTCACAGCTGGTTGCTTCATGCCATTTTATGGAGCTTGTTCAGAGCCCTCCTAACATGCTGTATTTAAAGGAGAAATTGGACAGTTAGAAGTAGTAAAAGATCAAGAGAAAAGAAGGTAAGAGGAGTCAGTGTAACGGGGAAAGGGGAAATTAGGAGTAGTATGGGACTTCTTCACTGCTCCCTTTGCTGTTCTTTCCTTCCTGATCCCTTCTTTCATAGCATAGGAGGACTGGAGTTTTCTCCCCTGCACATATCTTGGCTCTTGAAAGCCGGGCACGTGTGTTATACACCCGCCTCACTGTTGAGGTGTAAGAAATCCTCCTTCAGAGACCTATGTGTCTTTAGGAGGAGATTTTCAGAGGCACAAGGGCTGTGAGGCTCCCAACTGGCACCCATTGATTTTCTATGGGACTTGTGTGGCTAATTGCCTTATTGCCTTTCAAAATGCCTGCCCTAAATGGTTGAAGGTAACTGCTTAGCTGCCTTGTGGTATTCTAGTTCTAATTTCCCTATGGGTCCCTATGGTCTTTATGATCAGATCTAGGAAAGTGTCTCAGTGCAACACTGCAGTTCACCATTGATCACCAAGGGTTATTTCATACCAAGTAGTTTTATTCCTGCTTTTCTAGAATGTTTTATCTTGTTGCTCTTCAACGAAGCTTTTCTTGCTGCTTTGTTGGTAATCCTATTCTATTTTCCTGATTTATGACCAGGCACAAAGTAGCAACTGTATGATGTACACTGTGGGAACAACCCAAAGTTGCTCTGCAACTGAACTGGTTTGCAATTATACTGAATCCTATTAAATTAAAACACATAGCACATATATTACACAATAAACCACAGCTATTTCATGGATCAAATTAAGTTTTATTCGGGCAAATTACAACCTTTCTTACAGTTGTGCCTTTGTGAAACCATTCCTTTTTCATAAAAGCAAGCATTTTTGGCGAACACTCTTGACGTATGCATTCCTAAAAATTGCATAGACAGTTGCTATTTTTTTAGATGTATGTGGCTAATTATCTTCTCCCATTTAGGACAGATTCAAACACGAGAGAGTCGTCGTCCTACTATCCCATTCTTCGTTCTCCTGGAATTTCTTATTCCTTTCCATTTTTTTTATTAGCTTGGCTATGGAAGTCAGCAGAAAAACCTTCTACTCATTAAAAAGCAGAAAAGCATTTCCCGGAATTCTTGAGGAAATATGACTCACTAAATCACCCTCTAACAACGGCTTTGCTCACTCTGCTGCAAAACAAAGTAGCTCAGTGGATAACGGTGGCTTGGAAGACGAAGGTCAAAAACAAATCTCTGGGAATGTGGATGCAGCTTAAACATAGGGAGCCATAAGGCATCAGATGACAGGACTAAAAACATAGCCCAGTGAAGGGGGTGGAGAACTTGTTGGCTGGTAGCGAGTATGAAGAATGTTTACAGGACCGAAAGAGAAATTATGGTTTGGGAATGGAGACAGTCTATAACCCAAGATTTCAGTGGTTCCTGGCCCTTCTTGTTTGTTTGTTTTTCTGGCCATTAATTGCCTAGTGACAATCCGACACAGGGGATTCCCATTGACTATCCCTGTGGGTGTGGCATAGAGAAGATGCATTCCTATGTACTATGTCCTCAATCACAACCTTCTGGCTTAATTCACTAATTTCAGTCTCATAGGTAGATTTTTTCCTTAGCTCTGCTCAGAATAACTTGCTAAATGTTACTCTTTAGTGGGCAAACAGGTTTGGATAAAATAAAAATAACCCAGACAACTCTTTGTGAGGCTTGAAAAAATGTTGCTTAACTGTTTTTCCTGCCTCTCTGTTTTCCGGTTTCAGTCGGGGCCAGAGGTAGAGCCACCAATGTTCTGTGAGAAAAGCTTTTCCCACAGTATTCTCAGCCAGGACCAGGAAATACAGGATATCTCACAAGTACAGGCTTCCTTGGGTGATATCCAGTCCAATTTGTAGACCAATGAGATTCAGGTAAGCATCAGATGAGCATCCAAACATTTAATTTCTTTAATGAACTGAATGGAACCTTTGCAACTCATCAGCTCACATTTTTTAGTCACCATTGTTCTTGAGGCAAGCTGGAATGATGAAAATGCATCTATTAACATTTGACTCTGGCTCTTTACCAGGCAACGCTAGTGTTCAGATTCTCCTACTCTCCCGTTCCATACCATGGCAAAACATTTGCATCTTCTCATTTCTCCATGGCCAGAAGAAGAATCGCCACAAAGCAGGGCACTTGAGGGCAGTGAAAGAAGGAAGGATGGAAATATAGGGGGATCCTGGATGTGTGCCCACCAAGCTCCTGAAATGTCTTTAAAATTTCTGAATACTAAAGTTTTAGAAAACTAGAAAAACGTCCAAGTTTCAAAATTCCGATCTGGGTCTAGCATGACCCAGGGAACCTGAGTCTTGGGGGTACTACACTCAGCGGTGGTGTCTTTCAGATAAGAGGGCTTCCTTTTTCACGGTGGAACTTTATTTGGATAAAGTATTTGCTGCTTAAATTGTAGTGGAGAGTTGCAATATACGGTTAGGGCACCGCATTTCTCCCCAGAGGCGTTTCTCCAGCAATGGGGGTGAAGTGATCCTTGGGAATTCTTTTCACATTGGCTTGTAGTGCACTTTGGAATGAAAGGGTATGCATTAAAATAAGAGGATTACTTTTATACTCTACACAGAAGAACCCTTAAATGAGGAATTGCTTTGGTTTTCTCAGTTACTGCAGTTGGCCGGGTCCGAGTCCCACGCTTGTTTTCACCATACATCAAGAAAGAAGTAGCAGACTCACGTTGGAGGACTACAGAGCAATCCTCAGAAGAGACGTGTGTTCGGAACTTGGGCTGTGTTTTCTTGTCTGCTGTTGCCCATATTACACCTGTGATGCTGTTCTGACAGCAATACTTTCACCAATGATGTGGCAGCCCCATTGCCAGTCGTGATTCTAAAATGTCTTTATACGAAGCACTACTGCCTTCCAGAGAATAAACACTACTTTGGGAAATACCACAACCAGAGTGTTTTGACATGGCTGTCCAGGGTATTGTGGGAATACGCCATAGGCACTGGTGTGTAGCGGGTATTTTCTGCATGCCTCTTCTAGTTATTCCTTTATGTACATGCCTGTTTGTGTACAGAGGTGTGCAATGGCCGCTACTGGTGCATGTGTGCATAGAAGGCACCACATCTGTGTCTCCAGATGCTGCTTGATGATGATGCAGTGTCTCTAGCCTGTATAGGATATAATTAATCCTGGCATCAGTCCAGGTTTATTGGTAAGCACAGCTGGCTGAATGAAAACATTAATTGTGAATAAGTTATCCACCAATTGCAGAAAAATAATTGTAACTACTTTATCTGTCAGACAGGGTTCAACCTGGTAGATCTGAGTGGGGTGGAGGCGTTTATTCCCGTACCTGCGCATTATAAACTACAGGATCAAGGCCTGAATACTCAAGACTACAAAAAGAGGGTTGAGGGGGGAGTCTCTCATTATTCTTGTTTTTACAAATGGGGAATTGACAGAGACTAAGTGACTTGGCCAGGGTCACCCGAGGAGTCTGTGACAGAGCTTGGAATTGAACTCCGCTATCCTGAGGTTCAGGCTGCTCTTGTGGCTAAGGCACTAGGAATTTCTCGTTATGAAGATTGCCTTCAGACATGACCAGTGCATTAGGAGCTCCATGACTTGGTCTGCATAAGCTTGACTGTCTTGCTTCGACCCCTTCCCCCTCCTACTTGTCTGTCAAATGGTTTAACTTTTCCACTACATACTTTCCTCTCAAATGGCAGATTCTTCCCCCCTCCCCCATTTATTCCCTAAAATACATCTTATTGTGGGCTGAGCTGAGCACTGGTTAACAACCGTGAAGTGCCTCGCTCCCAAGTCTAATGACGGTGGCCCTTCTTGTAAAGTTTTTTACTCCATGGAATGTCAAGAATATTTCATGCTGCTTCTTCCCCACACCCACCCCTTCTTCCACTCCAAACCACAAATAGAAAGCAGAGGAGGGAAGGCTGCAGAATTCCTGATGCACTGAAAGCTTTTTCCAGTCCTTTTCCTGTCTCGGCATCTGAATCCTTGTAAAATCTGGAAATCGACACAGATACAGGAGCATGGGATGTCCACTTGGTGCTAAACAGTTATGGTGTCATGTATACAGCTGTGGCATTTCTCTTGTTGGGATACCAACATGGGTCAATAGCATCTTTGTTATGTATGGGAAATGCATTCAACCAGCCGTTTCAACACTGCAGATCAGGGCTTGGGAAGAGGGGACCACAGCATACTGTTAGCTGTCATTGCAGCAGTGTTTGGGACTGCCTCCTCATGGAATCCTTCTGAAAGTATACACAATGTATCACACATCCCTCCGGGCACTATTGTCATACAGTCAAGAGCTATTATGATGCAGTCTCTGAAATCACATCTGCACTGGATGTATAGAGTTGCATTCAGTGGGACTATGTCCACAGGCCGTTGACTGTTTGGTAAACCACAAATGAAATCCATAGCATAGAACTTAATTATTTGGTGGTGGTAGCTGTCACAGTGAACAGCACCTCTAACTCCTCCTGGTCTTTGACACCCTCTTTTCTCCACTCCCAAACACCTGGCTTTGGTCTCTCTTGAGGTGGAATCATGTGACTCCTCCCACTCTTAGGCTGAGTCCTGGGTTATGTCCCCCTGTGATCAACTATGATTACCTCAGCAGGCCTGACTTCAGTGGCTGTGTTTCCTCTCCCTCCAGGAGCAATGACACGTATACAGTGACCAGACAGCCACCTTAGACTAAGGTGTTAATTTAGAACAAAAGCATTTAAGAGAAAACAGATCTTAAAGATATAAACCAGTGTTCCCTTTACTCCTTCCTTTCCCTGGGTCCAGGCAGCAATAAGCCTTGGGGGGGAAAACCCATCCTTTCAGACTGTAGAGAACCTCTTTGTCAACCGGTCTCCCTGGCGGTTGACCCCTGCCCTCCTCTCCTCAGAAGGGCTTTTTAACTGATGAGTGCTTTGATCTCTGGCTCCCAGCCTGGCAAAGTGAGGCTTCTATCTTCATAGGAGACAGGATCCAGGATCCTCAAAACTGATAGCTTCTCTCACTGTCTTGTCATTGCTACCAGGTGTTTGTCTTGGAGGTTATGTATCTGGACCCATTGTGTTTGTTTCCCTGTTTGTTTTCCCCACAGTTCCCCATTAAGCTAGAACAACACAGTCGCGCGGGAAAGTCCTATAACCCAGCATACAATAACGTGCCCAGCATGAACCAGGTCACCTACAGGGTTAATAAAACAATGACACCTCAGTATTCTTAGGTTATTACATAGCGATTCTCTGGCCACCACAGTAGTACTCGTGACATACTTTCTAGGTCCTCAAGAAGGAGCTCACAGTCTGAGGACAGATAGGCAAACAAGTAGACGTTGGTTAGGGAAGAAAACTAATGGGATTTTTCTCCATATATGAGCAAGATGCACAGAACTGCCTAGAGTGGATCTCATTGACTTGTCCAAACAATCTCTAACTTGAGCTTTTGCTGCCTCCTCATGGAAGGCAAACACTAGGGAAGGGGTTGTCCCTCCTGCTATGGCCCCCTTATGCTGCTACTGCAGATTGGGGGCAGGAGGGGAGACACAAAAGCCCCAGATCAGACTGGGATAGTAGGTCCCTGGGGCAGGAATTGAGTAAGACAGCCACAGATTGTCTTGCGGGGTCCTCTCCACAAACCCTCCTGTAGGGGGCATGCTGGGGTGCGGCTGTAGTGAATGTTGCTATGGCAACTCTCACACACAGACAGCCTGTGATGCTGCATGTTACAAGGCAGCAGTCCTGAATGGGGAGAGTGTAAAGGTGGCTCCAAAAGTTCACCGTTGATCCCTGTGCCTGGGCTGTGAGCTTTGCGTTGTGTCTGAGAGGTGCAGCCCAGCCCCTCTCCCTCACTGTATAAATTCTCGTCAGCCCAAACGTTTCCTAAGCACTCGCACCGGTGTTGGAATGCATCCCACAGGGCCTGGGTCAGAGCAGTCATCCACCTGCCTCACACCCGTCCTGAAAAGCACCGTGGTTCATTTGCAGAAATCCTGGCCGCTAGCTATCCAGCGCTAGTGTCTCCGGCAAGTCATGGGGGGAGCTTTCTATTAACAAGGGAATAGGTATTCCACTCCTAAAAGGACTCTCTTAATCCAGACAGAGGGTCTACAACCTGATGTCCCTGGGACCTATGTGACCTATAGTGCCACTGGGACCTCTTCAACAGGAACTTCAGCTCCCAGGCTAAGGTTCTCTCTTAACCCCCACACACGGGTAGTATAGCCATAACACTTGGCGCCTCAGCGGGAGTGCGTGTAACATCAGTAACTATTTGCACTGATTGCAGCCTGTACAGTTGTTTCGCTGTTAGTCAGCTGTCCAGGCCAGGTGAAAGCACGTTCTGTCACCATGGCAATTCCTTTGATCTGCCATCGTTTCAGAGCAGAGAATGCGCAGCTAGGACAAATACAGGGAAAAGAAAATGGGGTGGGGGAAGGGGGCGCTCCTGTAGATTCTAGGAAATTTAGACCCTGATCCTGAAGACACTTAAGCACGTGCTTAACTCGTGTCAGATTACCCGGGTGTAAACTTAAGCATTGCTTGTTTTTGCAGGATTGGGGTATGGTGGGTTTTTTAATCCCATTTTGCAGTATTGACCGATAGACGCTCTTGCAGTGGAAGATGATGCAATTCTCTCTATCCATGGAATTTAAATGCCATCACCCTAGTCTGAGCACCGAATGTGTTTATCTTCACAACAACCCTGTGAGGTAGGGCAATGCTATCATCCCCATTTTACAGATGGGGATCAGAGGCACAGAGACAGAGTGATTTGTCCTAGGCCAAGCAGGATATGAATGGCTGAGCAGGTACATGAGCCCAGGTCTCCTAAATTCTAGGCTTGTGACCTAACCACTGGTAATCCTTTCTGCTCTAATTGTGTAGGCCAGCTGTTTTGTTGAGGGAGTGTCTTCTTTCTTCTGCTTGTTGTCAAATGTAAATCATTCATGATTATTCCTGGTTTATTTCAGGCCTCTCTCCAAAAATCTTTAGTATCTTCTACTTTTTGATGAACTTCTTAAAAAAAAAAAATTATTCAAGGAAGGTGTTAGATCTTAGCAATGCACCACCAGAGTGGAGAGTTGTTCCAAATCTGATTGCCAGTACGTGTATCGGTAGGCATCAGTCAGAGCTACCAATTTTCCTCCCATGCGTGTAAATGTTGAGGAAAACCATTCCCAACACCTAATGAGGGCTGAGGGCTAAGTGAAAACTCTGAGATTCTGTTGGTTAATGCCGAACATCTGAAACCATTTTCACTGAGCATGCGCTGTGTGTTGTTTTGTGGCAGTGGGGTTACTTGACACTTCAGTGGATGCTGCTTAGGAGCACAGGATCGAAACCACAAGCCAGTTTACAAAGAACATACATGATATCTGCTGGGAGAGGAATGCTCACCCTCCAAATCTAAAGGGGGAGAGGAAAAAAAAACCCTCAGACTTCTGCAAACTGCTTCCCTTCCTTTTATTTTTTTTTCTAAATAGTGTAACAAATGAAACAGACTGAACATCAAAATGCCATTAGTTTCATTATTGTATGCCAAGCTTGAACACATAGGACTTAAGGGTACTCAGAGCCTGCGCAGTTAACAGTTAATTATTACTGAAATGATGTGTCCGAGTTAAACTCTTAAAGGACTGAAGAATTATGGAACTGTAACGAGGGAGACCCATTCTTGGCAAACACTTAAATGATTCAAATGCTAGGGAATTAAGCATGTTTTTCTTCTTCCTCTTAACACTTCATAAGCAAGCTGATGGTCCAGATCGCATAATGTGGGTTGAACAGTCCCATCTATCTAAGGAACTGACATTATATTAGAGTTGCCACTTAAGCATCAACTAACTGAAGCTATTTTAACTCACTGTTATTTTAGAAACTACCAAGTGTTTAATTTTTAGATGAAACTATTGAATGTGATCGGAACGAGGAGTTCGCACCAAGGTTGGATTCTGCTCCAACCCAAAGAGAGCCAGCAGTAGTACACAATGGGATTTGTACTGCCTTGTAGTGTTTGGTTGTTGAGCCCTCCTACTCCCTTATCCATGTGTAGTGGAGGTCTCTTTGGGGTGTCTGTAGAGCTGGTCAAAAAGTAATTTTAAAAATCTATGCAAAATTGGGTTTAAGTAAACTTTTGTGGGAAGTGCCCAGCTGCCCCTGAACGCTTTCAAATTTTTCATTGGAAAACCAAAACTTGAAAATTAATATTTTTTTGGCTGGAAATTTTCACTTTTTTTCAAATAAAAAGTTTGTTTTCTACAGACCATTTCCCTGTCCATTTTCCAGCCAGCTCCAGGTGGCTTGTCTCTTCTTAGAGCCTAGCCAGTCTGTGCCTTCCCTGGGCATGTCTACGCTGCAGCTGAGAGCGTGCCTCACAGCGCGGGTATACTGGCGCTAGTTCCGCGTGCTAAGAACTAGCAGCGTGGATCTTGTGGCGCAGTAGGTGGCTTGGGCTACCAGCCTGCCGGACCCCCCGAGTCCAAGCTTGGATGGCTACCCCGAACTGCCACCAGTGCCACCATGTCCAAACTATTTTTTTGCTCACTTGCTTGAACAGAGCTAGCGTGAGTCTGTCTACCTGGGCTGGGAGGCTTGTTCCCAGCTGCAGTGTAGACACCCCTCCTGTGGCTTTGAGAATCCATGTAGTTCCTTTTAGTCAACCATTAGCTGGGTGGGAAGACTCCACCTCCCTGAACGTATGTCGTCACTGCAGAGTTAGCTGGGTGATTGGCACATGGGTGTGAGAGGCCACACTGCAAAGCCAGATTTGAATGTATCCACTCAGCTGTGTCCATACTGGGGCTGCACTCACTCCTGTCAGGTGCTAGGACTCCTTGAGGCCCGTCCCCTGGTGCTGTGTGCTGCTGTACGCTGCGCTGATCTATGATTCTTTATCAGAGAATTGTGGGAGAACTTGTCTGTCCTGGGCATCTGGGGCAATTATGGGCAGGCATTGGAGGACCATGCACTCGAGTTGTATAGTTTGTCTCCTCAGTTCTTGCTGGAAAATGGGCGGGTTACCAGCCTTCATGCTAGATTCCCCAGAGCAATAGCCTGAAAGCACTGCTAAACTTAAGTGAGAGGGGTTTGTGTGCGGGAGGGAGGGAGGTTAGGGAATACAAGAGGAAAAGAGTATAGGCTAACTCTGCATTGAAGACACCCTGAGTGCTGAACCAACATATCCTTGTTTCCCCTTCTGCCACAACACTGCCCACAAGCTCAGAAGGAAGAGAGTTGCTTACTCTGTGCCCTTGACCCCTATGTAGGTCATATACATCTTTCTTTCCTGGAGACAGCAGAGAGCTCTTTGCATTAATGCAAGCCCATAGCTTTTCCAAGTTAAAGTCAAGCCCCAGTAGGTTGTTATTAGTATTTCACCTGAAAGGAGAAAAACAGACAAAGTTGATGATAAAGACCTACTTTAACATGGAACCTATGCTAAAACCCTGCAAGCTGACACTGCAAATGTAACTCCCATAGAAAAGTTTAAAAAAACGAGGAGTCCGGTGGCCCCTTAAAGACTAACAGATTTATTTGGGCATAAGCTTTCGTGGGTAAAAAACCACTTCAGTTGTATTTGAAGAAGTGTGTGGTTTTTTTTACCCACGAAAGCTTATGCCCAAATAAATCTGTTAGTCTTTAAGGTGCCACCGGACTCCTCGTTGTTTTTGTGGACACAGACTCACACGGCTACCCCTCTGATAATAGAAAAGTTAAGTAAAGCTGGTCGGGAAATGAAATTTCTGTCCCATGAGAAATTCCAAAATTTTCTTTCATACTGCTTAAGGAGGAAATGTCAAAATTCTGAAATATTTTGTTTTGGAACATCAAAATGATATTCCCAAAATGTTTCATTTTAATATCGACATGCTTATTTTTTAATGTTAAAACTTTATAATATGAACTATTTAATATACATTTAAATGTTAAAGTTGTCAGAACAAAATGAGAAAGTTGGAATGAAATATTCCACTTTGATTCAAATATTTGTGAAATTTTTCTGTCAGATTATTTAGAAATTGACATGAAACATTTTGACTGTGACAAAACAGCATTTTCCAACACAGAGCTGTCCCATTTAATTTTTTTTTGAACTACTCTATAGTGTTAAGATACTGGACTTTTGTACAAGATAGACTGGTCTCGCTATCTCTGTCCCGTCTTTTGGAATTACCACATGGTGTATGCCTCCCAGAGAGAAATTTATTATAGTGTGGTTAGCAGCTAGCTTTTTTATGGTTTCCCCTGTCTTCGAAGTAAAGTTCTCACAGATTGCAAAGAGGGCAGAGATAATTGATCAGATATGTCAAAATGCACATTAGCTTTTATTTCAATGGACGCGTCAACTTAACAGGTATTTCACCCCAAGTCCAGTTTTGTCGTTCTGTCACACTTTCCTATTATAAAGATGTTTTGAATCCCTATTGCTCCAAGTGAAAGATTTGCACAAACCTCAGGGGAAACACTGACCACACAAATATCCTAGTTGCGCAAAGACGTACCCCTGGGCACAGCTTGATTTAGCTGAATGGTCACATTGAAGTCAATGGGACTGCTCGCGTAGTTGTGCTGGTGTTTTGTCTTTGCAGGATCAGGGCCAAAGTGCTGACAGATGCAGAAAGTAAAGCATCCTAAATAACATAGCTAGTTGGATATTGTTGTTTTGGCCCCATTACTTTCTGCCTGAGGCACTTAAAAACCCAGTGCAAATGTAAACAAACCGTGGAAGTCAATGTACATACCAAACAGGATTGTTGATGGCTATTATGTTATATTCAGTGTGTGCATGTAACACATACACACACACACACACACACACATGCTGCTATACTTGACCTACATGATTTTAAGGTGGACGTAATGGAAATCTACCCAAGAAAAGTCCTCCACTGCCACTGCACTGGAATGGATTTAAAATAAGGACCATATTCAAGAAAAATTTCCCACTGACTTCAGTGAGAATTTTGTTTAAATATGGACTTCAGGACTTGGACCCAAAGCTTTTAATGATGATTGCTGCGTCTGCTCGTAATGGTAGCTGGTTGGCATAAAAACCAAGTGCTGTTATTTGTGACAGGTAGCACGGGAGCCGTGTGAAATTCATCACCAACCTTCCTTGCGTTTTCATGGAGGGGTTAATCCCAAGTGTATTAAATATTGTGTTTAGCTATAAATAGATGTAGGTTTCTTCTCCTGGCTAAAGCAGGTGGGCTAGTGGTTCTGCAAACTCCCCCTCAGGGTCCTCACAGTGACGCCTCTTTCAACAAGATGCCACTTACCTGCAGGTGGCTCTGGTGACCCGTAAGTCAGTATTTTCTTTTCAAATACAGTTCCCTGTCTACTCCTGCTGAGAAGTGTTACTTGAACTCTCAAAGAGCGAGGCTCAGCAACTGTACAGTAACTAAATACATTGACAGGACAGCTCCATTAGAGCTGTAGGTGGCTGAGTCTGCCTCGAATGTGCTGCTATTAACTGCGATGCATCCTGAAACATCCTTATTCTGGTACAAATTTGGGAGCAGCTCCGTGCTCTTCCCTGGTAAATGAAGTTATTGAAATCTTTGTGCTGTATCCCCTGACCCAACTGTCTCTAGTCTCTTTGGGGTGTCTGTCCTTAAGAGCCAAGCTGCCTGGGTGTTCCAAAGAGACGGGGCCAAACGCTGCTCTCCACATTTACACTGCTATAACGCAGAGCACAGTTTGGCCCAGTTGTGTCCTAAAAGGGCAGCTAGAATGGCGTCCTCTTTGAGCCAGACTGGGTTGGCTCTAGATGGATTTCAAAGACTTGCCTGCTGGAATACTGTAAGGTACTACTTGGTGTTTGAGTGAGGGCTGTTGCCACCTACGGGCTGGCCCACGAGGCAGATGAAGGAACTACCATTCCTAGCACCTACAAGAGTTCTTTCTTAGCAGCAGTGGTAGAGGTCTGTTTAAGAACTGAAGGAATAGAGGAACAATCCCTGTTCCTGACATGGGTGGAAGAGATTTGCCCAGTAGTTGCGGCTGTCACTTGCAGGTTGTGAATTTGTCACAATCCATTATATAGCACAAGCTTTAGCCAAAGGTGGAATGCGCAAAATCTTAGCAGTTCACCCACAACAAATGAGAGACATGAGATGACGAATTCATGCTCATGTCAACACTGGGATGGAATTGGTGTGGGCTTCCATTAGTCCTGGAATCCTTTCTCAGGCAAACCTCCCATTAGACCTTGGCTGAGTCAGCACTGCAGGGAGAAGCAAGCAGTGCAAATGAAGAAAAATGGCACAGATGGCTGCAGAACGATCTGACAGGAAGAAAGTGTACTTTGGTAGACTGTTGTCAGGAGGAAAAACAAATACCAACAGACCCGATTCAAGATGATGACAACTTAACAAAGAGGACATTACAACAATTAAATATATGGAAGCAGTACTTTAGTTTAACACTGAATGACAAGCCAGTGGCTGATCCCGGAGATCTAGTGGAAGGAGAAGATCGGGACTTTGAACTAGGACATATTGCTAGAGTAGAAGTAGAGGAATGGGTATCTCTCTCTCTCTCTCTCTCTCTCTCCACATACGCGCGACATATAGAAGATGATTTTTATATAAAACCATATTGGGGGATATTTTACAACACTGAAAATGTAGCAAGGGGAAAAAGTTCAGTCTATTTTATTCTCCAGAGATGGCATGGTGTAGCACTGACTGGAACTTGACACCTGGCGTCTGGGATAGGTTCTCTTAGTACGGGTGTGTACAAGAGCTCAGCACGGGGGCCCTGATGCTTGTTGGGGCCTCTCTCTAGGCACTGTTTTACAAATAATAAACAATAAAAACCTGCAAGAATGCCAGGCATTTTCTAAACGTGAGCAATTCTCATGTTCGTGAGCCTGCTTTCTTCCTAGCTGGGAGTCTGTCACAAAGAAACGTGTACTGTACTTAGACCAATATCCCACTTCAACTTTCTGATTAACTGCTATATTTTCTGTCACAAGTAACTTCCACAAGGTGCCTCTTAACTGTGAATGCAGAGGTTGGGGTTTTGTTAAAATTGAATAGCCTGTTGCCTTGGTTTCTTATTTTTATTCTTCATCTTGCAAGAAATGTAATTAACCCTGCAAAATCCAAGCCCTGTTAATGACTCCCACCCTTGCCCCAAGCATACTAAAAGAATAGTTGAGATAAGATCATTTATACATTTTAAGTCAATTTTAGAGCATTATTTCTGCCAAGACAGTGACCCCTTGTGGATTTTCCAAAAGTCTCTTAATCTATTTTGCTTTATATAGTCAAACGCTCATTTCAGACCTTTCCTTTGTCCCTTGCAATGCTGAAGTATCGGAAGATTTATTATTAAACAGAGGCTCCAGTATGATTTATGAAATTATAGCTGAAGCACATTGCGTGCTGGTTACAAATTGCAAACCTATTCTGTGGGACATGAGCTCCAATGAGCAGTGGATATATTACACTATAGGGAAAAAGAGAGTTTAAAACCATCTGGCCAACTGTAACAACTACAGCCACTCTTCTTTTGATGAGAAGATGATCTACATCTGGGCTTAATACAAAACATGATGGATTGACACAGGGTTTCATAATATCTTATACAAACTGGATAACTTTCACTTGGTTTCCTATAGCTGCCATTATAATTTTGAGTAGAGTGCTACATTCCTTTTCTCCTCTTGTTTCCTCACATGTCCTTTTATTGTATTGGTTGCTTATGTCTGAGGACTTTTTAAGATGCTGTGCATCATTGCCCACCAACATCTAGAAAGGGGTCGGAGCTCACACTGTACATATGGGCAGTAAGTTTGAGAGGTTGTAAGGCAACAGTACAGCACCAGATGTGGAATCATCACTTTGGCTAAATCAGCTACCTATAAATATGCACCAGATGTTATTGGGGAAGAGGGAACTGGAACATATTATCAGGAAGGGTGTCTCTCTTTCTCAAATGAAAGCTCTCCCTTGGAGACTATTCCTTTAGCTGCTACTTCTAGCTCAGCTGTTCAAGGAAAAATGACCTGAGTACCATATGCTCTTGGTATCACTCTGGGCTCTGAGTGCATGCTGAAGGACATCCCTCAAGTTCCCTCCTTCCAGAGGAAGTATCAGTGGGCCAGATTCTCAGTTGGTGTAAATTGGTGTAGCTCAACTGAAGTCTATGCAGATTTCAGGAAGTTTTTAGTCAATAGAACTATGCTGATTTCCACCAGGTCCAGAATCTTTAGCCTATCTGAAATTAAGTTACTGGTTAGCGTTGGCCTAATGATTTGTAATGAGTAATTCATTCAGTGAATTTTGCCTCCTCGTAGGGTGACTAGATGTCCTGATTTTATAGGGACAGTCGCGATTTTTGGGTCTTTTTCTTATATAGACTCCTATTACCCCCCACCCCTTGTCCCAATTTTTCACATTTGCTGTCTGGTCACCCTACCTCCTCCTCTTGTGGCGATTTCCTTGAATGAGCTTATTTAAAATGGAAAAACTTCTGCAAACACAGATTCTCAGCCTGTAGCTTGTCTGTGAGCAGGTCACTTTGTATCTGATAGTTAAACTTTTTTGATTGGGTACAGAGATCACATGGCATTCTTTCTACTTCTTGATTGGGTGAGTGTAACTCTTAGGATCAGATTTCTAATGTGATCACTTGGAATTTCAAAGTTGGATTATTTTTTTTCTGCCAGTGTTGTGTAATTGACTGCCTTACGATTGGCTGTTTGGGCGTATAGTCCTGCCAGGAAACTCGCTTGCTTCCCGAGAATAATCCAGCAAGTCCAAAGAGAGTGTGACCAGAAACTTTAAAGAAACACTTTGTAAATATTCATTTGAAGTCTCCAGCCGGTTCCACTCCTGGAGATACTTGCAAGTAATAGTTCTAAATGGAATTCCCCTTTTCACCTCTACAGCTGTTCACTTCCAAGGATGATTGTGTTCTATAAGAGGAAGGCTTTCCCTGGACATCGATTTGGTACCTTACATACAACAGATTCTTTGAAATGGAGTGGGTTGCAGATGGTTCAACCTGATCTGTGTAAGAAAGGCTCTGTGACACTTCTGTCATTAAGACACATAAGAGTTAACACTGCCAGGGGCTTAGAATAGATAACTTTATCGGGAACCAATAAGATGGCAGAATTTCCAGTAAACTATTAAGGCACTCAGGTACCTTGGAGAGATACAGATAGCTAGACAGGCAGTTAGTAATACTTTAGATCTAGTCAGCTCCTTTCGTCTTAAAGAGCTTTTATAAACATCCCAACTAAGTATTAGAACTGTCATTTTACAGATGGTGCAGCTATGCCAGTGTTTGCCTTGTCTTAGGCAAATGTGGTTGGAGGTGGGATTAGAACTCTGGAGTGTCTGGGTGTTAGTCGTGTGCTCCCACCAGTAGACCCAGGCCTCCAGCTAAGACCCGGTACTTCGTTTTAATTTATTTCATGGCTGGGATGTTGGGAAGCACTCAGTGGTGGCATCATAACTTCCTCAGTTAATAGTAAAGCTCCCACTAACTTCCATGGGAGCAGGGCTAGGCTGACATTGAGAGCGGTTGAAACCTCCAAAGACAGTTGCACCAATCAAAACAAAATCCAAAAGAAAGGCAAGTAAAACACAAGATCTGGACGCTTGCTTTGGTTTGGATAAGCTCCCAAAATATAGATGCTTATCCAGGCTTTAATTAATTCAATTCCTGGAGCAGGGGTTTGCTTCTTTAGTAAACTGAAATATACTCCCACCCTGCTGTGCATCGTCACTCATGCAAGACGGTCACTAAATATTTTGCTGCCCTAAGCCAGCACCTGTTCTTCGCTTGTGGGAGCCCACGCCAGAGATGAGGAAATGTGAGGAGATTGGTGCTTGGAGGATTGTAGCATTGCCAGTATTGGTTTAGGAACCTGAAATGCTTCCTAAATCCTTTGTGTCCGCAGACCTTCCAGCACTCCTAATGCTTCAGTGGGGGGATGGCACTGTCTGGGAGCAAGTGTTCGAAATGCCCCTGCAAAAGTTCAGTCCAAATAACTGCAATACAAAGTATGGATGGGCACCAACGCTTTGGCAGCTAGACAGGTTCAGTTGAGCCCCCCAGCATGTTATCAGCCAGTGTTTGAGAATTTCCGTCCCAGCAAACCCTGCACTAATTTCAGTGGGGGTTTTGCTGAAGTAAGGACTATAAAATGGAGAATTTAGCCTACAACTGGACAGAGGAGGAAATATTTACCATTCAGTCCTGGAGCTGTGATAACGCGGGGTTCAAAGTGTTTGAGTGTGCCCATTAGAAGCCCAGATGCTCTTACACGATTGTATTTATTCACACAGCTTGCTTCTCCCTGCAATGCGGACTCAAACAGTGTCTAATAGGAGGTTTGCCCAAGTAAGGATTCCAGCACTGAGACCAGTGAGAGCCCAAACAAATTCCACCCCAGTGTTGGTCAGAACATAAATTTGTCATCTCTCATGTCTCATTTGTTGTGGGTGAGCATCCGTAAGTTTTTACTTGTGCTGTATAATGGACTGTGACAAATTCAGGCTCTGCAACTGACAGCCGCAATGACTGGGCAAATCTCTTCCACCCGTGTCGGGAACAGGGTTTAAAACTCTGCTCCTTCAGCGCTTAAACGGGCCTCTACCACTGCAGCTAAGAAAACTCCCTTGTAGCTGCTAGGAGTGGTAGTTCCTTCATCTGCCTTGTGGGCCAGCCCCTAGATGCAACAGCCCTCACTCACACACCAAGTAGTACCTTACAGTATTCCAGCAGGCAAGTCTTTGAAGTCGATCTAGAGCCAACCCAATCTGGCTCTTAGAGGACCCCATTTTAGCTGCCCTTTTAGGACACAACTGGGCCAAACTATGCTCTGAGTTATAGCAGTGTAAATGTGGAGAGCAGCGTTTGGCCCCGTCTCTTTGGAACACCCAGGCAGCTTGGCTCCTAAGGACGGTGTTCCGAACAGGATGGAGAGTAAACTATAAATTTCTGGAACACCAAGAATCCTGGCTAAGACTCATTGTTCTAATAAGGTTATGAAATACTGACATGGATTTCTGAGATACTAATTAGGGATGGGCAAACTGGAATGGAGAAAATAAGAAATCCCCTTGCACTCCTCCTGGGGTTAGGGAGAGGTCAATTAAATTGCATTTTGTGCAGCAATCCACATCCAGGTTCCAGGAGGGATTGGAAGGAGAAGTGCTAAAACACCGTGGGAGGCTGTAGTTCTATTCACAGGATTTCCAGACCAACTCAAAGCAGGATGGTAACCTAAACCTTCTGTGACAGCGCCTGTTCTTGTGCGATTTCCAGCTCCCTTTCCAGACTCAGGAGTCTGGTATAAGATCATAGATTAGATGAGCAATCAAAACTGTTAGAGGCTTACCTGAACCTCCAAACTGTTTGAGATTCATTTGTCTCTTATTAATACTTCTTTGTACAGCATCTCTCTTCCAAAGATCTGAAAACAAATAAATACACACACACCCCCATACCCATTTGACAGATGGAGAAAACCCCGCTTCAGAGGGGGTAAGTGACATTCCTAAGGTCTCACATCAAGTCAGTGGCAGAGTTGGGAACAGGATCCAGGAATCCCAGCTCCCAGTGCTTGCCTCTAACAGCCTCAGTGCAGCTGTATGTAGAGCCCATATGGACGTCACAGGAGCAAACAGCGTCCTTTGTCTTTTGTGCATAAACGTAGTGTGCACGTTCTGACGGGTACACACAGAGAAATTGATTGGTTCCCAATTTAAAGCGTGCAGTAAGGTTGCCTGCTCCTCTTCTAGGCAGGCTTCAGTTATCAGTTACCATCTTCAAGTATTCCTGGTTGCCAGTACCTCCCCTGGTCAGTCTTTGCTGGTGGTGCTTCTATGGAGCCTTGGCTCCATACTTACTCTGCCCCTTTCAAGCCGTAATCCTAAGAGAGAATCCTTAGGGTATCTGCCATCTGCTGGGGTGGATTTATTTTGATCACCTAGCTGGCACAGGGAGGTGTACTAGCAACAGTGTATGCCTAGGAACCTGGCCCCACCCCTGGGGGATCCCTGTGTGGCCACGGAAGACTGCTTCTATTAGATACACAGTGGTTGGTGCAATATGAACATCAGAAGTTATATATGGATGATCACATGGTATTATTCCTGCAGCATGGGTACTTTCTTTTACAGAGCTGGTTTCTTGTTTAAGAAACTCCCTCCTCTTGGAGTTTCTAGTTTTAGTAGCCAGATAAATGCATATAACACAAATTTTACTGAAAGTCTGGAAAAATGTTTGATAGGAAACCTGGAGAAAACAAACTGGGAGGTGATATACTGCATCTTAATGGAATGGAGTGGGAGCCAGGAATTTCTGGTTTCTAACCTTGTCTGTATTCTTCTATTGATTCTGCTACTGGCTTTGGCCCAGTTACTTGCTCTCTCTGCATGTGAATTAGGGATAATGATACTTAATTAAGATTAACTAGTTAAATATTTATAATAGAAGATGGCAGGAGCTGGGCAGGTGCATTGATTATAATTATTGGAGGTGGTGTTTGTTAACATGGGAGCTGCCCTGAGTTTGTCCCTCATGCTGCAAATGAACCTAAACCACCAAGTCTGGTTCTGCCACAGACCAAAAGCAGAAGTTCTAAAATTCCCCTGCACGGCCGCCCTTGGTGAAACTCCAAGCCTTACTAGAAGCAGGAAGAAGTGGGAATCTCCCAAAGGAGCCTGTTGTGATACAGTATTTCCAGTCCAATTTTACTCATGAGGTCTGGGTAGCTGAGGTGAATTTTCCATCCACATGGAAATGTTTGGGTACCTGCATCCAAACTACATCTCTGAGTCTTTTTTGAGGTTAACTGTATCTTGGGCATTTATTCTATGAGACAGTGGTGTCAACGTTGCCTTGAAGAAGCCTTGCGATGCAGCACCTGGGTCATATTCAGAAGTTGGCGTAATTTGCACCTTTGGGTCCCCTCAGTATTAGGACACTAATTTAGACTCACTTCTTAATGACCCGTTGGATGTGACCTCTGAATTTGGCCAACTCAATGTAAGGAAGTCTAAGATGGGTGAAAAGAGCGATGTAGCATGATAGATAATTTACACCAATTTACTCATCTCTGAATGTGGCACCCATTCTATCTTTGCCCATGCCACCAGAACTCCAATAGAGGTAAGACCTCGGTGGGAGAAATTTGTGGCGCTCTGGTGGGCTTGTCATAACTCCTGCGGTTCTGCAAGCTGCATACCTGCCTTAGTCCGCATGGGGCCCATTGAGCTGTCCAGCACTGTCCATCTGTTTCCTTCCCCTCCCTTAGGTTTTGTGGCAAACAGAGTATCAGGAAATCCCATCATTCCCAAGAGGGTGAAACAATAATTTTTGCCTGCTCATTCGTTTTTCTCCATCTGGTTTTCATTTGTTGTCCCCCATAACTGTTTGAGTCCCGAGTTCAGTAGCTCCACCCCTTACGCTGGGGAAGGGGCCTTCCGCTGTGGGTGGGCTTGTGCCCGCCCACCTTCCTGGGACTTCAATAGGTGTGTTCTCCAGCTTCAGTTCCCAGATTAGGAATGATTTTCAGAGCCAGGGGACTGCAGTTGTAGTCAACCTAGCGCCATCACTTAACAGTTGGCTCAAAATGGTAGCCCCGCTGAAGAGGTGATTGCTATTAATAGTGTTCACACAGAAAATGAGCCTCTGGAAATCTAGAACAGCAAGCTGTGGCTGAATAGATCTGACTGTCAGGCCTCTAAGCCAAGGGAACACCTACCACGTCTGACCAACACAACTGAAGATGCAGAAAACAAACCAACAGGTCAGAATTTGTGTTTTCCTGCCAACTGGATCTGACTAATGGAAGCGACATTTTCCTTCTAGAATCTTTCTGGTATTACTGTTTCATGACTAACCAGATCGAACCTGATAGAAAAGAAGACACAACTTTAAACCTACTCATCGGTTTCACTTTTTTTTTCAACTAAGCAGCAATGGGACATGCTTTTAATTTTGTGTGTTAGCTAAATAGGGCTGGTTCTGATTAACAAAGGAAAGATAGCAGTCAGAAAAGCTCCGTCGTCTTTGCTGTCTCAGTCAGGTCGTGTATGTACAAGACTTGTTCTAGTAACTCATCTTTTAGTAAAACAACGATACCCACAGAGGCGCTTCAGTTAATTTATGCACTTGCTATCACGTATATGAAGTAACAACTTATCTAAAAATACACACTTTAGGGTGAAAAACTCTGGCTATATTAGTTCTTTTTCTACTGTACTAACATGATGGCTGTTACTTTCCCCTATGCTGCATCCACTAAATCTTTAGGCGTATTCATGTGGCTGTTTTCTCAGGTCATACATTGCATATAAATTAGGTGAAGTCACCCTGAATTAACTGTGTGTCGTTTATCCTGTGTGTATCTGACCCAGTGTGGAATTTCATTTTAAGATCTGTTTTCAATTGTAAACTTAAAATTCTACCCACAAAATGCAGAAATATGGCATTTTGGTATATTTACAAGTATAAAGACATGTGAACTGTATGAGAGAGAGAGATGTAACATAAGCATAGGGTATAGGTTACGTATAATGCAGGGTATATGTTAGTTATAATGCACAAGTCAAATTCATCCCTGGAGTCAACAAGTCCAATTTCCAGTGAAGTCATTGGAGATTGGGCCAGCTTATGCCGGAGCCAAATGTGTTCTGTGTACAAAAGGGATACTTAAGCAAAGATATACACTCTAAAGTACTAGTAATGAAACCCTCAACCCTGGGTGAATACATCCATACCTGGATGGGTTGCTATACATTTATAATGCCTGGGAAAAAGTGCCCTCCATAAACCCTGTTGGCTGATGTTCTCAGTATAAGCAAACATATCTTTTATTCTAAACACTTCCAGCCTTGCCACTTCTGTACAATGAAGATGTAATCGATGTCTTAGATTGCAAGCTATGTGGGAAAGGGACAATATCTTCCTTCATGTGTCGATGCAGTCCTCAGGACAACAAACCCCAATCCCAACTGGAATTCCTAGGGGTGATTCTAATATAAATATTAAGTAATTGTTAAGGCTACGTTTTAGTCACTGGTATTTTTAGTAAAAGTCATGCACAGATCATGGGAACTAAAGAAAAATTCATGGCCCGTGACCTGTCCATGACTTGTACTATATACCCTTGACTAAATCTTGGACGTTCTGGGGTGGGGGGCGGCCCGGGGGGCACGAGGGACAGTGCCAGGCTGACCGCACCGGCTGCTGCAGAAGTCACGGAAGTCACAGAATCTGTGACCTCCGGTGACACTCACCACCTTAGTAATCGTCATTCAGTACCATGTGAGTTCACCTGTTATCAATGAGATTGTGGCAGTTCTAATCAGCTTGTTGAGGGATGCAGATGAAATGCTATTGGAAAGAATGACTGTTATATTGGCATAAATGACATATATTTAAACTGAACAGCAATTGGTAGGTTCTTACTGAAGGTGAACATTAGCAAGACTATTTTTGTACCGGGAAAGTGGTTTTTTAAATGATCCAGATTGACTTTGTTATGACTGTATTGTAAACTTCTTGACACGTATTCAAATGTTATTTTATTAGCAAAAAGTCCCCTAAGTGCTATTCCAGATAAACCCATTTGTATTGTCTATAGGTCATCAGGCAATAGATCACCACATGGACAACATGTGCATTGCTCCAAGAACAGATCTGCAACCCTTAGAATTATAAACTTGCATTTCCAAGGATTTATAACGAGGCTGTAAACATTAGCTTCAGGGTGAAACTTGGCGCATGTGGGCTATGCTGTAGAGAGAATATGCCATGCATTAATTAAAGCAACTATTTGGCACAAATCTCCTTGTCTAGTTATGTGAATACCACTGTAAAAATATGTAACTGTTCAGAAGTTTTATCTTTCTATCTGAACAATGGTTTCTTTTTTACATCATCAGATTTGGTGGTTTAATCCACAGTATCGATTGAATTGCTTTTATAAATTGTATTCAAGTTTTTTTTTAAATAAGTCTAAGCTATCAAACTTTTAAAAAATAATTTTAAACTTAAACCACCACTTGGCCTAACCTGATTCAGTGCTCCGGACAGCTGAGAAATGAATTTTTTTCCCGTGGAAAATTTTCAACAAAAATGGAAAATAGTATTGATTGTTGCTTTTCTTTGAAATTTGTTTCCACTGAAAAAACTGAAAACTCCAACTCCCCCAAAAGTTCAGCTTTTTTAATTTATTTTTTAGTGGAAATCCCAATATTTTGATAAAAATGGAAATTTTCTCTCTCTCTCTCTCTCTCTCAAATCCAAAAGCAATTTTTGTATTGCCAAAACATTTTAATGGAAAAAATTTAATTCCTATCTGTCCAGTACCTTCCAGCATTTAATCAATCAAATTATAATCTTAGCTTCATTTGACTTCAATGGCCCTACACTGATTTACAATAGCCAACTAAGCTTCTGGCCCCCGCATTAGGCTTTGATCCTACTCCCATTGAAGTCATTGGTGATTTTGCTGCTTTCTACAATGGGAACAGTATTGGTCCCTTGGACAACTAATGAGGATGTCATGTTGTATTGAGGCTTAAAAGTAAGACCACAAGCCAAATGATCTTCAATCAAACACGTAAAATGATCCAACAAATATATAGCTAATATCACATACTACATGTTTGTTTACTCTTTTGTGCATTGTTCCATTAATGTGCTCCATTAATGTGAGCTTACTGAATAAAGAACTCTCTCAATGGGTTGCTTGGACTGAAGTCCTATTTTACTTGTAAATTTATTCTTCACCTTGAACGTTTTTGCATTTAGGATCAGAGCTGAAATTTACGCTTATACAAGTCATAATTTCTACAAAGCCTCCCATCCCTGCCATAAAGAATTTTCAAACCGTTTTAGAGGTCCCTAGGGCTTTTCTTTCCCTGAAAACAGAATTGACTATTGATTTTGGAGCTCTGAGTCTCCCACACCCCTGGACGGGCCTCTGTGCATATATTTAGAAATGAAGATCATACCTTCCATCTCTAAAATAATTAAACTTGATGACTTAACTTTAGACCATGACAATTAAAAGCTCACTTTTAAGTTTTGTCCCGTGTTGTAATCTATTCAGTCTCTGGAGTCTCTTTGCTTATCAACTGTGGGGTTACCATGCCTTTTCTATAGTTTTTTCTCACTGAGTCTGGGAAATCTACCACAAAGTTATATCCTGTGATGTAAAAATTAATCTATTGGAATTAGGGTGACCAGATGTCACAATTTTATAGGGACAGTCCTGATATTTGGGGCTTTTTCTTATATAGATGTCTATTACCCCTCACCCCCTGTCCTGATTTTTCACCCTTGCTATCTGGTCATCCTAATTGAAATGTTGCAAACTTCAGAGCTCAGTAAAGTCTCTGCATTTGTGGTGCTAAGTTTGCATGTCTGAATGGGTGTATGGGCTCTGGGGGAGTGATATTGTCTAAAGGTCTAATCCTGAAGTTCTTACTCCATCCTTACTGGGCAAACCTCTCCAAAACATTTTTTTCAGCAAATATTTACTAGAATAAAAAATTGAATTCACTTCAGCTGAGCCTGCACCCTTTGGTATATTCACGTTCTTCAAACGTTCTAGCACATGAGCCCACTGTCAGGAATGTTTAGCCTGTTCAAAGGAAAAGCAAATTTTGAACTTGTCAGTGTTCACGCTGGCAAACAGATTCTTTGAGCGAACCCTTATCCAATCAATGAGCAGAAACAATAGCATGTGACTTGTTTGTCCTGGCAAAGCTGACCAACGTGGCCTGGAATACTCACCACAAACTGCTCACACCCAATCTATGGAGCAAGAATTATTTACAGGTGAATAATTCCATATAACACATACATACCAGTAAATCTTAGCCTGCAGACCGTTTGCTAAGGCAAGGTTTAGTGCTTACCCCTGAGTAGCCTCATTGAACTCGATAAGGCTATTGGAGGTAAGAACTACCCCACATCAGGGAGGATAGCAAACTGGGCAGTGGGTGCACTGCCTTTAAGAGGCAACGTGGTCTGGAGAGATGAGTGGAGCGGTGTGGTGCTGGGCAAGTCACTTGACCCTTCCGGTTCATTTCCCCCGTTTGTGCAAAGGGGATAATCCTCTCAATCCTTCTGCAAGAGGAAGGCTGTTTAGCATTAATGAGTGATTAAATGCTGTGAGCATGTTTAAACACTCAATACTAGTGAAATACCAGAACTCACAAGGCTCCTGGTTCAAAGTGTACTGAAGTTGATGACTTCAGTGGGCTTTGGATCAGGCCATGATCCTGCAAGCGCTTCCTGCTCTGCCTACTGCCAGGGCTGGCTCTAGGTTTTTTGCTGCCCCAAGTTCCGAGAGCACAAGTGCCGAAGCGCAAAAAAAAAAAAAAATATGGCCGGAATGCCACCCCTGGAATTGTGCCGCCCCAAGCACGTGCTTGCTTTGCTGGTGCCTAGAGCCGGTCCTGCCTACTGCTTACTGCCAGGGGTTACCCCACTGAATTTAACGTTAGTAAGAGTTTGCAGAATTGGGCTGCTCATTGGTTAAGAGCTACGCATACTGTGTTCTAAAATGCCCTGTTATTATTTTACCTGATTCGTTCTTCCCTCCCCGGTCCAACTGTTTCTCATTCACCTCTTGTTTCTTGTCTTTTAGACAAGTTCTATGGAGAGGGGATTGTCGTTTTGTGTTTGTGCAGGGCCTAGAACAACGTGGTTAAGGTTTCTAGGAGCTGCCCTAAGATAAATAATTGTAACCTCTTCCTGCATCGCACTGCAGAAATGTGGGGCTCAGACACTGTAAACCTCCCAAGAGATTCCCTAATCAAACACTCCATTGTTTTTCTAGGCTCCATTTCTTAGAATTAGGCCTAAGATTTTTTTTTTTTAATTATCTGCTTATGTAGTCAGAAAACCACATTCCGATTTTTAAAAGGTCATCAGGAACTTTAGAACCTCACTGGAGACTCTGTACTGTTTCCAGCAGTCCTCTAGAAGGCTGTGGAAAACAAAACCAAAGAACCTCGCCACCTTTCCTGATCAATTTCTTTTAATATGTAATACTTTGCTGTAAACACCACCTGGACACCACTGTTTAACGGCCATAAATGTTTGCTCATAAATAGGTTAGAGACTTATACTAGCCCAAGCCTCTCCACATGCCAACAAACCAACCGCTCCCAGTACAGTAGAAAAATCTGTACTCTTCTGCAAACTGCAAATGTTCATGAATTTATCCTTTCTAGGGGCCTGGTTCCAATCCTTGGCTCACATGAGTAGTTGTCACTCGTGTGAGTAGCCACTGAAGTGAATGGGACTGTTTGCATGAGGAAGCTCCAGGTCAATGCAGATGTCTTGGAACACACCTGGTGGAGAGGAAATGGGCTTGAGACTTCAACCTCTTCCATTAATTCGCTGTGCAAACTTAGCCTAAGTATTTCATTCCCCGGTGCCTTGTTTTTCTCTCTTTGTAAAACAGACCAAAAGTTTTAAATCTGAGAACCTAAAGTTAGACTCGCAAATTTATATTTTCGGTGCCTAAATATATAATATAATATACGGAGATATACCTATTTCATAGAACTGGAAGGGACCCTGAAAGGTCATTGAGTCCAGCCCCCTGCCTTCACTAGCAGGACCAAATACTGATTTTGCCTCAGATCCCTAGGTGGCCCCCTGAAGGATAAGGATTGAACTCTCAACCCTGGGTTTAGCAGGCCAATGCTCAAACCACTGAGCTATCCCTCCCCCTTGGACTGGCAGGCTTAACCTTAAGAACCCACATTTGTGGCCACAATATTTAATACCCTCACTTGGGTGTTGAGGCTTGTTTAATTATTGGTAACCCCCCCCCCCCCCGAAAGATCCTCAGAACAAAGGTGCTGTGTGTGTTGCTATTATAAACTCTCTCTGCTAGTACCGCTTGTACTTATAAATGTTGATTGCATTGTACTTACTTTTTTACGGCTGCCATCAGTTATATTACCTGAAGTGCACTACGAATGATTTGCAATGTTGAAATGGTTGAGTTAATTGGCACTAAGAATGTTGTACTATTATTAGGTGTGCCTTAATGTAACAATCTCCATTTTCTTGTATTTACTCTGTACTACTGAGCAAACGCAAAGATAAAAGAAGGTGGATTTAGTACTCTTAGCACTTCTCTCTTCTGCACTCAAGCCAAGTTGTATTATTTTCTTTTCTTTGGGTTCAGGCCTAAAAGCAGCTCAGGTCTGTGCAAGTTTAAACAAGACAAACCAGGGCCTCATTAAAAATTACTCTCTCCTGGATAATATTCAACACAGGATTAATGGTAAAGGGAATGATGTCATCTTTTAAGCTCCTGTGACCCTTTGCACTTATTTAGCATGCTGTTGAAATGAAATGTTTGCTACATGGCAAAGTTCTCATGCTGGAAAAACTGGCGCTACTGCATTTATGGAAACCGAAGATGAATATATTAAGATCAATGTGAAGAATAATTAATTAGATGTTAATTAATAGATATGAATCTGCGGAATCTTCTTATCTTCAGTGATGTTAAATGAGAAGTGCTCTGCATATGAGCTAAGCCAACATTCATCTCTGCTTAGCACTTTCCAGCCTATACCAAATGGCTTGTGCTCCATCTGAAGGCTACCAACAGAAGATACACGAAGTTACCTATGCAGAGAGGACGGCTCAGACTGGCTGCTCTCCAGGTCCTAGCAGGTTAATGCTTCGGCAGAGTCAGCAATTCCCCAGCAGTCAGAGAGAATAACTCATCTATGCCTTGACATTTTTGGAACCAAACTGTCTCTATTGTTGAGGCTGGATTCAATTTTTCAGGCCTTGGACCGGGAGCCAATCTAACTCCACAGATTTTTATATGGATGTGATTCCAATGACTTGGGAATTATTGCTGATTTACACTAGACCAGAACCAGGATCTGTACTGGGACCGGTTCTGTTCAACATTCTCATAAATGATCTGGAAAAGGGAATGAACAGTGATGTGGCAAAATGCACAGACAAAACAGAATTCCTCAGATAGGCAAGTCCAAAGCTGACTGAGTAGAGTTACCAAGGGGTCTCTCAAAACGGAGAGACTGGGTAACAAAATGACAGATGATATTCAATGTTAAGTACATAGTAACCCACGTATGTATAGTTGGGATTATGTTCTCCAAAGCGATGGGGTCTAAATTAACTGATGCGACGATCTCTTTCTTGAGTAGTATCCACTTTGTGGATAGTTCTCTGAAAACACCTTCTCAATGTGCATACTCAGTCCAAAAAGCTAACAATCCTAAAAACCATTAGGAAAGGGATAGATAATAAAACCGAAAATAACATAATCCCACTATATAAATCCTTGGTACACCAATACCTTGAACACTGTATGCGGTTCTGGTCACCCCATGTCAAAAAAGACACGAGAACTAGAAAAAGTACAGAGGAGGGCAACAAAAATGATTAAGGGGACCGAGCAGCTTCCCCAGGAGGAGACTGACACTGTTTATCTTGGAAAAGAGATGATGGGGGTGGGGGATGATGGTCTATAAAATCATGCATGGTGTGTAGAAAGTGAATAGGGAAGTGTTATTTATCCCTTCACATAACACAAGAACCAGGGGTCACCCAATGAAATTAATAGACAGCAGGTTTAAAACAAACTTAAGGAAGTACTTCTTCACACAACGCACAGTCCACCCACGGAACTTGTTGCCGAGGATGTTGTGAAGGCTAAACTTATTTATAACTGGGTTTAAAAAAGAATTAGATAAATCCATGGAGGATAGGTCCGTCAGTGGCTATTAGCCAAGATGGTCAGGGATGCAACATCATGCTCTAGGTGTCCCTAAACCTCTGACTGCCAGAAGCTAGACCTGGATGAGATAATTGCCCTGTTCTGTTCATTCCCTCTGAAGCATCTGGTACCAGCCGTTGTCGAAAGACAGGATACTGGGCTAGATGGACCTGGATGCTGACCTTGTGTGGCCATTTTTATGTTCTTATGTTAACCAGGCCCTGTGTCTTGATTCTGGGATGAGCGAAGGTGCCAAGGAGTTTGTGCTTCAGGATGGCCTCGGGACAGGGCTCATGGATACGTTGTTGGTGCAGTACTGTGCATGCAGCCTTTCATTCTTGCATTTTACCTTTCGCTCTGTCTTCCAAATAGATCAGTTATTCAGCATGAACTAGACTGTGAAACCTGAACTCAGTTTGGTGAACATTTGCTGACCCATCGGAGGCCTGTTCAAGTGCTCACCAACAGCGGTAAGGGTTTGCAGCCTAGCCCATGTATATCAGATGCCACTGTGATTAAATCAGTGAAAGTAAGCACAATTAAATCAACTAGTCATTCTAGATTAAGGACAAATCTAATAAATTGCATGTGCAATAGTAATTGTATAGCAACCTCTGTCTTGATGTTTATAAACAATTGATTGCACAACATCAGCTAATTAATTTGCACAACACCCCTGGGCCTAGGTAACTGACCTGACTCTGTCACTAACTTGCTCTGTGACCATGAGGCAAGACTGATAGCCAGGGGTCTGTTTCTGTTGTCCCACCAGTTGTTAATCTCCCATTGCAATTAACCATGGGAGAGGCCAAAGATGACCGTACGCACTGAGACTGCAATAGAAGACAGAGTCATAAATGTCAACATAAACTGCCCCTTTCAGCCTAAAATAGCACTTGAAATTGTCCATTTCAATGGTGAGGGATTCTCTGCAGAGAGGGGTGACGTTCTATCTTACATGTAAGATAGATATTACGTACTTGTAAGAGACCAAGACAAACAGCACCAAAATTCCCTGTCATGCATATGGCTCCAAACACCAAAAGCAACATCTATGGCACCACAATACACTGAAAAACACTGCTGTGAAACACCATTTACTCTAGTTCATACCAGCAAGTGACTCATTCCCCATGCTGCAGGGGAAGGTGAAAAACCTTAGGGTCTTTGCCAACCTGACCCACCCCAAATATGGTGACCAGTAAGACCCTGAGCATGTGGGCAAGACTCCCCAGCCAGACATGTGGGAAAGGATTCTCTGTAGTAACTTGGAATGCTCTCCACCTAGTGTTCCTTCTCTGGCAGTTGGAGATATTTGCTAATAGCAGTGGCAGATGGGTCATATGCCATCATAGGCAACCTCATCATATCATCCCCACTGTGAACTTATCAAGATGTTATAACGAGAAGTATTTTTTCCACGTTTAGAGGTGTATGAAAGCTGCAAACATTCCTTGGCGCTCCATGCTGGTAATGCAGAGGGTAAATGCACCAAGATCTCTTGGAGTGATGGTTAGCAAACGCGGACAACTTAAAGGTTGTGCATTGCTTTCAGATGGACCAGGAAGAAGTGCCCAGGCTAGCCGCATCACACTGGGGTTAGCATTATGTTGTGTGACGTTATTGCCAGTGGATAGCTGGCTTAGCAGAAAGGTCTGACATCCCTAGACTACTTGCAGGTTTTAATAACCATTAATCAATGGATGTTAACCATACGCAATTGATTGTGCACTTTCACTGCCACCAGGTAATTTCTCCATTCCTGCCTTTCACCCGCACAGATCCTCTTCTGTTTGCTTTGGAAGTACAATGGCTACCTCCTGGTGTCAGCCTTAAGTTGCTGCTGCTGTTGTAGACAATACAAGTAATGGGTTTTCCTCAATCCAATGTTAAGATTGCTTGTCTAGTAAGAGATTACGAGCTGTTCACTGTTCATGCTGGAGGAAGCAGCCTTTATGAAGAGGCGCTCACCAATGCCTCAAGGGAATCCTTTTGTGACTGCCAGCTTCCTGGAAGTGACCTGAAGAGAGAATTCACCCACTGGAGCACACGAGATTATTTGCAGACACACCCTACAGCAGAGGTTCTCAAACTGGGGGTCGAAACCCTCAGGGGGTCGTGAGGTTATTATGTGGGGGGTTGTGAGCTGTCAGCCTCCATCTCAAACCCTGATTTGCTTCCAGCATTTATAATGGTGTTAAATATATAAACAAGTGTTTGTTTTTAATTTATAAGGGGGGTCACACTCAGAGGCTTGCTATGTGAAAGGGGTCACCAGTACAAAAGTTTGAGAAACACTGCCCTACAGAGAAGGGCCCAAGCAGCAAATTTTTAATCAGGATCTGAATCCAAACTTTCATAACGTCAGAGGGTGTTCTTAGATATTTCCAGGGCACCATCTTCATAGTACCTCAGTGCCAAGGGCCTAGATTGGGTTTTGCTCACTTGTGCTAGTTCATGGAAATTGTTAAAACAAAGACGAAAATTTAGTGCAAAATGTTGAGGTACTTACAAGGCAACGCTCTCACTGGTAGGGATGGGAGTTTTGCTTGAGTTTAGGGGCTCAGAACTAGTTCGTTTTTTGTCCCCTCCCCTCCCCCCCAAGTGGAGAGCTACCAGCTAAGGATCATTGCTGGTGAAATAATATTCTTATCTCTGTGTCCAAAGGTCAAACCTCAGTATAGCAGCTTTATTTATGGGTGGAAGTAAGTGCTTCAGTGGAGATAAAAATCAAGCTAATGAGTTGGCTTGACATGGCCATTTTCAAAAAGCAATATAAATAAACCACTAAAAAGGCCAGAAGGTGGGCCCAGTCATCGGCTTTGCTCAATGTGCAGGTGCAAGGGCTGCACACGGTGACTTGCTCTAAACAGATTTAGTGAGCAAAAACTATAGCGGGCAGCATTCTTTGAACCTCCCCATTCCAGGGGGAGAGTAGGATCATGGCATGAAGGGATTCATCCAAGATATCTTTTTTTATTCACCTTTCACAAACTTCCCAGTTAAGAAAAAGGGACGGAAGTCCAGTTCTTAATCCCTGGAATTACAGTCTTGGGAATGCTGTGTGTGTGTGTGTGTGTGTGTGTGTGTGTGTGTGTGTGTGTGTGTGTAATTAGATTTAAAATAACTTAAGTAGTTTGGTTATTCCCCAAGTGATACAGAATAACATAATGTAGCCTTACCATAACTAGAAGATTGAGAAGGTCTGAGGTATTATTCTGTGCCCTGTTCTTAGAGCTGGTGCTAGGGGCAGGTAAGCAGGGCAGTTGCCTCAGGGTGCCAATTTCTAGGGGGCGCTTTTCCACTCAACCTGTTTTTGCTTCGTTCTTCGGATTGACCTTCTTGTCTTGGCTGTTTTGAGGGGAGGGGCAGGGACAGTGTCTGCCGTGGTCAGCAAAATGCCTAGGGCTGCTCCTGCCTAGGCTTAGGCTCCTTCTCCCCATACAGAATTTGTGCATGAAACACATGGGTGTCCTAAGCCAGTGGTTCTCAAACTGGGGACGCCGCTTGTGTAGGGAAAGCCCCTGGCGGGCCGGGCCGGTTTGTTTACCTGACGCATCCGCAGGTTCGGCCGATCGCGCCTCCCCCTGGCCGCGGTTCGCTGCTCCCGGCCAATAGGGTCGGCGGGAAGCGGCAGCCAACACATTTCTCGGCCCGCACTGCTTCCCGCCACCCCAATTGGCCTGGAGCAGCGAACTGCGGCCAGTGGGAGCAGCGAACTGCGGCCAGTGGGAGCCGCAATCGGCCGAACCTGTGGATGCGGCAGGTAAACAAACCGGCCCGGCCCACCAGGGGCTTTCCCTGAACAAGCAGCGGCCCTAGTTTGAGAACCGCTGTTCTAAGCTATCTTGGCACTGATTTGCAAACCAGTATTTCAAGGGGATGATAGCGCCTCCGCTCTGCTCAGCTCAGGAGCAGAAAAGGATGGGGCCAAAAAAGCTTGAAGTTACCTCTGTGCCCTTGGGTCCTATGACCAGCTGGGTGCAACTTGGAGCAATCTCCAGGGCCCGGTGGCACAAGGGACTATTGTGCAGCCAGGGACTCTGAAGTGCTCTGGTCACACACTGATATGCTACCTAGGCCAGGGCTGCTAAGGAAACGTTGGGCTGTCTAGGGCAGCACTGAAACACTAGAGCGGCGGTTCTCAAACTTTAGTAACCCGTGGGGCCCCCATTTTGATTTAAAATTTTGCTGCGGACTCCCAAGCCCCCCACTCCACCCCTTCCCTCAAGGCCCCACCCCCACTACCCCTCTTCTTCCCACCCCTCCTCCAAGTGCCCCCGTCCTCCCTCCTCTCCCTCCCAGCGCTTGAGGGAGGGGGAGGAGTTAATCAGCAGGGCCTGCAGACCCCCGGAGTACCCTCGCAGTCCCCAGTTTGAGAAACGCTGCACTAGAGGATTATTCCCCTACATCACAGGAATCCTTAGCAGATGACTTAAGCTAGGTCTGTCTGCTTTGTGCCATAGGAGTGGCATAAACAGACTTACCAGGGGGATATGGAGTATCTAGCCCCATATGTCTCTAATGGCACAAGAGGTAAGAATTCTGCCCCATGTGCAGCTGTTGCATTGAATACATGGCTATGTAGGAAGCTACAGAGGGCTGTTTGTTGGAGGCTTTTGAAAAAAGCCCATATAGCTGCTTAGCATTCTGCAGAAAACCTTCTACAGATGTGACTTACTCCCGAATCTTTTAACGCTCATATGTTGTTATGACTCACGGTCTCTCCTGTGCTACTTCAGAAGGAAGAAAACAGGCTCAACCATTTGCATCCTTTCTCTATCAAACACGTGCTAGCAAATCACAACCGCCTTATGTTATCGGTGTCTATGTTACTGGCAGTGGCTACTATTCACTGGTGAGCCTGGTGAGTGAAGTAAAAAGGGGGTCTTTTCCCCAAAGAGTGTCCTAGGTTAGAAGGTAAATGCAGTAGAGTCGCTCTGCAGGCATATTTTTCTTCGTTCTTCATGTGTTTGCGGGGGCATCTAGACAATCTGCTGACTACAGCTGGTCAAAAGCGTTTCTTATGGACCAGCTTTCCATCAGAACATTCTAATTCAATGGGATAACACATTCCGTGGGACTGTGTCTGTTCTGTCAAAACGTTCAATGCAGGGCCGGCTCCAGGCACCAGCCTGGCAAGCAGGTGCTTCGGGTGGCCACTCCGGAGAGGGGCGGCACGTCCAGGTATTCGGCGGCAATTCGGCGGATGGTCCCTCACTCCTGCTGGGAGTGAAGGACTCCTGCCGAATTGCCGCCGCAGATCGCGATCGGGCTGCTTGGGGCGGCCAAAACCCTGGTTCAATGGAAGCCAGGCTGGCTAGCTGACAGGCCGATCGGCCTATTTGGTTTCCTGCCAGGCTGTGCCAGACAAGATAGCCATTTAAACATGAGAAGTGAAGCCTTTTGCAGGGTTTTATTTGAGAAAAGGCCTAAAAACTTGTAATAAAACAAGTTGGGCTTGTTTTTTTTTCCCCATCTTTGTATCTGTGGATTGTGCCTTGAGATCGTAAAGTTCCCTCCAATGGGAAATAATGCCTTTAGCATTTGGTTTTAGGCATTATAATCAGTTTGTCATTTTTCTGTCACTCCAAGCAATATCTTGCATAGCTGCTGCCTTCAAAACCAGCCCTTCCTTTCCCTTCTTTAACGATAGCTTTGCTGCTGGAAATGCTCTGATGAAAACTTTGGATGCTGCTGCTATGAATGTCATGGGCTAATACATATTTTTGTACTTTAATTCCATGTTATGCACTATCGCTAGCTTAATAGTTTAATATAAATGTTGTCTGTGGGGCTATCATACTGTGTTGATATGACTGAACAATAAATCTTTATGTGCAAATAGGGAAATATATTATATATGTTGCAAAGCATGTCCCTAGAGCCACACTCCTTGTTAGATAGGGCCAATGACTGTTTTGACAGCGGTCACACATGCACCGTCGTGAAGAGGACATTGAGACCAAATTTCAACCAGGCTCTGATGGTGGGAACGCACTTCATAGTCATTTGCACAGGCAAGCTGGGAGTTTGGGCACACAACTGCCCAGTTTCTGTGTGCAAATGGCTTGCTGAGGTGTAAAATGTTTATGCACATATTTCTGCAGGTGCAAGCAGTTACGTACACAGAACTGGACACTAATGTTGCCCTTTAAGTACTGTACTTTTGACACTCATTTGGTTGTTTTTCAGGATAAATCTATTGTCTGCAGTGATTGCTAGGTAACTTTCATATATAATTGTTAAATGCATTGCTAGATTTGTCTGAATGTCTTGCAAATTTCACTTACCAGCCTATAATAGATCTCTTTAGCAATAGTGGATCTCTTTCCTACCCATATGGTCTTCGGTGAAATTATTACTTTTTAAATTTAGCCAACAAGATCTGTTTGTACTCTAAATGTTGTGTTATGTCCAGTATTTAAATGTGCTTCCCAGTGCTGAGAGGAGTCAGGTCATGGATGACTGATTTTCAACTATGGCACATGCTTCAGGCTATAAAAGAACTGAGCCACTGAGTAAATATCTTTGATAATGTATCTGAAAAACCAATTTGCTGATGTGTGCTACATATCCAATGGGGTTACATTCATATTTCAATCTTTAATTCTTACAGGTAAATTGGGCCCAAGGATGTTGTCCAATACACATCGATTGTCAAATGAAATGTGGTTAATGCATATAAAATATGCAAAGATCAATCCAAAAAAGGGAACGAAGACAATCCTTAAAGTCAGACTGGTAAGTGGTACCTTTTGGAATAATGTTTGTGAAACATACAATCACTTGTGCTAATAACCTTCCCTGTGTGGTCTTCCCTGATGGCGGTTAATTAAGCATTAAGAGGGGCATTGTATTCATCAGAGGCAGGAATGTTAAACACAGGAATACCATTCTGTGATAAGGTTCTTGGACTGTGGTAACGCTTGTCTTGAAATCCTGTTGATCCTTCTACTTACAAACAGGATATAGTGGTTTAGCTCACTAGGCAAATACAGATAGTTTGGAAACTGAAAAAGTTCCCATTTCACAACAGCTCTCAAAGCCCTGCATGAGCAGTTGCTTATCTGATCTGTGCTTAGCTATATGGTTTTGTCCTTCTGCTTTCCTTCTTTCAATTTCCTCTCAATAGACATTGACACACTAAGGAAGAAGCTCAATATTTCTACTGAACAGTCCTCAGCATCGTGAAAACCACCTTTGTTACTGATGCTGCCTTCAGCAGGCTCGGCTGAAGAGGCAGAGGTTGAATGGGCCTTGGAAACTGAACTAGGGTTGCTTCGTCTATGTAAAAATTGAGAGAACAGTTTGGGGGAATTTTAAACTGCTGACCATGATGTTTGGTACCCTGAGTGAGGCTGAGGGTGGTACTTGACTTATCTAATTGTCATCTCAGAGTTCAATCAGACTATTCCTGGGGTAAGATTCTACACAGCCTAAGGAAGGGTATCAGAGTCTGGTCCTCTAGTAATAGAACGATACTCCACCCTTCCATTTGAAGATCTCAAAGTGTTTTACAAACATTAGTGAATTAAGCTTCACTGTCCCCCTGGGAGATAAGTATTATCCCCATTTTACAGATAAGGAGATGTAGGTACAGAGAAATTAAGCTGACACAATGTGGTAGAAACAGGAATAAAACCCAGGTTTTCTGACTTCCAACTGTATTCTTGCATCATGGGATCCTTCCTCCCCAGCAAGACGCTAAAGTACTTCTCCCCTTCACTGGCAGCTAGGTAGGAGTATGGTGTAAAACTTGTATGGTGGCCATGTACACCTGAGTGATTCAGTACACAAAGGGAATTCCCAAGTGGCCACATCTACTGGGTGAATGTCAATTTTGTGCTGAGGTGATGGGAAAAAGTAGACTAGGTCCACTAGAGAAATAGGACTCTCATTTTTTTCAGGCTGCTTGATGACTCAGGCAAACATCTCTGCCTCTGTTAACCTTCAGAATGTGGTTCAAGTGTAATCTTTACAACTTACTAAAGGCTTGAGAATTAAATTTTCTCTACGTGAAAGTTTAGATGCTGGATCACAAGACCGTCACCAGAGAAAACAGCCAGGTCATAGAGCTGCTGTAGACCCATGATCTTATACAAATCAGCATGAAAAAGACATCTGTGCATTTTGTAGATAGACTGAAATATCAATGCGCCAACAGTACTGTTTCACAGCTTTGCTTGTCCCATCACTATTTTTACAGATTAACATGTCTTTAATAATTAGCATGCCATGACCTTTTACACCCTTCCTCATATCATTTTTCATAAACTCCTGCAACATAAAAGTGCTGCTTTTAATGAGTCCCAGAGCTGCTATGTGCACTCTCTAAGCATAATCCTATAGTTTCTGCTAAGCATCACAGTCTGTTCCATAAATGTAAATGCTTTACTGGCTTACAAAAGAGGTGCAGATGTAGAATCGGCAGAGGTGATTGGAAAATGGAAAACCAACCAAAGTTATCTGTGCGTTAGCCAGTTAAATGGGAACTTGCTGGAGCTGGTGGAAACTCCGAAGTAGTACTGACTTAGAACATGAGTCGGACTTGTTCATCTCCGAGAGAGTTGGGTTAACATCTGCATTTGGCAGGCAATGAAATGCGTTTGGTAGCTTCCTCCTAGCCCATGTGACAGAGAGCCTGAACAATCCAATATGACTGGGAGAGGCTCGGCTCAGGACTACCGGTGATTGAAACCTGGATGTTCTAAACTTCAAAACCCAAAGTTGAAACTCAGTTGAAAACACAGATGAGCCCAAAATGAAAACAAACCCCTGGACTGAAGTCCCACAGAAATGCTAGATGATCAAATCTAGACCCAGAGTTTCTGACTCGGGCCCTTCTTCAATGGAACCTAGAGTTTGTACCACAGTATTAGCTTTTCTATGGCTTCAGTATGACACTACAAACAGATCTAGGTTTCTAAACAGAGCAGCAGGACCCCAATGAGGTTTGGTTTGAAATGGGTTAGTGAATTTTCTGTGTCCAAATCATTTCACTGACTCTAAAGATCAAGAAGGTTGAGGTCCAGACATGTTTTTCCCATCTCTACATCTCCCTTGCCAAACCTATATGCAAGCTTCAAGTGTGTGTGTGCCTTCCTCGCATGGATTCACCAGGACTGGCTGGGAAACGGTGGCTATGCAGGTTTAGTAAAGAGAAAGAGAAGCCATTTTAGAGAGCACAGAGAGCGAACTCGTGAGAGAGCTTTTCACGTTCACCCTTTAATGCTAGGGGTGGAGGAAAGGAATGGTGCAGGGGGGAATGTGGAAGGAGAAGGCTGGAAGATTATGGGGAGCATGGAAAAAAGAGGAGCAGCTAAGTGCATATTCTGATCCAGTTGGTCACCAGGATAAAGCTCTGCCTTGACTGTTCTCCATGCTCTGGGACGATTTTGCAGCAGGATGGAGTGAGCGCAGTGTCCCCTGCAGTCACTTCCTCAAAGGTGACTAGTGGTCCAAGGATGGAGAACACCATGCAGAGGTGTTGGATGGGCAGGGCGGTCATGGCCGAAGCGCTGGGGTGCCAGGACAATGCAGCTGTCAAGAATTGCTGTGTAGGCATGAATTGCCCCTGCTATATACAGCCATAGCAACAATGGTTAGGTCTGTGGGTCTGGTTTTGCTGAGGTTGGAGGCACTGGCCGAGCCTGGGCTTAGAGCTAGGGATCTCTTCATTTGCAAAGTCACAACAGTAATGTGTGCTGCAATGAAGCTAAATATTAATATAGTTGGTTTCCACTAAGTGACAGAATTAAAACTAACAGCTAACTTGTGCGGCCGGGGGCCAGTCCAACACAATAGCTAGGATAAAATGTTCTTTCTAAGTCTGGGTTAGGGAGCTCAGCATAAAGCACATCATCTCTGAGCAATCAAGTGATATTGCTTCTACTGGCTTTGCAAAGCACAGAGGGTGGGCTCAGCCAACCAGCGAGAGCATGACTTGTTCCATGTGACGTTAGGAAGGCAACATAGATGAGACATTAAATGTACCAACAAACAGTTTTGGCACCTCCAAAAAAGCTTGTCTAACCCGGTCTTGGGAACATGAGTCAAACTCAAACCGAGGCTGAGTTTAGGTGCATTTGAAATTAGTTGAATGTTCAATCACTTCTGGAAGAATCTGGGTTTCGAGTCTGTAACAAAACCATAAGCCAGGCAAGATTTGTGTGGTTTAGGATTTTTGTCTGCTCAGGACTAGAGTAGCAGGTTATGTCTGAGGTCCATTAACAAAGTTGCTGGGAAATTCAGACAGCATACCTGGAACTAACTAATGCTATCAACTTTTGATATGATCAATATCAGCCATCACTGTTAATTGAAAATCAGGTACCATCCATGACCATGAGGGGTATCTTAGAGCCTTTTTGTTGGTAGACTATAACCACCTCTGAGCAATAAGATTTTAATTGATTCATTCTAATTAAAGTTAAAGCAATTATAATTTTTTTAGCACGCTGTGGTCCTTGACAACCAATGACTCTGGCTGGTGGTCATCATCATCGATCCTTCAGGGTAAAGGATGATCTCTTCCGCAGGTTTTATTTTTTATGGGCCCTTTGGTGACCGAGGAGTCCAATATTTGAGCTGCAAACCTGTTGGCAGACGTTGCAGACAATGTTGGAAGGCAGGGTTGGGCCACTATTTCTGCATGACAGTTGTCTGTCCTTTCTTTTCTGGAGTTTTTCTGCAGCCAGGACAAAGCTATTTTCCTCAAAAGTGGTCATTCCTTCTCTGACTAGTCTTTGCCAGTTAGCCCTGTCCTGGGCTACTGTCTCCCAGTGTGTGGTGTTGATGCCGCATGTCTTGATATTTGTCTTGTGGATGTCTTTAAAGCGTTTCTTTTGGTCTCACCGTTTCCTTTCTCCTTTGAGTTGGGCGTACAGCAATTGTTTTGGTAGGTGTGCATCAGGCATGTGTGCACAGTGTCCGTTCCTCATCAGCTGGTGCTGGATAATTAGGGCCTCAATATTGAAGGTGTTGGCCTCCGTGAGGACACTGACTATAGTGCGATGATCCTCCCATTTTACATTGAGGATCTTCCACAGAAAGTGCTGGTGCTGGCGTTCCAGGTTTTTCAGATGTTGTCTGCAAGTCACCCAAGTCTTGCAGCCATAAAGGAGAGTTGGGATTACCACTGCTTTATAAACTAAGTCTAGCGTGTCTTCTAATGTTGTGGTTGTTGAACACACGTCGAGACAGTCTGCCAAAGGCAAGGCCGGCACAGCGAATTCTGTGCTGAATTTTGATGTCAATGTCTGCCCTCTGTGAGGGATGGCTGCCAAGGTAGGCAAAGTGTTCTACATCTTCCAGTTCTTCTCTGTCAGTGTAGAACTTCCTTGCTGGGTCTCATGATTGACCAGGAGCTGGCTGGTGGAGAACTTTTGTTTTGCCGATGTTCAAGGTTAGCCCTCGACTTTTGTAAGCTTCGCAGTTAAGGGCTGGATATTGCCATGTTATAAAATGTTTATAGAATCAGAGTTGGAAGGGACCTCAGGAGGTCATCTAGTCCAACCCCCTGCTCAAAGCAGGACCAATCCCCAGACAGATTTTTGCCCTAGATCCCTAAATGGCCCCCTCAAGGATTGAACTCTGAACCCTGGGTTTAAAAGCTCAGTGGTTGGAGCATTGGCCTATCTCCCCATTCTAAAAGCTCTAGTCTTGGACCAAATTCAGCCCTGGAGTAAGCCCACTGAAACCAATAGAGTTGCAATCGATAAATGTGGGCCAGTATGTTTTAAACACGCAACTCTCTAGTTTTTACAAGCTCATACACATGTGCAAAGCGACTCTGAGATAATCAGCATTGCAAATCCCTTGTTTCTCTTGGAAACTGTTTACATAACATTTAAATGGAGCATTTAAACCAAGGTTTGTTTATACAGAAAGACTGTCATGCCAACTAGCAAAGCAATTTTACTTTTTTGGCATATGGGACTGAAATCAGCCTCCTTTTTTTACTGTCCCGTGCTCCACCCTGCCATGTACAATGGTTTGCAGCTCTGCAGTTAAGAGGATTCCAGTGGCGCCTTATCATGCCACTAGAGTTCAACTTGTCAGTATTTCCAGGACCAAATCTCTCCTCAAGAGGCTTGTAACGCCTCGTAAAAACTGCACTTTGAGCTGAAAATTGGCCTTGTGCATGGGGAGCAACCTTCCTTTACTGAATTTGAAATAAAAAATGTCTGAGATTTTTTTTTTAAACGCTTACTTCTATCTCAAATCAGCTTATTTTTAAGAAACCTTTCCAGAATTTTAATTTAGAAACGGGGGGGGGGGGGGGGGGAGTAGTGATTTTTATTTAGAAATGCAGTTTTCTGGGCGTTAGGTTTTCTCAGTGTATGATTCCTACAGAGTTTGAGCTTGCAGACTGAACACGGAGCCTAGATGCATTGGGGACCATTGTCATGTCACTTCAGTGATTGCCCATGTGCAGAAATCCCCTTCAAGTGCGCGCGCACAGCCAAAATGATCCCAAATTACCATAATTGCGGTGGACTAAGGAGGATTTATATGCTACACTAACTTCATTGCTTGGGACTTACAATACAAATGAAGTGTAGGAAACAATCCTGAGGGAGACTGGAAGAGGCCGTGTGACATGCCCCAGGGTGCAGTCTGGACTGTGGAAGCCCTGTGCCCCCTCTCAATCTCCTGCCAGGCTGTCTCCTACACTGCGATGCCAGTGATCAGCAAACCGCTCCAGGCTCTGTTCACTCAGCCATTAGCGTGCAGAGGCACATCCAGCAAAATTACATGAAAGCGCTCATAGCCACTTGTGACCTGCATACCGGGAGACCCCAGCCTTGCACCCCAGAAATGTGCATCTTGTACTCCGCAAGACCCTCTTGATCAATGCAAGCTCATTAATTAGTTCGCCACTCCTTCCAAGTGTAGTGGACATGCCCCAGCTTCTGTAATCTAAGCAGATCCCCCACAAGCACGTTAGACAAACTCACTGGTTTAGATTAAACATCAAAACAAGTTTATTTATTAGCGAGAGAGATTTTAAGAGACTAAATGGTATTGGCATAGAAGATTAGAATTGGTTACAAAAAAAAAAATACAAAAAGAAATAAAATAAAAACCGCAATCTAAATCCAGAACTTTACCAGACTAATAATTCTAAACGCAAAACTTCACAGCAGCTCCTGCTAACTGGAACACCTTCCAGTGAGGGCCAGCCCTTCCCAAAGTCTCAATGGAGATTGGCTTTCCAGACGTTCTTGCTCCCTTGTGTAGAGATGGGAGGGAAGAGGCAGGCCCCCTGGTGATGTCACTGTCCCTCATTTATACTTTTCTCCAGGTGCTGGAAATAGGGTGACCAGATGTCCCAATTTTATAGGGACAGTCCTGATTTTTGGGTCTTTTTCTTATATAGGCTCCTATTACCCCTCACCCCCATCCCGATTTTTCACACTTGCTGTCTGGTCACCTTAGCTGGAAAAATCCGTGCTGTATCCGGGGTTAGGCAGCCCTCGGGGTGTATGTGAGCTGCTGACCATCCTGGATTATGAATTGCAAATTTTTGCTCACACCTTTTGTCTACATGAGGCCTCTGTGTTTGGCCTTGGCACGAGGCCTCTGTGTTCGGTTTTTGTCCTCTTTGAGGGACAAGTCTGTGGGCGTCCTCAGACTCACAACATGTTTCAGTAACAGACATGTAGCAAAATGTCACAACTTCATAGACATAGCTACAAGCATTTCAACAGACTAATGAGGTTCATCAAATCCAGACTTTTCAAATGATACTTCACAAGGCATACTTTGTACAACACAGTGGCAAATATGTTGTGTGACAGGGTCAGGCCAGATGGCTACAGGAGAGTGCTGGAAGGCAGGTATATTAGCCCCAGGATAAGCAGGTCCTTTTTCCCCTTGGTTACTGAACAGAGGTTACTCTAGGTTAAGTAGGAAACCTGGGGCCAAAGCTTCCCCTCTAGCCAGATAGGGGTGTGCGATAGGAGTTGTGGGAGAATAGCACGCTATTGGAGACGTGGGCGGTGCAGATGCTGACAAGCACCAAGAGGGAAAACCCCACAGGTACAGAGGTGAAGGGCAGGGAAAACCCTACCCAACAGGGCAAACAGCCCTTCCAGGCCCCAGAGGTCTGAGGGAAGAGATCTTGCAAGAGGGGAGAGACTGAACTGGGTACCTGGTTTGTTCCCATCATGCCTGGAGGGGCTACCAGAGATTAAGAGGCTCCCTGCCCTCTCCCCTGTCAGGGAGGCTGGGAGGAACCCTGCTCAGACAAGGTATGGACAGCAAGCCCATTGGCGTGGGGAAATTCTGAGGTAGAGAGGAATACCCCGGCCCCCGCTAAGTGGAAGTGCAGAACCCACCGAAGCAGAGAAGGAGCTCTGTCACGGGGTACAGAGGGTAATGTGGGGTACAGTATGTCACAGCCCCTAGAATGGGTATAGATAACCTCATCCCCCAATATGCAATGGCAAACGCTCATTAACTTTAATGGAAGCAGGATCAGGACTAGAGGCTTATGAGATTATAGGAGTGGCATTTACTTTGTATGTGATATGGGTTTTCTATGGCATTTTAACTCCACTCCATGAGGTTACAATTCCCCAAAGTGCCCTTCCACTCACCACTGATAGCTCACATCTTCAAAAGCCAGGCAGTCAAAAAATAACCTCCAGAAGGATTCTGGGTGATTTTCACCCTTGGGAAAATGCATGTGCCCATGAAAGGATATGGGCTGTGCATATGCCACATAGTATCAACTGTGGGAGCATTTCTTAAACACTAGAAGCCACACTGAAAATGCATCCCACAGCTGTCTTCTCTTTTCCAGTAATAAATCCCCAAGAACATTCTACATAAGCAAGTTGCACTGATTTAATTGAACTAGGTGTTTTGGTTTTTTTACCATACTGTGTAAGAGCTTTAGTCCTGGATCCGGATCCCATTGCGCGTTGGTTCTGTACAAACAAATTGTTTTAGTTAAACAGGTGTAATCCCCTGGCATGACCACTCTGATTTTTGGTGGGGGCATCTTATGTTGGTAAGGAATCAACTTACGCTCAATCAACAAAGTGCTGTGAAACCTAAATCAGAGTTGGGGCAAGGGCGGAAACAGGGTGGGGGAAGGGAGGGTTTGCACCAATGCAACCTAAACTCAGTGCAGCTTTCTCATGTGGACAAGTGACCCCTGGACAGATGAGGACGACATTTTCAAAAGAGACTGAGATGGATGGCTCATTTCTTGGGTGCCCAGCTTGAAACACCAAGGGACTTGACTTTCAGAGGGCGTAGTAGGTCAATGCTTCCTGAAGATCATGCCTTTAAAAGTGTCTCACGTTGGACACCCAAAAATTGAGGTACCTACAATCCTTTGTCACTTTTGCAAATGTAGGCCTGGATTTCTCCAGGTGTATAATCGCCGACCGTATACTGTAGGGTTCACTGATGAAATAATGGATAGAGCTCTCAGTGGAAAGAGGCAGTATATTTGCGTGTACCTTCTTCTGTAGCGTACCACACCCAGTTGCGGAACTGATTGTTAGGTATGGCAGCACTCTCACAAATAAATATTAAAAGAAAGAAAACAAATTTCATAACGGTCACAATAAATTATCATAAATGCATATATGCAAATGATATATTTCCGTGCCCAGATATGCAAAACAATATACATATCTATCTATTCTCGTTTCTATTGAGACCAGAATCATTCTAGATAAAAACTTATCTGTTGCCAGGAACTTGCCACTGGAGTGTACAGTTGTTGACTTTGCAACTCGTTTAACAGATAATTCTTATTTATAAAACTGGGCAAGATTAAAACTCTGAATATAGATATGCTGCAGACGGTAGGAGCCGGCAGGATTCTGAAGCCTGTAACAGCTGACAGTGTGCAAGGCTCCTCGGACTAATCTTTTAAATTGATGCTATGCGGGGAAAATCTAGGATTTTGCAAAAACTGGTATTTTTCCCCCTTTGGGAGACCAGCATTCATGGGTTGTTTGTTTACCTGTAGGGTGAATGCCACAGCAGTTTCCTTTGACACTGCTGACTGACTTGAGAAACCCGACTTACTAAGAGAATAGCAGCCTAAAGACTCAGGTTGAAAAACAACAAATGTCCAATCCTTTTACTGCTATTGAAGAAATAACATAGTACAGTTCTGTCCCCAGCAACAGCCAGAGGCTTCAAATTAAATCAAATGCATGAACAAGATCTGTGGGCAACCTGGCTTCTTTTAATGAGTGAGGTGCAGGGAAAGATGTGTGCAGTGCAGTCAATGCATCTTTGCTACTAGAGAAACTTGCTGTTGTGCAGAACTTTTCATGAGCTAATTAGCACCTCAGAAAGTGACTTTGTGCGTTTATAAGAGACAGAGGAATTAACTAACGTAGCTTTCCTCTAGCCATGAATTTGCTTTTGCCAGAAGTAAGCACAGCAGAGAGTTGTTTCTAGGGCCATGCTTAGATGTAGAACCCTGTTTAGTATACAGTGCTGTAAATATTACATTAGAAACACTAGGGAGGCCAGACTGGTCCAGCCCTAGGGTTCAAAATAAAGGGAGGAAAGTTTGGCATGAGTCAAAGTGAAGAGTGTAAAACTATATTCTGTTCTCAAACTTCTCTTCTCCCCTCTAAAGCTTTGATGACACTCCCTGTCCCTATTGTGTGATTATTTCATACCAAAACTTACTGCACACTAGCAATGTAGATCTGTATTTCTAGTTACGAACCTCAGTTACGAACACATCAGGCATGGATGTTTGTTCGTAACTCTGAAATGTTTGTAATTTTGAACAAAACATTATGGTTCTTTCAAAAGTTTACAGTTGAACATTGATTTAATACAGCTTTGAAACTTTACTATGCAGAAGAAAAATGCTGCTTTTAACCATCTTAATTTAAATGAAACAAGCACAGAAACAGTTTCCTTAACCTTGTCAAACTTTTTTAAACTTTCCCTTTATTTTTTTAGTAGTTCACATATAACACACTACTGTACTGTATTTGCGGGTTGTTGTTTTTTTTTTGCCTCTGCTGCTGCCTGATTGTTTACTTCCAGTTCCTAATGAGGTATGTGGTTGACGGGTCAGTTCGTAACTCTGGTGCTTGTAACATTGAGGTTCTATTGTAAACTGGACTGTGCCTTTAAGGCTACCCCAGGAAAGCTACTGGCTGGATCTGGGTTTGGTACACACAGTGGTCTCTGAGTGAGCGTGTTTGTTGGAATCTCCTGGACTGTCTGTGCTAGTTGTTTGGGTCTAATACTACATGGAGAATATCACAATAACATCTATCGTGCACGTGAATTAGGGTAGCATTATCCACAACTCCTCTGTTAGGAGATGGATGACCAGACGAATTCTGCTCTGTTACTTGGTATAAAATACACAGTAACACTATGGGAGACATTCACCACTGGCATAAACAGACACATCTGCACTTAAGTCAGAGTTCTCCCTTTTTACACTGATGGTGACTTTATCTTGTTGACATCTGTGGAGTTACCTTTGGAAATTGCACCAGCGTAACTGAGAACTGCTAGTCCCAGTGTTCATAACTGAAGCGGACACAGTGTTCATTTACAGGCTTATCTGAAGTCTGTCTTTTTGTTACCAATCGAAAAAGAAACTGTAGAATTGGTTTGATTTGTCTAAAGTACTTTGACTCTGAATTAGACCAAAGTGAATCCAAAAGGAAAATAAAGACTTAGAAGTGACGTAATAAAAGGATAGAAAAAACATAGCTGTCTTCCTTGTTTTGACAACTATATGAAAGGATACTTTATTTAATTTCCTTAGTGTAAGTGATACTAATGGAGGGAACAAAACAAAAATATAATCGATGAAGCCGCCTTCTGTACTAAATGTAAGGATTTGGTGAAAGAACACAATTAGGAGGAAAGGGCATGTGTGAGAACTGGATTTGGCCACTAATGTTTTCCACATTTGAAGCTGAAAAGGAGACAGCTCAAGAAATACTGTTAAATCTCTTGCTTTCAAAAACTGCAGTATGAGGTTTGGCTTCCCTTTGCCATATTCCAAAGCACTAAGAACATTCCTTAAATGTGTTCAAAACAAAAAATGTTTTTCATTAAACACCACAAATTTTGCTCTGATTTAGATGGAAAAATTTCCAAGACACAAATACAGTAAAAATGGTAACCTAGCGAGTTCAATCAGGCAAAAGAGGCAGGCAAAAGATAAAGCATATGTACTAACTTCAGTGTGTATGGTTTTGGAGATGCAAATCCCATTAACGTAACTAGGAGCAATAGAATGACTCTATCTCTGTGCCTAGAAAGGAAATTATACCCTTTAGTCTGCCCAGATGCCAAATATAAAAGCCTGGAAGTTGGACCTCTTCTGCTTCCCTTATGAGTCAGCAGTTATCATCCTCACAGCTGAGCACCAAGGGTTACTGTGGATTTTGTCTGTAACTCATCGCCATTAATACTGGGCCGTATGAAACCACCTCTCCCTCCGTCAAGCCCTGAGTGCACTTTTCCCTGTGACATTCTCAGCCCCGGTTGGCTGGCCAGGGCTGACAATCACCTGGGCTTCCTGCATGGCAATGCAGATTGCTATCGCTGGGCTGGTGCTTCCTCTGACCACCTTGGATCTGTGCCCCACAAAATGGCTGAAATGTTGGCCCACCACCCACAATATCCCACAATCCTCCTGCAATTTGGGTCACCGCTTCATTTTTATCCCTGTTGAGGAGAAGGGGAAGTGGCTTCTGCAAGGGGATGTGGAAGGATGGGGGTTGCTGAGTGTGTGGTACTTGTTGGGTCAGTGGGGCCGGGGGCCGGGCAAGGGGGTTTTGTGCTGCTATGTTGTGGAGTGGGAAAGCTCTTTGAGAAGACCAAGTGTGATACTGCTTTGCAACTATTGGCAAACTAATGATATGGGTGGTGTTATTGAGTTATGTGCTGAAAGCTTCAGCAAATGAGCCCTCTAGAGAGGAGAGCAGCCAGTGCATTGCAACCGAGGTGGAAGAGCAGGCACATGTGGTTCTACCATAATTCAGGTTTGGACTTTTATTTTCCTATGTGCCAGTTCTTGGTTAAGTGCATCGTCTATCTTGTGGCCGTAACATCTAACGGCAAAATAGTTGGATTATGCCATAGATATGCTATCCATTGGGGAAATCCACAAGAGAAGCATGGTGTGGGTGTAACACTAAAACCAGACCCGAATTTTCCCCAAAGGAAATGCATAGACTCTGGGAGGGATTCTCCAGCCAGCTATGACCTCTAGGTTGCTGCAGTGGTGAGAGGGTTGTAAAAAGCTCATTTGCCGGCAGGCCCAGTGTAGGATAGGCATAGGCTGCCCTGCGCAGCCTCTTTGCAAACTCTGGAGCAGGGCTGGGCTGCAGACAGGAGTAGAGTCCTGTATATTTTGTAGTCACACCAGCCCCATGAGCTACTCAGAATAGCGAGGGGGCAAAGGTGGCTTAAAGCTACCTCTATGCTAGGAGGTGCAGCAGAGACACTCAGCCCTTGCTTTTTCAAAGAGAGAGGAGGAGAGAGATGGACCACAGCTTCACACAAATAAAGTCTGGCCCATCTAAAGTAATCTGAACCAGTTTGGGTCAAAGTGGAGTGTGGTCCAAGCCCTTGTCAAAGCTGGCATTCGTAGTCCTGGAAACAAAGTCTGGCTGCCTCCTAGTAACATAATGGCTGTAGACAGGAGTCATTAGGATGCTAACACACCTATTCCTACTTATTTCAAATATGATTTAGTGTCATGATGGCCAATCCAGTAATCCACAGCATTAGTGTTACCAATCAGGTGTTCCCTAATGACATGAAATTTAGCCAGTTTGGATTCATGGTTCTACTCTGAGTGCTGAAGGCCACAAAGGAAAATCGAGGCGAACGACCGCTTTAACATCAAAGCGTGCAAAACTGGCTGGAGACAATGTAAGATAATTAGCTCACTGGCTAGCTCCGTCTGTTCATGGTGGCTTCAGCGTCAAGAAATCTCCATCAAGAATTCAGAATAGAAGAGTGGGAGGGTTGCAACAGCTGCTTGTGGGTGTAGTTCAAACTGATCCCGTTATACACAATGCTCATTATGGCTGAGGAAAGGAATGAGCCTTCCTTTCCGTTTAAACTGAGTTTCCCAGGGAGAGAGGTACAGAGCTAGAGGGGCCTGGAGTTCCCGTGGAAGAGGAGAACACATTGTGATCACTGGAACTCTTGCAGAGCAGGTGACTGGGATTTGACTTGCCCCCTGTCACAGGAAGTCTGTGGAAGAGCAGGGAATTAATCCCAAGATAGTGCCCTCACTGCTAGCCCATCCTTCCTCTCAACCCACTGAACCACTGATACCTTCAGCCTAGATGGTGACTGGACCTACATGTCCTAGCAAGGAGGGAGTGAGAACCCCCCTTACATGGGCTACCCTGGACCGTGGGTCTCCGTATGTGAGAGTAAGAAGCAGTGGGCAGGGAATGGGTGGAACCATGATTCCATTCCTTGTATTTACTGGCTAGCACAGCTTAGTTGGTGTGTGTGTGGGGGGAGGGGGGCGGGGGGAAATGTTGTAACTTCCTCTTGGTACAAACCAGAGGCAAGGAGCAGGCAGGAGTGGGTCCCAATACTTTCTGGGACCACTCCTGGAGTGATACAGACTATGCAGCGCAGCGCTCCTTGCTCAGGACTCGGCCTAAATTCAAACTCTAGCCCTAAATTTGCCAGTGCTCTCATCCATCCATTGCACCTTCCAATTCCTGCACTCACTACATGGTAAACTCCATCTGTTGGGGGGCTGTGCCAGCTCCCCTCTTGCATGCTCTCTTCAGATTTCAATGCCGCTCAGCCGGAAAGGGATTAAACACAATTGTCTGGAGTTGCTGTCGGAGCAGATTAGGTCGCCTTTAGTGGATGTGGTTTCCTTTTACATTTCTTACGATTCTATTTTCCCCCTTTTCTCTACCTTCTCAGAAACCCAGTAGCTGGCGAGATCAGTGATCTGGATTAGCGGAGACTCGGACAGAATGTGAACTGCTCTAAGGTTCCCATCTAACTCTTTCCTCCACATCTATCTGGGAATTCAGTGCTAGATTGTCAGCCCTGGGGACCGATGATTTTCGCCCACAGGTACAATGTGGGAAGCAGCATTTCAGGTTTCCCCACTCAGCCTACCTGGGTGTCTCAGCTTTGCCTAGGAGTGACCACCTCTAGAAGAAGAGGTCGCTGCTTTCTGTAATCTCCTCCTAACGCACAGAAGCTGCTATATAAGTAGCCAGGGCAGAATTAGCTTTTTATTTTTTATGATTTGGGTGGATAATTAATCATTTTAAAGCTTTTTTTTTGGTTATCTAGTTACATTTTCACAGTTGTGAGAAATTATTCGAGGGTCAAACGAGGGGGGAGTCAGACAGTTATTTAACGACGGTATTCCGTTGAGAGTCAAAAGTTAAAACTTTATTAAACCAATGGTCAACGTTGCATGTCAGAACGTACAAAATAAATCAAGCTCTAACAATTTCTCGAGCAGCATGGTCGGTTTTTGCCGGCTGTAAATTTCAGTTATCAATAGAAATATTTGTCAGTTTGTGTGCGTGTGTACAGTGTACACTTATCAATTAAAATCTAATTTTTCCAAGCCTATGTCTAAGGGGAAAGGGACGCTGAGTAAACAGCAAATTCGTGGAAGTGACTGGCTTCAGACACGGGCATGCCCTGCCACTGAAGTCAAAGGGAGCTGTGTCAGAGGGCAGAATTTGATTCTGGATTTTGAACAGGATCTTTTCCTGCCCACACTCCTCCCTTAGGGACAGATCATTGAAGTCAATGGGGCTTAGTACCTTATAGGGCTCAGGCTTCTCTTTGAGGAGAGGTAATGCGGCCTAGTGGATATAGCACTGGGCTGGGATTTAGGAGACTGGAATTCTGTTTGCAGCTCTGTCACTGCCTGGTTGGTGATTTGGGGCAGATCACTTCACTTTTCTGTGACTCCATTTCCCTGTTTCTAACATGGAGATGATACCCCCCCATTCTACAGTGAGTTGAGATCTACAGATAAAAGGAGGTGTTATTTTGTAGGCTTTCACTATGAATATACATATGTATTGGGAGACTCTTGAACTAGGGTTTTGCTTCTGATTCTGAATGTTGATGTTGAATTCTTGCCTAGAAGTTAATAGTTAAGACCGAATTCAAGGCAATCACAAGAGAAACAAGCTGTTCTGATTTCAGAGTAGCAGCCGTGTTAGTCTGTATCCACAAAAAGAAGAACAGGAGGACTTGTGGCACCTTAGAGACTAACAAATTTATTAGAGCATAAGCTTTCGTGGACTACAGCCCACTTGAAGTGGGCTATAGTCCACGAAAGCTTATGCTCTAATAAATTTGTTAGTCTCTAAGCTGTTCTGAGCTGCCCATAGCGAGAAAAAGTAAAGAAAAAGCTTTAAAGTAGCCATTCCAATTAAGCTGTAACCTTTTAGGTGACCTCACATG